>NC_134794.1:8566216-8588716 GCF_046742065.1 Oratosquilla oratoria
AAACGAAATGAAAACAAACAAAATAGATAGTAAAGCCAATCAAAACTACATAGTACTGTGAAAATGGAATGTGCCATAACACATTCAAAACACTTTCATTTGGTTTATTCCCTATTCAAGTACCTACTAGACCCTTTTTCACAATAGAACTTCTTGATAAATCTAGCAAATATCAAACTATTCTATTTGGTGTCGGAGAGGAGATAGTGCTAATAGGAATATATAACCCTGATGTGTTTTGTCTCTCATTATCTATATCTGAGCGGGTTAGGGCGTCGTTACTTGCGGCGAAGGTCAAGGGGATGGCGGTTCGAACCCTGCCACCGGCGAAGTTGATCCAAGGGCATAGTTCATTAAATTCCACGCTACAAAGCCCTCTGTGAGGGGTACCGTCCTAGCCTTCCGATGGGGGGAGTTTGTGACGTTAAACTATATCATCATAATCAGTTTCTAAACTCTCTCTCTCTCTCTCTCTCTCTCTCTCTCTCTCTCTCTCTCTCTCTCTCTCTCTCTCTCTCTCTAGATGGTTTGTTCTCTTTCCTCTTTTTTATCACGGACCTCAGTGGAAATGAGTGTTTTAGTATTGTGTTACACTAATTAGTTTGGATACTGAACACACACTCACGTACTTGTACTCCATTGTACTCTATGTATTTCCACATAGAAAAGGATGCTGATCTCTTAGCTTCCACCATTCCCCCACACTGATGTGCTGGTTATCATGAACGAAAGCCAATTGTATTACATTACCGAATAAATTAGAAAAAATCGTATCCATTGTGGTACATCGTTCACGGAACCAAGAAAAGCAGCGGACAGCCAAGAAAATCTCCCTTCGACATCACCACCCCCTCCCCCTCCCCCTATCCCCCCTAACTACTCCCTATCCCCCCATGTCACAGGGTTCCGTCGTCATAAGTGTCCCAAAGCCTTTGAAACACCCTGTCGTTCCCACAATGCCTGCCAATCAGACTCGCCCTCCGTCTGAGCACGGATTTCCCAACTGTAGAAGGAATGGCGCGGATTTCCCCCAACTGTAGAGGGAATGGCGACCTAACGGGAGAATGTTATTGTTTTCCCCATGGCAAAGTTTCCCAACTGTAGTAAGAATGGCGACCTCGTCCCACGAAAAGTGTTGTTCACGTCGTCACAAAAGTAACTGTAATCTAGACACGTCAACCTAGTTAGTTAAACTGATCACATTTAGACTAACTCTGTTTTAAGCTTGGACAACTGTGATCGGCTTTTTCTCTCTCTAACCAGATAATTTCATTCAGTTTGGAGGCGGTCAATGTTGATGTTGAAGTGATGGGAAGTGACGGTTAGAGTTAACTAGCAACTGTCTGGCGGAACACAAGTAACTGCCACCTACCCAGGCAAAAAAAAAGTTAGAACAGAATAAAATAAAACAAGATAAACAAAATAGAAATAAACCAACCCCAACCTCTCGAAAAAAATAATAATAATAAAAATAAAAATAAATGAAAATAAAAATAAATCCACAACACAGTGACACGCTTGATCACCTTCACTCAGACCACCCTTCCTGAACAAAATCGCCTGACATCAGCTAGACCAACCACAAGAGCGTGCTGGGGAGTTGGACGGGGGAGGAAGGGACGGGGGGGAGAGGAAGGATCGGGGTGAAGGAGGGGAGGGGGAGGGGGGAGAAGGGAGGGAGGGGGGAAGTCCTCCTTAAAAGAACAAAATCTATGAAGACAGGCTCTTTGTGGGGGAACAATGAGCCCGCGGCAGAGATGTGTCCAGAGGCTTCCGGTTTATGGTCGGGCAGGACTCAAGAGTAGAAGAGCCACTTAACAATGCAAAGGGCTGTAGTATTGCAAAGAAATAGGTTGTGCGTATGTGGTTGTGTGTGTATCCGTGTGTGTATGCATATGTATGTATGTATGTAGGTGCCACAGTGCTTTAGTAGTGTATGTAGTGTATGTAGGTATATATGTGTGTGTGTGTATGTACGAGCATGTATGTACGTATGTATGTACGTATGTATATATGTATGTATGTATGTATGTATGTATGTATGTAAGGAAAGGGAGGTTAAAGGAGGGTAGGATAAAGGAGGGAAATGGAAAGGAGGAAGGGGGAGAGGGGGAGGGGGAGGGGGAGGGGGAGGGGAAGGGGGAGGGGGAGGAGTTGAAGGGAAGAGAGGGAAAGGGATGGGAAGTAAGGGAAAGGGAAGGGGAGGAAGGGGAAGGAAGGGGAAGGAAAAAGAGGGGAAGGGAAATGAAAGGAGGGGAAGTGATGGGAGGGAAAGGGAAGTGAGGGGAAGGGAATGGGATGAAGGGGAAGGAAAAAGAGGGGAAGGGAAATGAGAGGAGGGGAAGTGATGGGAGGGAAAGGGAAGTGAGGGAAAGGGAATGGAAGGGAAGGGAGGGGAAGGGAAGAGAAGGGAAGCAATGGGAAGGGAAGGAAGAGAAGAGGAGACAAGGAAAGAGAAAGGAAGGGGATTGAGGGAAAAGGGAAGGCGAAGGGAAGGAAGGGAAGGGGTAGAGAAAGGGAGGGGAGGGGAGGGGAAGGGAAGGGGAGGGGAAGGGAAGGGGAGGGGAAGGAAGGGGAGGGGAGGGGAAGGGGAGGGGAAGGGAAGGGGAGGGGAAGGGGAGGGGAAGGGGAGGGGAGGGGAAGGGAGAGGGAGGGGAGGGGAAAGAGGGGAGGGGAGGGGAAAGAGGGGAGGGGAGGGGAAAGAGGGGAGAGGAGGGGGAAGAGGGGAGAGGAGGGGGAAGAGGGGAGAGGAGGAGAAGGGGGAGGGAAGGGAGGGGAAGGGAGGCCAAATATGAAAGTGAAAATGTTTTAAAAGGAAGAAACGAAACGAAATGAATTGAAATGAAATGTGGGAGGAGACGCCACAGTGGCTCTGTCTGGACTGGGAAAAGGGGAAAAGGGGAAAAGGGGAAAAAGGGGAAAAGAGGAAAAAAGGGAAAAGGGGGAAAAGGGGGAAAGGGGGAAAAGGGGAAAAGGGGGAAAGGGGAAAAGGGGGAAATGTGGGAAAAGGGGAAAAGGGGGAAAAGGGGAAAAAGGGGAAAAGGTGGAAAGGGGGGAAAGGGGAAAGGGGAAAAAGGGGAAAGGGGAAAAAGGGGGAAAAGGGGAAAAGGGGGAAAAGGGGGGGAAAGGGGGGAAAAGGGGGGAAAAGGGGGAAAAGGGGGAAAAGGGGAAAAAGGGGAAAAAGGGGAAAAGGGGAAAAGGGCGACGAGAGGAACTGGGATGCTGGAGGAGGGAGAGAGGGGAGAAGAGGAAGAGAGGGCAGGGAAAGGAGAGGGAAGTGGGATCGTGGAGGAGAGAGGGAGAGAAGGGGTGAGAGATATGGAAAGAGGGAGAAAAAGGTTGAGAGAGATGTATAGAGGGAAGGAGGGAGGAAAGAGGTAGAGACAGAGAGAAAGAGGTAGAGACAGAGAGAAAGATAGGTAGAGAGAAGAATAGGTAGAGAGAAAGATAGGTAGAGAGAAAAAGAGGTAGAGAAAGAGGTAGAGACAGAAAGAGGTAGAGACAGAGAGAAAGATAGGTAGAGAGAAGGATAGGTAGAGAGAAAGATAGGTAGAGAGAAAGAGGTAGAGAGAGGTATGGAGAGGTAGAGAGATAAAGAGTTAGACAGAGAGGTAGAGAGAGGTAGAGAAAGGTGGAGATGTGGAGAGAAAAGTGAGAAGAGAGGTGGGGAGAGAGAAGTGGGACGAGAGAGGTGGGGGCGAGAAAGGTGGGGAGAGAGAGGTGGGGAGAGAGAGGTGGGGAGAGAGGTGGGGAGAGAGAGGTGGGGAGAGAGAGGTGGGGAGAGAGGTGGGGAGAGAGGTGGGGAGAGAGGGGTGGAGAGAGAGAGCTGGGGAGAGAGAGCTGGGGAGAGAGGGGTGGAGAGAGAGGGGTGGAGAGAGAGGGGTGGAGAGAGGTGGGAAGAGAGAGGTGGGAAGAGAGAGGTGAGGGCGAGAGAGGTGGGAAGAGAGAGGTGGGGAGAGAGAGGTGGGGAGAGAGAGGTGGGGAGAGAGGTGGGGAGAGAGGTGGGGAGAGAGGTGGGGAGAAGTGGGGAGAGGTGGGGAGAGGTGGGGAGAGGTGGGGAGAGGTGGGGAGAGGTGGGGAGAGGTGGAAAATGGGTAGAAATAGGGGTGTAGAGAAGGGTGTAGAGAGGGGTGGAGAGAGGGATAGAAAGAGGGATAGAAAGAGGGATAGAAAGAGGGGTGGAGAGAGGGATGGAGAGAGAGGGTGGAGAGAGGGGTGGAGTGAGGGATGGAAAGAGGGGTGGAAAGAGGGATGGAAAGAGAGGGTGGGGAGAGAGGGTGGGGAGAGAGGGGTGGAGAGAGGGGTGGAGAGAGGGGTGGAGAGAGGGGTGGAGAGAGGAGTGTAGAGAGAAGTGTAGAGAGAGGGAGAAAGCCAGAGGAGTGTAAAGGTGAGAAGATGTTAAGAAATTGTCTTAGGTGGGAAAGGAAATAGATCTTGTGGAGTGAGTGGACGAAGGTGGAAGTATAGGTGGAAGTGGAGGCGCGAGTACAGGTGGAGGCGGAGGCGGAAGAGGAAGGGATCTAGGCTGGAGGGGAGGCTAGAAGTACAGTATATTTTCTAGATTTAATCTTACTCCACTTAATTCTACCTAATATCTAGTTATGCTACGCTACGTTAGCCTAGGCTAGGTTAGGTATGGTTAATTAGCTTGGTTTTAACAGGTTAGGTTTAGAATAGGCTTAGATTTAGGTTAGCCTAGGTAAGGCTAGGTTAGGTTATATTAGATTAGGTTAGGTTAGGATAGATTAGAAAAGGATAGGTTAGGTTAGGTTACAATAGGTTAGGCTAGATAGACTAGGTTAGGCTAGGTAGACTAGGTTAGGATAGGTAGATCAGGTTAGGCTAGGTACACTAGGTTAGGCTAGATTAGACTAGGTTATACTTGGCTGGGCTTAGTTTAGGCTGAGATAAGGCTCAAGTTAAACAAGATTGAACTAGATTATATTAGGTCAGCCATAGGTCAGGCTTGGTTTGGCTTAGGTTAGTCTAGGTTAAACTAGGTTAGGCAAGTCTGGATGAGGTTGACAAAGCCTAGTGTACTGACCTGGTGTGGACAGTGGGGGTGAAAAGAAGAGGAGAGGAAGAAAGTAAGAGTGGAGGGGAAGAGGGTGAGGGGAAGACGGAGATGGTGCTCGAGGAAGCGAGGCAAAAGAAGGACCAAGAGAGCGAGTCCTGATGGAGCCAAATGCAATTGGAGAGAGAGAAAAGAGGATTAGGGACGGTAGAGAGATGCAGGGAAGAGAGAGAGAGAGAGAGAGAGAGAGAGAGAGAGAGAGAGAGAGAGAGAGAGAGAGAGAGAGAGAGAGAGAGAGAGAGAGAGAGAGAGAGGAGAGTGAGAGAGAGAGAGAGAGAGAGAGAGAGAGAGAGAGAGAGAGAGAGAGAGAGAGAGAGAGAGAGAGAGAGGAGATATGAGAGAGAGAGAGAGAGAGAGAGAGGAGGAGAGAGAGGAGAGAGAGAGAGAGAGAGAGAGAGAGAGAGAGAGAGAGACAGAGTGGGTGAAGGAGAGAGAGAGAGAGGGAGAGAGAGGAGAGAGGGAGGAGGAGAGAGAGAGAGAGAGAGAGAGAGAGAGAGAGAGAGAGAGAGAGAGAGAAGGGAGAGAGAGACCGAGAGGGAGAGAGAGAGAGAGAGAGAGAGAGAGAGAGAGAGAGAGAGAGGAGAGAGAGGAGAGAGAGAGAGAGAGAGAGAGAGGAGAGAGTAGGAGAGAGAGGAGAGAGAGAGGAGAGAGAGAGAGGAGAGAGAGAGAGGAGAGAGAGAGAGAGAGAGAGTCGAGAGAGAGAGGGGAGAGAGAGAGGTAGGAGAGAGAGAGAGAGAGAGAGAGAGAGAGAGAGAGAGAGAGAGGAGATAGAGACAGAGAGAGAGAGAGGAGAGAGAGAGGAGAGAGGAGAGAGAGGAGAGAGAGAGAGAGGAGAGAGAGAGAGAGGAGAGAGAGAGGAGAGAGAGAGAGAGAGAGAGAGAGAGAGAGAGAGAGAGAGAGAGAGAGAGAGAGAGAGAGAGAGAGAGAGAGAGAGAGAGAGAGGAGAGAGAGAGAGAGAGAGAGAGAGAGAGAGAGAGAGAGAGAGAGAGAGAGAGAGAGACTTAGAAGGGTAGGAAAAATGTTGAAGGGAAAGGAAGGGAATAGAGAGGGAAGTGGAGGGAGAGGGAAGTGGAGGGAGAGGGAAGTGGAGGGAGAGGGAAGGGAGGGAAAGGGAAGTGGAGGGAAAGGGAAGTGGAGGGAAGGGGAGGGGGGAAGAGGAAAAGTAAAAGAATTTATACAAGATATATCATGTGTATATAGTATACAGGTATATCACATAATATTGTAACTTGCACAAGAAATATATTGTTTAGAAAACATTTCTCCGATTATCATATTTTATCTATTCATTTATTTATTTATTTATTTTTATTTTTTTGCCGTAAGTGTGTAACTAGAAGCATGGCGATTCTAAACATAGTATTTATTATAAACAGCGCTCCTGTTTCATCTACAATGTGCTAAACTACTTTCACTGGGTCAATCAAGATCTTCGTTATGATGAAAACCTTTATCAATTTTGTTCTGGCTAACCGGAAGTGCCACACACCGAACACGGTTAACCAAAACGATTAGTTAAAAGATCTTTTTTAGAAATATTTGTGACTTAGATAGGTAAGCTCTGGGTTCGTAATACCATGGTTATATATTATCCATTTATTTGCCAATTATCAAATTATTCATTTACCACTTTATTCATCTATATATTTATCTTAGTAATAACATCATTCACCTAATTACTCACCTGCATTATCATTTATCATTTATTAATTTATTCATTATATTCCCGAAAACGTGTATATCAGCACATTAATAAAGATCATTCACGTATTCCTGGATAGATCCGCTGGATATTTCAGACAATATAATAAATCCCGTCTAAGCTTTCTCTTGGCTATTTCCCTTTAAAGGGCTAAACTATCTTAGCCCTAAAATGATTCTAATCCCAGTTAGTTAACTCTTTCGAGTGTAGCATCTTTTATTTGTTTATTCTGGTTTTTGCTTAAAACTCAAAAAAAGGCCTAAAAGGGGTTTACGCTCCCTCCCAAAATGGAAAAATAGCGAAAAATAAATACATATGAAATAAATAACGAGGACGAATAAGAAAACAAAATAACAAAATAAAATAATAAAATAAATAAATATATATTAAAGGGAAATATAACACAAATAAATGTAAAAAAAATGCCAACAGACGTAAATTCTCTGCAAACTACTGAACGTCTATCCGGAGAATTGGCGAGGACGGAGGGGAGGAGGAGGGGGAGATGGATGTCGGGGTGGAAATTGAATGGCAGGATCGGAGGGGGGATGGAGTATAATGCGTAGAGATGGAAGAGGAGGAAAACGGAGTACTGAGACGTGAAGTTATGAATATTGATGGAGGGGGAGGGGGAGGGGAGGGGGGGAGCGGAAGGCGCCAACGGAAGGCCGCGCAGCCGGAGGAGTCTTGAAAAAAGCTGAGGTTAATCTGGGATATATATATATATATATATATATATATATATATATATATATATATGTGTGTGTGTGTGTGTGTGTGTGTGTGTGTGTGTGTGTGTGTGTGTGTGTGTGTGTGTGTGTACATATGTATATATGTGTATGTATATGTATATACGTGTATGTACGTGTATGTGTGTTTATGTATATGAACATGTATATGTGATGTACACATGTATATGTATATGCATATGTGCATGTATATACGTATATATATATATATATATATATATATATATATATCTACGTATATGTATAATGTATATATTCATGTATATATAAATACATACTGAATTATATGCGACATCAAATTGGGCTCTAATGTTGTCGCATATAATTCAATATGCCTAAGGAAAATATCTTGCCGCGTTACTTGTACATGTATACGTGTACGTATATGCATACATGTGCATGTATATCATTATATTATCATAACTATATCAACATTAATATTTTCGTCATGCAATTAAAAAAAAACGTCATTTAATGACATCACCAGAAGCGGAACGTTGCCGCAAACGTTTTGTACAATTCCCGGCACAGTTCCAGCGGAATATCATCACTGAAGCACCTCAATTGTGACATACGCTCCCCGTAGAATCCCTCCCCCCCAAAAAAAATAAAAAATAAAAAATTAAAGTCTGAAGTAAGGAAGACAAACGAGTACAAGGGTGGTAAGGTAAACACAGAGAACAGTTGGAGTTTTATTCGCTGACGTTTCGTCTTTTCCAGCACATCTTCAGGGTAACTGTAAATGTCTTCGTAAGGACGAAACGTCAGTGAATAAAAACCCAACTGTGTTCTCTGTGTTTACCTCACTACCTTTCCACTCAAGTCTTCCCAGTTCATTGAATTACATGATATGGTCTCGCCAGTATCTCTCACCATCTTCTTCCACTCCTACGAACTCGCAAGTGTTGCTAGGTAGGCGCCCTCTGCGCGAGCTTACCCTCTCAGTACCGGGTGACCTTGTTTCATTTCCGTGGCGACCCGTTTCAGCAAAGGTGTTGGAATGACTTTGACTAACTCCTTCCTCCCCGGTTAATATTTATATTTTCCTTCTGGCTATTCTATTAGGTTACAGAGGTCAGACCAATCGTGGTTCACCTAAACCCCGGCCGCCCTTCCCAGGCTATTTTGTTCATGGCCGTAGACGGAAACGGCTCAGTGTTCCAGCGTTGATGACGCATTCAACGAGATATATCACACAGTAACGCACCTCATCTCACACACACAACACATACACACATACATGCATATACACATACACACACACGCCTTCAGGCGAGAGCCCCCAGCGTTGAGAAGAAATAGAGAGGCTTTCCAGCTGAAGGCCCACGCGAGGCAATCAGCGACAGAGATATGGAAGGGCCCCGCAACGCCGCGTCCAGCACAAGACTTCAAAGAGGACGGTATGTGGGAGTCGAACTCGACTACAATACGGGACGTGTTTGACCGGGTGACAAGACCGCTGGGTGACAAAGGGGGAAACGGCACGGTGGCACTGCTCGTCGACTCTCTACTAAACCACCGTGGCACTGCTAACAGACCCTCTACTAAAGCACCGTGGCACTGCTCGCAGACCCTCTACTAAAGCACTGTGGTACTGCTCGCAAACCCTCTACTAAAGCACTGTGGCACTGCTCGCAGACCCTCTACTAAAGCACTGTGGCACTGCTCGCAGACCCTCTACTAAAGCACTGTGGCACTGCTCGCAGACCCTCTACTAAAGCACTGTGGCACTGCTCGCAGACCCTCTACTAAAGCACTGTGGCACTGCTCGCAGACCCTCTACTAAAGCACTGTGGCACTACTCGCCGACCCTCTACTAAAGCACCGTGGCACTGCTCGCAGACCCTCTACTAAAGCACTGGCACTGCTCGCAGACCCTCTACTAAAGCACCGTGGCACTGCTCGCAGACCCTCTCTTAAAGCACTGGCACTGCTCGCAGACCCTCTACTAAAGCATTGTGGAACTGTTCGCAGACCCTCTCTTAAAGCACTGGCACTGCTCGCAGACCCTCTACTAAAGCATTGTGGAACTGTTCGCAGACTCTCTACTAAAGCACTGTGGCACTGCGGCAATGCTCGCTGATCCTTTACTAAAGCACTGTGGCACTGCTCGCCGACTCTCTACTAAAGGACTGCGGCACTGCTCGCCGACCCTCTACTAAAACAATGCGGCACTGCTCGCCGACTCTCTACTAGAGCACTGTAGCACTGCTCGCCGACCCTTTACTAAAGCACTGCAGCAATGTTCACCAACGCTCTACTAGAGCACTGCGGCACTGCTCGCCGACCCTTTACTAAAGCATTGTAGCAATGCCCACCAACCCTCTACCAAAGCACTGCGGCACTGCTCGTTGACTTTCTACGAAAGCACTGCAGGAGGTCCATCCTTTTAAGTGCCAACGGGAAATGTGATCTGGGCCGGAGTGCTGCAGGATGTCGTCACTGCAGGGTTGCTCCTGCTGCTGACTGCTGCTTACTGCTGCTGCTGATTGCTGCTCCTGCTGCCCTTTACCGTCGCTTCTATCCTTGCACCACGGCCTCCACGAAAGCTACAACCAACGCCACGAAAAGCACAACCACCACAATCATCACCACCAAACCACCTTCATCACCACAACCACTACCTCCATCACAACCATCACCTTCATCACCACAACCACCACCTCCATCACCACAACCACCACCTCCATCACCACCAAACTACAACCATCACCACCATTACCAAACCACAACCACCAAAACCACAACCACAAACCACAACCACCACCAAATCACAACCACAACCATCGACCGCAATGTTTGTATGGTCCTGAAGAAAATTCTATTATCGTCCACATCTTTGTCAAAAAGTTCCCATAGTCTGTGCGCTCTAAGGAGTCCGTTCAGGGTGTGGCATACGCCGTGGCAAGTCTCTCTCTCTCTCTCTCTCTCTCTCTCTCTCTCTCTCTCTCTCTCTCTCTCTCTCTCTCTCTCTCTCTCTCTCTCTCTCTCTCTCTTTCCCATCTATGTGTTATTCGATTTTTTCTATATTCTGTATATAACAAAGGAACTTGTATAGTACAATGGTTATCACGTTTTTTTGATTATAACAACGATTACCTATGCCCCATCCCACCTGTCTCACCTGTGGCACCTCCTCGGCGTGGCAACCTGGGAGGGAAAAAGCGCTGTTGCCGCGTGTCATGGAATTTATTCAAATGGTTTATTATGATTCTAATAAGTGATATTTATTGTATTATACAGTTTCCTTTACTATATACAGAATATAAAAGATACAATTTCAAATAGTACATTGATGGGAAATGAGAGAGAGAGAGAGAGAGAGAGAGAGAGAGAGAGAGAGAGAGAGAGAGAGAGAGAGAGAGAGAGAGAGAGAGAGAGAGAGAGAGAGAGAGAGAGAGAGAGAGAGAGAGAGAGAGAGAGAAAATGTCTAGTAATAAACCACGACATATGTCACATCCTAAACGGACTCGTTGAAGCGCAGACAATAAAAAAAAAATATTCTTCTAAAGCCACGGGAGCATCTCTTGTGACGCGTCGGTTCACCTTAGTGCCACGCCCTTTCGAGAGGACCAGTGCCACGGCAGTGCCATGGCAGTGCCACGGCAGTGCCACGAGGGCCTAACGGCGATGAGGAAAAATGGGAAGTTTTCTATGAGGATAGACTGGCTCTAGAGATATACGGAGACGTTTGGGTTTCCGTGATTTAGTTCCTTTGGCACCGGATAGTACTTCACTCCCTTCCTCTGCCAGACTTCCATTCGTCTTTCTGGCACCCTATCGTCTGAGGGATTTATTGTTTTTATTTTTTTTCGTATATATTTCTTTTTCACTTTCTTCGTCGAGATGTTGTTAAGTCAGTAGGTTCTAGTAATAACTTGAACACACGTATATGGGTGTACTGGTCATGTGCACTCAGTTATATGTACCCATGTACGTACACACACACACACACACACACACACACACACACACACACACACACACACACACACACACATGCACACACACACACACACACGAGATACAAAGACGGGACACTACGAGTATAACTCCTCTTGCCGTAAGATACAATTAGGTAGATACAACTAGGTAAACACACACACACACACACACACACACACACACACACACACACACACACACACACACACACACACACACACACACACACACACACACACACGAGATACAAAGACTGGACACTACGAGTATAACTCCTCTTGCCGTAAGATACAATTAGGTAGATACAACTAGGTAAACACACACACACACACACACACACACACACACACACACACACACACACAAACACACACACACACACTGATTTATGATTCACCTAAGCACATATTTCTTGCAATTCTGTGTAACATATATTAAGAAAATCTAGCAAGAATTTATACTGCGCTTTATTGCAATCATTAACACCTTAACAAGTGTGATACATCCTCTGAAATGGCATAGGATACACCCCATGTGGGAATGAAGCCTTTAATTCAGGTAAAACGTTTTGATACACTAGTCCACAACGTTTTGAAACGTTACACTGCGTTTTGAAACGTTAGGCCACGACGTTTTGAAACGTTAGATCACGACGTTTTTAAACGTTAGACCACAACGTTTTGCAACGTTAGGCCACGACGTTTTGCAACGTTAGGCCACAACGTCTTGAAACGTTAGACTACTGCGGCTTGAAATGTTAGACCAGTGTCTTGAAACGTGAGACTAAAACGTCTTAAAAAGTCAGACCAAAAAGTATTGAAACTTTAGATCAAAATGCAATGAAACGTTAAGCAACGTATTGAAAAATTAGACAATTGTTTTTGTAACATTACACCAAAACGTATTGAAATTTTAAGACAATGTATTGAAACGTTAGACCAAAACGTATTGAAAAATTGGCTTAAAACATACTGAAACGTTAGACAACGTATTGAAGTGGTAGGCCAAAACATTAAAACGTTAGACGTATTGAAACTTTAGACTATAACGTTTGAAACGTTAAACAAAAACTTTTGAATTGTTACACCAAAACGTATTGAAACAAACCAAGTCTTTTTAAAACGTTATATTTTAGACTAAAACATTTTGAAACGTTAAACCAAACATTTAATTAGACCAAAACGTTTGTAAAATTTAGACATTTTAAACGTTTAACCAAAACGTTTTGAAACATACTATTTTTCCAAAACTTTATGAAACGTTATAAAAAAGACCAAAACGTTATGAAACGTTAACCCAAAGCGTTTTGAAACGTTCGACCAAAATTTTATATGCTAAACAAAACAGAACGAAACGTTAAGAGCCCATTTCGAAACTGACCAAAACGCTTAAGATGAAACGTTAGATCAGACTTCTCTTCAAGTGGGAGCTGTCTAAAAACGATTGCTTAAAAATAAAACAAAATAAAATAAAATAAATCAATCAATCAACATATGGAAAGGATTAATAAACATTGAAAGTACTAACTCCAACCACAACGACATTAAACCTCTAAACATATAACGCACTCCTTCCCCTGTCTACGTCACTTTACGTGACGCTTAATCACAGCGTATATAACGCACTATAAACAAGAAGCCATTCGGAGCACACAGCTAGCCAAAGACCTCTCCCAACCCCTTTTACGAGTCACACGATCACGTCAGCCTCTGCCACATCACTCCTGCAAACTTCTCCACCTCGTCTCTCCAACTTCTCCACCTGTTTTCCTCTTCCCGTCTAGCAGCGTATATCAGGTAACAATCCTAATATCTGGCCAGCTATAAAAACATACACAGAACTACAGAATTCCTTCTATAGTATACTGTAGTTTCTAACTCTTCTTACACCAGAAGGCATTATATTTTATTTTGGCTGCCGCCAGCCGATATTATTAACATTCCCCGTGACACCCCCTGGGCTACAAGGGCCTAACATTAAGACCCGTAGATGAATAAAATCGTCTGACGGCAGCACTCGCTACAGAAGGGGTTAAGATAAAATACGAAGACAACCATTTGCCGTGACTCTCCAAGCACAGGGGGCAAAGGTTACCCTTGCGATCACAGTTAATCGTCTCCTGGTATTAACTCGCAACACACTGTACGCAGACAAGACCCCGCGAGCATAGACAGCTTCAAATAGAAAAAATAAAATAAAAACTACTAACACAAGACAAAGCGAACATGCACAGCGTACTAAAAATAGAAGAAAAAATAAAAGCTACTAAATTCAAATTGTTGGACCTTTATTAAATCCTTTATAGTCAACATGCACGCAACATCATGAGAATTGCACGACCAAGGCCAGATACGAACGCATTCCATGAAACGAAGAACGTGATGCCTGGAACGTAAAAGGGCGTTCAGAAGGTTTTTCCAGGCTCTCCATTCATAAAAATGTTCTTAACCGATTTTGCCCTCAACGTCAAAAGTTCGAATCCCGCGAGTGTCGTTGCTCATACGTTACGTGTAAACAAAATTATAAAATGTTTAGATGTATAAATTTATATCCTTACACTTACATACACACTTACAGACACACACACACACACACACACACACACACACACACACACACACACACACACACACCTACCTCGTGGCGCTGTGGTTAGTTCTCGCCTGCCACTATGGCGGTCCGGGTTCGACCCCCGCCCAGGGCCAAAATAGTTTCAGTATCGCTGCGCTGCGGGGTGTTACTCCAACTCTCGTGGCCGGGGAGTTGGGTGTGTGTGTGCGTGTAAGGTCACAGTATTACCCATAGATCGGTCATACGAGCTCTGAGCTCTCACCCGGAAGGTTAATAATTGTCGATCACGAGTCCAACACGTGATCCAAGACCATGGTGAATCACACACACACACACACACACACACACACACACACACGAATTTGAAGATAAGAAAAATGGAGAATAAGAGACAGGACCCCACGAGCGTTGTTCCTTTCTTGTATGATACAATTAGATAGATAAATAGATAAATAAATACACACACACACACACATAGGAGGAAAGACGTACACAGCCGATACGTATACAAACACATTTCATCCACACACGCGAGCGCACATGCGCGCACACGCATACATATGCGCACACACACAATTGAAGGTACAAGATATGCTAACATATTTGCAGATGACGCAAAGATCATGAGAAGAGTAGAGAATGAGGAGGAATCTTATCCGTTGCAAAAATATCCAGACACTATCTCCTCCCGGAAGTCAAAATGGGAAAACTAATTTCACTACCAAGAAATGGAAAGTAATGGAAATGGACAACAGCTCCGGAGGGCCGTCACCGAACTACCCATTGGGAGGCGAATACATTACAACGGCGAAAGAAGAGAAAGATCTGGGAGCCTTGATAAAAGGCAACCTGACGTTTGACAGACATATCAGTAAGATTGTGGGGGAAACGTGCTGCTACAGAAGATTAAATTAGTTTTTCACAATAAGGATGAAGAAATGATGAAAAATTCCATGGAAACCCTCACCCGTCCAGGACTGGAATATGCATCAAGTTGGTATGGTCCCCACATAGAATAAAGGATATAAGCAAAATCTTGTGGATACTAAACTGGTTCCCAGTCTGCTAGATAAGCCAAACAGGAGAGACTGAAACCAATCGGTCTCCCAACGTTGAGGGATCCAAGAGAAAGGGGCGACTTGATCACAGTGTTCAGGACACGAAAGGGGGTAGACCATACTGACAGAAAATAAATCTTGATTAGTAATGAGAGAGCTTTACGAGGCCATGAAAACGATTTGAAAAATATTGTATGTCCAAAGGATGTGAAGACATGCAGCTTTCTACAGAGATGCATTTATATTTGGAATAGAAAACGATATATCCTAAGCTGTAATCAAACATGACCAAATCTAAAAACGCTAATTGGAGCATATGGAGAAATATATCAAACTGGAATCATGTATGAATTTTAACCAAGTATGATCACACACACACGCGCGCACACACACACACACACACACACACACACACACACACACACACACACACACACACACACACACACACACACACACACACACACACACACGACTCGTGCCGCATTGGTAGTTCCCAGCCGTTACTACGGCGGTCAGGGTTTGAATCCCGCCAAGGGCTGAAATAATTTCAGGATCGCTGCGCTGCGAGTCGTTACTCCACCTCTCATGGACGGGGAGTTGTGTGTGTGTGTGTGTGTGTGTGTGTGTGTGTGTGTGTGTGTGTGTGTGTGTGTGTGTGTGTGTGTGTGTGTGTGTGTGTGTGTGTGTGTGTAAGGTCACAGCATTACCCATAGATCGGTCATATATGAGCTCTGAGCTCTCTTCCGTGGGTGAAGTATTTGTCAATAACGAGTCCAACACGTGACCCTAGACCATGGTGAATTTCTCTCACTTTCTCTCACTTTCTCTCTCTCTCTCTCTCTCTCTCTCTCTCTCTCTCTCTCTCTCTCTCTCTCTCTCTCTCTCTCTCTCTCTCTCTCTCACACACACACACACACACACACACACACACACACACACACACACACACACACACACACACACACACACACACACACACACACACACACACACACACACACACACACACACACCCGAGTTCAGAAAAGACAGGTACACACGTTCGAGCGGCCGTTTGGCGCATTGACGGCGCAAATGCCAAAAATGTCACGGGTCGCAGCGCACCACGTAACTCTCCTAGAAAGGATCAGAGTGCTTGCGAGAGAAAACAAGGACTACATTGTTCCCCCGCACACAGGCCGACTGCCTGTGCGCGTTTTAAGCATGAGCGTGCGTGTGTGGCAATAACAGCGGTAGGGGGAAGGGAGGAGGGAAGGGGGAAGGGGGAGGGAAGGGGGAAGGGGGAGGAAGGGAGAAGGGAAGGGGGAGGAAGGGAAGGGGGAGGAAGGGAAGGGGGAGGAAGGGAGAAGGGAAGGGGGAGAGGAAAGGGGAAGGGGGAAGGGGGAGAGGGAAGGGGAGAGGAAAGGGGGAAGGGGAGAGGAAAGGGGGAAGGGGAGAGGAAAGGGGGAAGGGGAGGGGAAAGGGGGAAGGGGAGAGGGGGAAGGGGGAAGGGGGGACGGGGAAGGGAGAGGGGGAAGGGAGAGGGGAAAGGGGGGAGGGAAGGGGGAGGGAAGGGAAGGGGAAGGGAAGGGGAAGGGAAGGGGAAGGGGAAGGGGAAAGGAAGGGGAAGGGAATGGGAAGGGAAGGGAAGGGAAGGGAAGGGAAGGGAAGGGAAAGGAAAGGAAGGGAAGGGGAAGGGAGGAAGGAAGGAAGGGATATGGGCAGGAGGGATGAGGGAGGGGAAGTGACGGAGCGGGAGGAAGAAGGAAAGAAAAGAGGGGAAGTTGGGTGGGGAAGGAGGCAGAGGGAGGAAGGGGAACGGATGCGGCAAAGGAAAAGGAAGGGGAAAAGGGAGGTATGAAGGGAGGGGAGAAGGGGGAGAAGGGGGAGAAGGGAGGTATAAAGGGAGGGGAGAAGGGAGGGGAGAAGGGAGGGGAGAAGAGAGGTATGAAGGGAGGGGAGAAGGGAGGTATGAAGGAAGGGGAGAAGAGAGGGGAGAGGGGGAGAAAGGAGGGAGAGTTGGAGAAGGGAGGGAGAGTTGGAGAAGGGAGGGAGAGTGAGAGAAGGGAGGGAGAGAGAGAAGGGAGGGAGAGAGAGAAGGGAGGGAAGGAGATGGGGAGAAGAGAGGGATGGAGAGGGGGAGAAGGGAGGGATGGAGAAGGGAGGCAGAAGGGGAAAAGGGAGGTAGAGAAGAGAGGGAGAGAAGGGAGGGAAAGGAGAAGGGAGGGAGAGGAGAAGGGAGGGAGAGGAGAAGGGAGGGAGAGGAGAAGGGAGGGAGAGGAGAAGGGAGAGAGAGGAGAAGGGAGAGAGAGGAGAAGGGAAGGAGAGAAGGGAGAGAGAGGAGAAGGGAAGGAGAGAAGGGAGAGAGAGGAGAAGGGAAGGAGAGAAGGGAGGGAGAGGAGAAGGGAGAGGGGAAGGGTGGGGGTGAAGGTGGGAGTGGGAAATGGTGGGAGGGAGAGGGAGTGGAGGGCGAGGGGGGTGGAGATAGAAGATGTAGTGGAGGTGGGAGTGGAGAGTGGAGGTGGGAGTGGGGAGTGGAGGTGGGAGTAGGGAGTGGAGGTGGGAGTGGGGAGTGGAGGTAGGAGTGGGGAGTGGAGGTGGGAGTGGGGAATGGAGGTGGGAGTGGGGAGTAGAGGTGAGAGTGGGGAGTGGATGTGGGAGTGGGAGGTGGAGGTGGGAGTTGGGAGTGGAGGTGGGAGTGGAGAGTGGAGAGTGGGTAGTGGAAGTGGAGGTGGAGGTGGAGAGTGGGGAGTGGAAGTGGAGAGTGGGGAGTGGAGGTTGGTTTGGGGAGTGGAGGTAGGAGTGGGGAGTGGAGGTGGGTATGGAGAGTGGAGGTGGGTATGGAGAGTGGAGGTGGGTATGGAGAGTGGAGGTGGGTATGGAGGTGGGAGGAGAGAGGGAGCAGAATTGGGAGTTGGAGTGAAGCTGGGAGGGGGAAGGGGGAAAGTGAAAAGGAATGGGAGGTGGAAGATGGAGTGGAAAATTGAGTGAGATGGGAGATAGTGGAGGGAGGGGAAAGTAGAGGGGGAAGCGGAGGGGGAAGTGGAGGGGGAAGCGGAGGGGGAAGTGGAGGGGGAAGTGGAGGGAGAAGTGGAGGGGGAAGCGGAGGGGGAAGTGGAGGGGGAAGTGGAGGGGGAAGTGGAGGGGGAAGTGGAGATGGAAGTGGAGGGGGAAGTGGAGGGGGAAGTGGAGGGGGAAGTGGAGGGGGAAGTGGAGGGGGACGTGGAGGTGGAAGGGGGAAAGTGGAGGTGGAAGGGGGAAAGTGGAGGTGGAAGGGGGAAAGTGGAGGTGGAAGGGGGAAAGTGGAGGTGGAAGGGGGGAATGTGGAGTGTGGTGTGTGGGGGGGAGGGGGTGAAGAAGGACAGAGGAAGTCCAGCAAGTGACGCTTTTAGTCCCCGACTTGTTTACAGCGGAAGACCAGCTGGGCTCGCGGTGCCGGATAGCCGCTGACTTGCTGACTGGATGACTTGCAGACTGGATGACTTGCAGACTGGATGACTTGCAGACTAGATGACCTGCAGACTGGATGAACTGCAAACTTGATGACCTGCAGACTGGATGACCTGCACACTGGATGACCTGCACACTGGATGACCTGCAGACTGGGTGACCTGCAGACTGAGTGACCTGCAGACTGAGTGACCTGCAGACTGGGTGACCTGCAGACTGGGTGACTTGCAGACTGGGTGACTTGCAGACTGGGTGACTTGCAGACTGGGTGACTTGCAGACTGGGTGACTTGCAGACTGGGTGACTTGCAGACTGGGTGACTTGCAGACTGGGTGACTTGCTGACTGGATGACTTGCTGACTGGATGACTTGCAGACTGGATGACTTGCTGACTGGATGGCTGGATGTATGGATGTCCGACTGGATGGTTAACTGACGGGCTGACTGACTGGCTCACTGACTGGCTCACTGACTTGCCGATAGTCTACTGTAGAAGAAGCTCCTATGACATTGCTACCGTCTCTCATGATTTTGCCTTTATTCTGGCTGATGCCGCCAAGCGATTTTATTCACCGGAGAGGGACCTCGACTTTTAGGTACAACCTCGGTCAATTGATGATTTTATTGAAATATATAAATAAATAAAAACATAATTAACCAAATAAACAAGCAAACATATTAATACATTTATCAGTAATAGAAAATAAACTAATGATTATATAATGTAAATAAATATACAATTAAATAAATAAATAAATAAATAAAGCCTTAGTATCTACCAAATGCGACCTCAGAAGGTTCTGTGTGTCGGTGCCCACCGTCCTGAAAACAGGTCGAACAGAGCGAGACCCCATGACGTCATCACCCGTCCTCAGCCAGAGCAAACACACACACACACACACACACACACACACACACACACACACACACACACACACACACACACACACACACACACACACACATTCGCCCGCGACACAAACAACTCGCGTATCACGCAGCAAAAGTGACGTCACTACTAACAATCGATGACGTCACCCTTAACAATAGGGCGATCAATGGAATCGATACGCTCTAGCTCACTCCAACCACGCCCCCCCTCCCACCCCACTCCACCTCACTCCACCCCCTCCACCTCCAACGTTCACAATGTCCTTCTACACCTGCTGGTAGGGTAGAGCCTCTATGTTTATACATATATATTTACGTCTGCACACACACACACACACACACACACACACACACACACACACACACACACACACACACACACACACACACACACACACGCACGCATGCACGCACATGGCTTGCTGATGTAGTGGTTAGTGTATCGGCCTGCCACGTTGTTACACAGATTTCGCGCTGCGCTTACGTCGCGGAAAGCTTCCATTATTACTGTAAGCTGTCACTGTCCCCTTTAAGCAAGGAGATAGGTATGTTTATGTACATAGTTTCCCTACCTGTAGTGTAGTGAAAAGGAGCTATGCTAGTGAGATACTGTGTGTGTGTGTGTGTGTGTGTGTGTGTGTGTGTGTGTGTGTGTGTGTGTGTGTGTGTGTGTGTGTGTGTGTGTGTGTGTGTGTAGAGAGAGAGAGAGAGAGAGAGAGAGAGAGAGAGAGAGAGAGAGAGAGAGAGAGAGAGAGAGAGAGAGAGAGAGAGAGTTAGTGAATGAGTAAGAGGGTGAGCGTAGGTGAAAGAGAGGGTGAGAGTAGGTGAGAGAGAAAAAAAGAGTGCGAGAGTGAGAGAGAAAGAGTGAGTGTGAGAGAGTGCGAGTAACTGAGTGTGAGTGACTGAGTGTGACTGAGTGTGAGTGTGAGTGACTGAGTGTGAGTGAGTGAGTGAGTGAGTGTGTGTGTGTGTGAGCGAGTGAGCGAGTGAGAGACAGAACTAAACACTTAACCCAGTTGCTTTACTCCCCCACCTTCCGTACCTGATGACACTTTTACTTTCCCTCTGGTGGCCGCCAGGCTATTTCATTCATTTGCATTTGACCGAATCTTTAGCAAGGTATTCAGACTCTTGATTTCATAATCTGAAGAACCTCTCAGTGTTTATTTATTTCATCTATTCATTTTCATTTATCTATTTATTTATTTATTCATTTATTCATTATTATTGTTATTATTATTACTATTATTTTTTTTTTTTTTTTTTTTTTTGGGGGGGGGGCGGACGCGTGACAGAGCCAGCTTTCAAATGATCGAAACTATGAACCTTTCCCCTAACTCCCTTTATGGATAGAGATGATCTATAAGGATAGAAACTCTGGTTAACCTATCCCGGCACACCCCCAGACTGTTCCTGGCCCTAAAGTGTTTCAGAAGCACCAGTGAAGTCGTCAAGGACGACCTGGCTCAACAGAAAATCCCTTTCAGTTTTTAGGTCCATCCCGCACTTCCGCCCCGCACCTCCCAGGTCGCTCGGCGAATCAAATCGTTAAGCGCTATCCAAAGTAAAACCCGAAGAGTGCGGTACGGCATTCTTGGGGTCAATATCTGTGCAAACTTTGCGTCCGGGACGAAGAGAGGGAAGGTCTCGTTCCCAAAAACGAGCAACTTTCAAGAAAGCCAATTTCGTAGACTTGCACAAAGCCCTTGACTATGTTGACAGAGGCGACGAACTTCTAATGAACAAAGACGTAAGAATGAAGGTCCCGTGTTTTGAAACGAGGTTTGCAAACCCACGGAGGGAAGGCTATGGCGATCTCCCGAAGAACATATGAGAAAATAATACACTAGATGTGCGCTCATTGTTTCCGAAAGTGGTCTGTTCGTTCTTTGTGCAAACAGAGGCCAGGGAAATGGCGTTCTCATTCTTGAGGGTCTGTAAGAACAGTCTTGAAAAGGAAATTACCTTTGTTTTGAAAACAAGTTTGCTCACCCTCGGCTGAGACGGAGAAGACACGCTTCTTCTGGGAGACTTAATTAAAAAGGCTCTTAAAACGAACAAATAAAAGAAGATTGATAAAAAGTTTATGAACAAACAATTAGCAAATAAATAATAAACAATACGTTAAATAAATTGGAAAAGGGTAACGGTTTGAAAAAGGTAAGATTTAAGGGTTAAAGGATAAAAAGAGAAAGTTTTAGGGGTAAAAGTTTGCACGTAACCAAATGTACAAATAAAACAAAATTAACAAAAATGTACAAATAAAGCAAACTTAGCAAAACTATACAAATATAAACAATGAATAATTGAATAATAAAAAATTACAAAAAAGTTATCAAATATACATACATCACGTAACAAAATACAGAAACAGAAATAATAATAATAATAAACAAGAAATAAGTACATGATAAATAATTAATTAAAGAATATATAAAATAAGATTAATAAAAAAAAATCCACGTTCTCAGGGGACCAAGTCTTCTCATAACATTGTACCAACAGGTTCAACTAAGATAATGACATGATTTTTGGAAATTACCCCCAAAAATACAACTCCATGTGAACTTTTACAGTGTATATACTCTAAGTCCTATATGTTTAATCAGCTTTTGCAATGTATTATTGTCAGTGTACTACTGCATTTGAAATAAACCTTCTATTATTATTATTATTATTATTATTATTATTATTATTATTATTATTATTATTACACACATTCCACGGTAAAAAGTAACGAAAAGTGAATAAACAATTGCATAAACAACTAAATCAATAAATAAACATATATTGGAAAAACAATTTAATAAATATATAATAAACAAGTTATCAGTCAAAAAAATGGCCATCGCCGCATTATGAGAAAACAAGAATTCCAAATAATTTAATGGGTTTTTTTACCAGTACCACCACTTCCACACACACACACATATATATTATATATATATATATATATATATATATCTATATATATATATATATATATATATATATATATCTGGTAACCACTAAGGAAATCGGAAGAAAACCGTAATTAGGGAATTACTGTTTTCTTCAGATTTCCTTAGTGGTTACCAG
>NC_134794.1:8591216-8598716 GCF_046742065.1 Oratosquilla oratoria
AGGAAGGGCGAGGAGGGGCAAGGAAGGGCGAGGAGGGGACGAGGAGAGACGAGGAGGGGCGAGGAGAGACGAGGAGGGGCGAGGGAGAGGAAATGCCCAAAAACCCAACACAAGACGCAATTATACGGACACCAGAAACTAACCAAGGATACATCAAAACTATGCAATTATATTCCTACATACATATATATTTTTTATTTGGTAAAACGCACACACAGTAGGTCACGATTTTATGACCACGATTTTACCAATTTCTTTATCCCAAAACCAGGTTTACCCCCAATCCATCTATTCAATGATCCATCTATCTATCCACGTATGCATCCGTTATCCATCCATCCGATCAACCTTTCCCAGCACGACATGACGTCACAGGCCGTGACGTCATGTCGTCGTCATCTTCGGCCTCTCGACCTCCACGGCCGCCATCTTGAAACCTCTTCCCAATAAAACTCACGCCAGATTCCAAATTCTATTTGCATTCCGTTGATATATTCCTATTCCTCCACCACCACCTCCTCCTCCTCTTCCTCGTCCTCCAAACTCTCTTCCTCGTTCTCTTCAACTTCTTCAAAATATCGTCGTTGTCGTTTTCTTACTTTTACTCGTTCTCCTCTTCCTCCTGTTCCTCTTCCCCCTACTCCTCTTCCTCCTCCTAATCCTCCTCCTGCTCCTCTTCCTCCTCCTGCTCCTCTTCCTCCTCATCATCCTGCTCTTCTTCCTCCTCCTAATCCTCCTCCAGCTTATCTTCCTCCTCCCAATCCTCCTCCCAATCATCCTCCTACTCCTCTTCCTCCTACTAATCCTCCTCCTGCTCCTCTTCCTCCTCATCTCTCCTGCTGCTCCTCTTCCTGTTCCTCCTCCTCCTGATCTTCGCCGTTCCTCCCCCCACCACCACCACCCTCCCACCTCGATTATTATCCGAAGACTCTCCCTGTAACAACAGGCTTCGCCGAAGACGAAATTAGGAAAAGAAAAAAAAAAAAGTGCTGATCTTGAGGAACACAGGAAGCGAGAGGCGCCTCGCGCTCCCGTGCAGGGATGGGATGGGAGGGAAGGGAGGGATAGGGAGGGCAAGGGGAAGTGAAGGGAAGGGTAAGGGGGAGGATTAGATAGGGAATGGGAGAGGGACGGGGAAGGGGGAGGATGAGAGAAAAAAAAAACTCTGCTCCGAAAATCAAAGAACCACAAGACGCGTCTCGGGAACCAGCAATCGAAGAAATTAAAAAAAAAAAAAAAATCAAGAGCAACAAAAGCTGTTAACTTGGAATTTCAGAGAGGGATGGAGGTGGCGGATGTGGAGTTGGATGAACAAGAAAGAGGGAAAAATGGAGGAAATGAACAAGGAAAACGAGATGAAATATAAGGAGGAGGGTGGAGGAGAGAAGGAGAGGAAGAAGAGGAAAGAGAGGAAGGAGGAGAGGAAGGAGGGAAGGAGGAGAGGAAGGAGGAGAGGAAGGAGGAGAGGAAGGAGGAGAGGAAGGAAGAGAGAAAGGAGAGGAAGGAGGAGAGGAAGGAGGAGAGGAAGGAGGAGAGGAAGGAGGAGAGGAAGGAGGAGAGGAGGGAGGAGAGGAAGGAGGGGAGGAAGGAAGAGAGAAAGGAGGGGAGGAAGAGAGAAAGGAGGGGAGGAAGGGAGAAAGGAGGGGAGGAAGGGAGAAAGGAGAGGAAGAAAGAAAGGAGGAAAGGAAGAAGAGGAAGAAGGGGAGAAAGAATAGGAAGGAGGGGAGAAAGAATAGGAAGGAGGAGAGGAAGGAGGGAAGGAGGAGAGAAAGGAGGGAAGGAAAGAAGAGAGGAAGGAGGAGAGGAAGGAGAGGAAGGAGGAGAGGAAGGAGAGGAAGGAGGGAAGGAGAGGAAGGAGGAGAGGAAGGAGAGGAAGGAGGAGAGGAAGGAGAAGGAGGGAAAAAAAGAATGAAGGAGAAAGAAGGTGAAGGTGACGAGCCTACACCATGAGGCGCGTAGCTGTGCCGGAAGCAGCCCAACTTTGCGCTTGGAAGAGAAAATAGAAGGGCTGAGGAGAGAAGGGCAGAAGCAAAAGGAGGGAGAAGGAGGGAGAAGGAGGGAGGAGGAGGGAGGAGGATGGAGGAGAAGGGAGGAGAAGGGAGGAGAGAGGAGGAGAGAGGAGGGAGGGAGAGGAGGAAGGGAGAAAGAAGGAATGGAAGGAGAAAGGGAGGTAGGGAGGGAGGAGGGGAGGTAGGTAGGGAGGAGGGGAGGAAGGGAGGAAGGAAGGAGGGGAGGAAGAGGGAGGAGGGAGTGAATGAGGAGGGGCGGAAGAAGGGGAGAAAGGGAATGAGAGAGTAAGAGGAGGAAAAGGGAGGGAGGAAAAGAGGAAGAGGGATGGAGGGATGGATAGAGGGAGGGAGGGATGGAGGGAGGGATGGAGGGAGGAATGGAGGGATGGAGGGAGGGGGAGTGAGGAGGGGCGGATGTGGAAGAGGAGGAGGAAGAGGAAGTTAGGGGAGGGGAGCAAGAACGGGAAGAAAATCAAACGGAAAAAAATCAATGAAGAAGCGGGAGGGGGAGGGGGAGGGGGAGGCGGGAGGGGGGAGAGGGAGGGGAAGGAGGAGTAGGGAGTAGTAGGAATAAGTAGGAAGAAAAGGAAGAAAGAGTAGGAATAGGAAAAGGAGGAAGAGGAAGGAGAAGGAAGAGGAAGGTGGAGGAAGAGGAACGAGGAGGAAGAGAAAGGAGGAAGAAGAGAAAGGAGGAAGAAGAGGAAGGAAGAGGAAGAGGAAGGAGGAGGAAGAGGAAGGAGGAGGAAGAGGAAGGAGTAAGAGGAAAGAGGAAGGAGGAGGAAGAGGAAGGAGGAAGAGGGAGGAAGAGCAAGGAGGAAGAGGAAGTAGGAAGAAGAAGGAAGAGGAAGTAGGAAGAGGAAGAAGGAAGAGGAAGGAGGAGGAAGGAGGAAGGAAAAGGAAGAGGAAGAAGAAGGAAGAGGAAGAAGGAAGGAGGGGGTAGAGGAAAAAGGAATGAGGAAGAGGAAAAAGAAAGAAGGAGGAGGAATAGGAAGAAGAAAGGGAAGGAAGAGGAAGAAGAAAAGGGATGAAGGAGGAAAGAGGAAGAGGAAGGAGGAAAGAGGAAGAGGAAGGAGGAAGAGGAGGAAGGAGAAGGAAAAAGAGGAAGAAGAGGAAGGATGAAGATGAGGGAGGAAGGAGGAGGAAGAGGAAAAGGAAGGAGGAAGAGGAGGAAGAAGTAGAAGGAAGTAGGAAGAGGAAAGAGGAAGAAGAGAAAGAAAGAAGTAGGAGGAAGGAGGAGGAAGAGGAAAGAGGAAGAAGAGGAGGAAAGAGGAAGAAGAGGAAGAAAGAGGAAGAAGAGGAGGAAAGAAGAGGAGGAAAAAAGAAGAGGAGGAAAGAAGAAGAGAAGGAAAGAAGAGGAGGAAAGAAGAAGAGGAAGGGGGGAAGAGGAAGGGAGAGGAAGAAGAAAGAGGAAGAAGAGGAAGAAAGAAGAAGAGGGAGAAGAGGAGGAAGCCACTGGACCAAATCCCGACGGAGGAAGATGCCAAGGACGAGATTGACCCCCTTTGCTGACGCCAGGAGGCGCTACCTTCTCTCTTATGTCTCTCCCGTCGCCAGGCGATTCCAGACATCACCGTGACGACGCCTCACCCTTCGGTAGAAAAGGGTGCACGCGTATAGCTATCGCAATAGTTGTAATTGTTCACAGACACAAAAACACGTACTTATACATATACATACACAAGCATACACATGCACACACACACACACACACACACACACTACTCGGGCGGAGATAAGTTGGGTTTGTCTCCTTTAACGTGTAACCCCTGTTCACCTAGCAGTGAGTAGGTACGGGACGTTAGTCAAGGAGTTGTGACCTTGCTGTCCCGGTGTGTGGTGTGTGAGTGGTCTCAAACCTACCCAGAGATCGGCAAATAATGAGCTCTGAGCTCACTGCCGTAGGGTGGTGTCTGGCTGTCTCGACAAAGACTGCAGCAGATCCGAGGTGAATACACACACACACACACTATGGCGCAGTAGTACCGATCGCGGCAGCCACTACGGCGGTCCGGGTTCGAATCCCGCCCAGGTCTGAAATAATCAGTATCGCTGCGCTGCGACTTGTTATTCCAATTCTCGTGGGCGGGGAGTTGGGTGTGTGCGCGCGTGTGTGATCACAGCATCACCCATAGATTGGTCATATATGAGCTCTGAGCCCTCTTTCGGGAGGGTAGCTGTCGATCACGAGTCCAACACATGATCCAAGACCACACATAAGCGCGCACACACACACACACAGGCACACATAAGCACGCACACAAGCACACACACGCAAGCGCACGCACGCACGCACACACACACACACACACACACACAAGCACGCACGCACACACACACACACACACACAAGCACGCACACACACACAAGCACACACACACACAAGCACAAACACACACAAACACACACACAAAGCTCACACACACAAGCATATACACACAAGCATACACACACGTACACACAAGTGCGCACACACACAAGCACACACACAAACACAAACACATACACACAAACACACACACACACAAAGCTCACACACACAAGCATACACACACATGCATACACACACGTACACACAAGCGCGCGTACACACTTCACCGAAATGGCAATTTTGTAATTCCTTCATATTCCCGTTCTCCCTCTCCATTCATCTCTTTCCTTTCCATTCCTCACTTTCCTTCTCTCCCTCTCCTTTCTTTCCCTTTCTCTCCCTCCATTCCGTCTTGATTCCCTTCTTCCGTTACCCTACGGGATCCATTCATCTTTATGTTCTCCTTTCTTCTCCCCTTCTTCCTCCTTTCTTTTAGCTCAACTCGTTCTTCTTTCTCGATTCCCTCTTCCTTTTCTGCCTCCCTCCGTCTTTCTCTTTCTCCTTCTCCTTCTTCTTCTTCTTCTTTTCTTTCTTCTTTCATTCATTCATTCCGGACAGAAAGTAAAAGGGGAGAAAAGATAAATGGATAGAAAAAATATTAAGGGATTGAGATATTAGAAGAAATCAAGAAGGAAAGAGAGAAAGAGAGAAGGAGAGAGTGGTGAGGGTGAGTGAGTGATTGAGTGAGTGAGTGAGTGAGTGAGTGAGTGAGTGAGTGAGTGAGTGTGTGTGTGTGTGTGCGTGTGCGTGTGCGTGTGTGTGGGTGTGTGTGTGTGTGTGTGTGTGTGTGTGTGTGTGTGTGTGTGTGTGTGTGTGTGTGTGTGTGTGTGTGTGTGTGTGTGTGTGTGTGTGTGTGTGTGTTGGTGGGTGAGAGGGTGAGAGAGAGAGAGAGAGAGAGAGAGAGAGAGAGAGAGAGAGAGAGAGAGAGAGAGAGAGAGAGAGAGAGAGAAATAGAGAGATAAAGAGTGGGAGAAGGCGAGGAGAGGAAGAGAACCAAAGAGAGAGAGATAGAGAGGCGTGAAATCGGAGAGGAGATAATCGAGAAGGCGGAGAGAGGGATAGAGGGAGAGGGGGAGGAGAGAGGGGAGAAGGGAAAGGGGTGAGAGGGAAGGACAGGGAGAGGAGGGAAGGAGAGACACGAGGAGAGGGGGAGGGGGAGGGGGAGGGGGGAGGGGGAGAGGGGGAGAGGGAGACACGGTAGAGGGGGAGGGGAGAGGGGGGAGACGGGAATGAAGCGTAGCTCTTATCCTGTACATTACAATTCAACACACACACTCACGTACGCGCACACACAAAACCATGAATAATTTCTTAGGCCTAGTATATCGTTTCCACTTTGTCCATGATATACACTGAAACAGTGAACAATTAACATCTATTATGTTCAATTACCTAACGTAAATGCATTAACAGATTCGATAAACGCGAAAATAAAAATGTCACGGGGAGGAGGAGGGGGGGGGAAATTGCGTTGTTACTGTCCAATCTCACATCCCATTTTTGTACTCCATTAAACGATAAATAGTCCATTTTCATCAACTTTAGCACAGGCCACTAACCCATCGTCCTAAATCCAGTCTACGTTCGGTCAGCAATTACCAGTCAAATAACACCAACTTGGTCATTTGTAAATAGTCCGATGACCTTTTCAACAGTTGTCCTGCCGCGGACACACTAAAAAGAAAATACGGTTTTAAACTTTGTCAACAATAAGACCTTTCATATTGCTAGTCTCTTATTCGCCTTTGACTATTCAACATATTTTCATTAAATCTCAAAATATATACATACATACGTATATATATATATATATATATATATATATAGATATATATATATATATATATATATGTATATATATATATATATACATTAGAATATATATGCAGTAAGTTTTCTTTTAAACAAGTATGGTTAAAGACCAGCGCTAATTCAGTATCAATTAACTTCTTCGTAGTTTTCTCTATCTTCCGAAAAACTACGAAGAAGTTAGTTGATACTGAATTAGCGCTGGTCTTTAACAAAAAAAAGAATATATATATATATATATATATATATATATATATATATATATATATATATATATATATATATATATATATATTGGAAGAAAGCATTAATTGGACTCATCTAGTTAAAATTTTGCTCTCTTCAAACATGGTTACTGGACTCCAGCTCTTCACAAAAAAAAAAAAAAAATACAAGCTAGTGGATACGAAAAGGGCTTGACCACAACCTAGATGTGGGAAGAGCATGGAAAGGAAAGCGATGAGAAACATTGTTTAATCATTACATGTAGCAGGACAAGACGAAGAAAACCGTCGAGAGCGAGTCGTCCTGTACTAGAGTATGAAGCAGCGTTGTGACCGCACAACCTCAGAGATACAAGAAAAGTAAGTAAACTAGAACCCCAGAGACAATAAAGGCCCCTACACACTGTCAGTCATGATTGCACAATATTCATGATTGCGCAAGCATATCCTGTGTGAGTGGGTGTGATTGAGTGTTTCCGCAGATGATTGAGGAATTTCCAACACGATTTGATTTTGTAAGCTCAAGCATAGTAGTTACACCATCATGAGTGATAGTTAGTGTCGATGATTGCGCCAACAGCTCAGTCTTTCCTTTGTAGCCAAGAATGGCTATGCATGCAGCCGCTTTACTCATCTTCACTCCACAAACTCCAAGAGGTAAGTAATGATTGCTCAATCTTACTGACAGTGTGTGTCCCGAACACTGTTTGCACAATCTCGATGACTGTGCAGTCATGATTGACAGTGTATAGGGGCCTTAAGATGATCACATTTCTAAACAAGACAGACGAAGATGGATTGAGAAAACTGGGACTTCCCACATAGTAAGGAGAGAGTCTTCCAAGAACTTGAAGTTGTATTAAGATATAATCCAAGCCAACAAATTTAAGACAAAGTTTGATGAGTTGAAGCAGAGGCGGGTAGCCGTGAGCACAACTCCAACCCCGTATACTACAACTCGGTTAAAACACAATGAACAAGTGTGCACGCATGTGCACATGAACATGTGCACTCCTACATACACGAGTACCTTCTTATTCACACACATTCACACACGAGCGTGCACAGCAGACAACCACACACACAAAC
>NC_134794.1:8618716-8628716 GCF_046742065.1 Oratosquilla oratoria
AAGCAAAGGAAGTTTCATTATACAAGGCAGAATCTATGGATTTTTTTTTTTTTTTTTTTTTTTATCCGAGTAGAGTCATTTCAGCCTCAGGAAAGCTACAGCCCTCTCTTTTGTATTGTTCTCTCTTTCTCTCTATTTCAATAGATGGCAGACTCGTGGACTGCGGCAGTAGAAGCCGCTCCTCTTCATCGAAATGGGATTCATTGTTCACTGGTGTTGTGTCTCTCATACTCAGTTCATTCACAAGTGTCTCCGAAACTTCTCTCTCTCTCTCTCTCTCTCTCTCTCTCTCTCTCTCTCTCTCTCTCTCTCTCTCTCTCTCTCTCTCTCTCTCTCTCTCTCTCTCTCTCTCTCTCTCTCTCTCTCTCTCTCTCTCTCTCTCTCCTCTCTCTCTCCTCTCTCCTTCTCTCTCTCCCCCCTCTCTCTCTCCCTCTCTCTCTCTGTCTCTCTCTCTCTCTCCTTTTTTTTTACATTACTGAGGGGAGCATTTGTTGCATCCATAGCTGCAAATACAAACAAGAACGGGAAAAAGGATAAACAGTCAACAAAAAGTATCAAAATGAAAGGAAATTCATAGATTTTAGGGAAGGGTCTTGAGAAAAAAAATTGAACTCGAAAAAATATTGAAGTGCCAAATACTGGAAACCAAAACAGAAATAACACAAATTATTTTCCTAGGAAGTGAAATAAAAAAAATAAAAAAAATTAAAAAAAAAAAAAAAATTGCATAACTGAACTATTTGAAAGAAAAAATATGAGTACTAGAAGAGGGCAATGATAACTAAACAATATTTTTTGCTTTCAATTTCAGTGACTGAAAACCCGCAACCCCACAACATCAGGCAACAGTCCTCTGGCTCGCCCACAGATCTAAGTTAGCATCATCAGTTAGCATCATCAGCGAGCACTAGGAGGCGAGCAGTCGCCGGTTGCCAACAGAGGACGATTATAACAACTGACAGAGAGATATTGGGCCCCACTCCCCTGACCGAATGCCAGCCACTCGGTGTTGCACCTCCAGGTGGAAGTGAAGGAGTTTCCGGTCCCATGATAATGAGAACACCATAAATTTAATTTTTTTCATACAGAAATGGATGAGTCGTTTTGGCTGTAAAATTTCATGAGCTGTGAAATTAAACTACTGAAAAGATGCGTGACATTGTACGTACAGTCACGAGAGAAAGTTGTGATCCACACACATTTTCCATGATACGAAATTAAAAAAAATGTCTGACAACTTTCTTTCTTTTTTTATCAATTCAAGAAAATTACTCAACTGGAAGCTGCATATTACATAGGAAGACATATTCCATATCCTTCCAAATAATCATACTGACGTTGTTGGATGAAAGAATGTAATAATATCTTCAAACCGCGTTCCAAAAACGGAGAAAGTCGACTGAAATATAACAGTGAGTAGATGGACAATTTGAAGACCGGACGTATCATAAAGTTGAACTGATCAAATATCAGATGATAAAATAGAGTTATGATACAGAAGAGGATAAATGGGAATAAGAATAATACAATTTTGCTCCGGTTTAGGTCCCTGAATAGAATGAAAGAGGACAGGATGGTAAAAGGTGTGTTTGGATCGAATGTGAAAGAAAGAAGAGGAATTAGGAAATAAAATGGAAGATAATGTAAAGGGATAATATAGACATGATGATATGGTTTAACGTCACAAACTCCCTTCGTCAGTGACTGGATTCGAACCTCCATCCCCTGGACCTTCGTCACAAGTAACGACGCCCTAACCCGCTCAGCTAGCGAGCTTCCTAATTTAGACATAAGAGATAAATAGAAAAAAAAATGTGCTGGAAACTGGAAAATGCAAAAAAGAAAGAAAAAAAGTTGGCAGATGTGACAGGGAAATGAGAAGAGGGCAGGGGAGTGACCAATTAGGTAAAAAAGAAAGAGGAAAGAGACAAAAATGTATGTGTGTATGTCGTGCTCTGTATTTTGAACACCGAAAACCTAAACCGACTTGATTTTTCGGTTTTCCCTCTTTCTTCTGATGAAGCTGGCATCACTATAGGCAATCACTCAGAGAATCTCAGTAGATCATCATATTTGGTTGGCAGCCCTGCTCACCCTTCGCTACGATGCAACTCACGAACTTTTTCATAACTACATATTTCAGTTTCCGATCTAAGTGTCACTCTTCCGACCATATAAGTTGGTACAATCGTATTCAAAGACTCAATGAGATAATGAATATGAGATGATTAAAGCCATAAACTAATCGAGATCGAAAATCCATGAGCGGTATATACTCAAGTCATGTTCAATTTTGACTCATGAGATTGATTCGGGTGGAGGAACACGATGTGCTTCCCGCCACCCTTCCAGTATAAAAATAGATAATCAAATAAACCTTTCATTTCCTCTTTTATGTGTCACTTTGTGGAATATGTGAAAGCACAGTCATAATCATGACTATTTTATATCATAGAAGACATGTTGAATTTTACAACCAGCCTCATAATGACTGGACACAGCGACAATAAGTAAAATGCTGTATAATCATTAAATTTATATTCTTTGTCTTACACTCGCTATAATTTCTTTCTTTGTACTATCGAGATGGAAAGCTTTGAAATAGTTGAACAAGGACTGCTTTATCCCGAGATGTACATGAAATTCGTGTAACTTGTATAGTCACTGAGCTAAGTGAAGAAATATCAATATATCTTAAAGAAACTTGGGGTTTCAGGCAACTCAGCGGGGGAAGAGTGAGCAGGGCTGCCAACCAAAAACGCAGAATCGACTGAGATTCTTAGAATGAATTGCCTATAGGTGATACAGACGCTATGGTCAAAACACTTACTAAACTATCAACCTACGTACCTACCTACATAAATGCATAGATAAACAAATCAAACAAATAAAATAAATAAATAAACAAGTAAATTACTAAATAAACAAATAAAGTAAATAAATAAATCAGTCAGTAAATAAATAAATAAATACACATATACAGTACATATACATCCATATATACATCCACTCTAATACAACCTAAGAAATTACGCCATCAAAATTATTATTGTTACAAATATCACTTGTGTCTTCTGCCATATAAATTGTTACTATAAGATTGCAATTTTTTCTGACAATATACAGAATGATTAGTAATTTTTCCTGACGAACATCATAGCTTCATGTGTTTAAATTTTTCTTCTTAAAGTCTTATTGCAGCAATCCCTCACTTATCCGAACTATTTGTTCCACAAGATGTTCGGATTAGAGGACTGTTCGGATACGCGAAGTAAAATTATTTCTACCCACTCCCTCCTCCCATGTCTCCACTCCGTCACTTCAGTGGTAAAATTTCCATTCTGGAGGAATAAAAGTGGTACAAAATACATGTAAATCATGTTTGAATAATGGCGTTTCAGATGGAAGGAGGATTTCTGTGTTAACTTCGGAAATGAACACTATGCTTTCGTAATACAAGTAAATACTTACTATATATATATATATATATAATATATATATATTTATATATATTTATATATATATATATAATATATATATATATGCATATATATATATATACATATATATACATACATATATATATATATATATACATATATATATATATACATATTGTAAGGGCCCATCCCCCTTCCCCCGGCCACAAGTCAATTCATCGCGGCTGCACTGATAGTCGTTTGGCTCCCCACCTCGGCGAATCGGCTTGTTTGCGCGCCAGTACAACGAGCGAGTCGGCTTCGAACTTTTGAAGCCCGAGAAGACTGCGCCTGCGCGGAGCGGCCACGTCGGCAGTTTCAGGGGTATATATACCCCTCCTCCCCAACGTCGAATAGAACTTGGTCAGAAGACGTCCTGCGAAGACTACCCACTGCCACGCCAATCCCAAGTCTTCATTACTCCAGTCGCAGGCTACTCGACGTCGGGTCTCCTCACCTTTGCTGTTCTCAAGACACGCCGCCTCCGATTGGGCCGGAACGGTTCGTCCATACGCACCCGGACATCGCTACTGTTGTTACGATACGGAGGTGTTGAGCACCTCGTATTAGATGTTCCCATTCTACAACCTTGTATTGTACAGTTTGATGGTTTATTGTATTCGTTAACTCTTTTAAATCCATTGATTCCTTTTGATGTTTGATTAAAGCCCCAGCAGATCCAGTAGCACCCGAACTGGTATTACTTTTCAGGGCCGGGAGAACATAGTTCCTCGTTCGCCCTCACATATATATATATATATATATATATATATATATATACATATATATATATTAGAGTTCACGTCCGTATACATATTTATGCGGAGCTGCCTAGTGTAGGCCTAGTGTAGGCCTTATGGTCTCTTGCAGTCTCCTTTATTCTTATGTTCTAAAATAATCTCTTGTGTCACTATAAAGTTCTTTCTATAACATTTATAATATTCGTTGTGAGTTCATAATCTCAAATGACTGTCTTGCATAGTAAGACGTTCTCAGGTCATGTCATCCGACAGTGATATGACATCTTGGGTCACAGGCTCACGTGACCTCTCCGTTCGCGTGGTTGGTCACTATGGACTGCAGTAGTTCACCAGCGCTTCTGTCCTTAGGGACAATCTCGCGTCGCCGACTCCAAACGCGTGTGGGCGTTGATGATGATGATGCTGACGACAATGACGATGATCATGATGACAACGACGACGACGACGATGATGACGACGACGACAACGACGACGATGATGATGGTGGTGATGGTGGTGGTGATGATGATGATGATCATCATCATAATCAGGATCATGATGACAACGACAATGATGATGGTAATGACAGGGTGATAATGATGATTCATTACATATCATTTAACGAGTTCAGACGGTTTTGATGCGAACTGCTCCGCACTTTTAAAACATTTCACCATTCTTGGCGCACGCTTGATATCATTAGAGAAAATAGTCATACCACCATGGTCTTGGATCACGTGTTGGACTCGTGATCGACAGCTATTTCACTCCCGGAGGAGAGCTCAGAGCCCATATATATGATCGATCTATGGGTAATACTGTGACCTTACACGCACACACACACACCCAACTCCCCGCCCACGAGAGTTGGAGTAACGACTCGTAGCGCAGCAATATTGAAGTTCTTTCGTCCCCGGGTGGGATTCGAACCCAGACCTCCGTAGTGGCAGCCAGGAACTCTATCAACCGCGCTAACTATGCTTATGAAAATTTATTTAGATTTCATAAATAATCCAGTTAATTCTTAACTGTGAAACTGAGAGAAATAAACTGACAATTTGGTCGGATTTTTTTTTTTTTTTTTTTCCAATTCATCTAACTGGAGCATCAATGAAAGGACGAAGAGGTGAGGAGCTTGCGCCAGGAGACGCTGAGTAGCTGCGGCCGGAGCCGTAACCTCTGCCTCATTATGTGCTTGGATTGTTGGGGATGGTAACAGTCACCCATGGAAATCTGAGAGGAGTGCGGGATTCGAAACCACAACTAAACGAATGCGAGACCAGCACGCTTCCTATTACGCCATCAGATAAATAGATAAATGAATGAATAAGCAGATTAACAAATAAATAAATAAATATTAGATAAGTAAATAAATAAAAAATAATAGAATAAACAAACCAATTAAATAAGACAATACATAATTAAAACTAACCCTCACGATGATCCCAGCAATAATTATAAATATTCATTATTATATAAGAAAATAACAAATTAGAATAACAAGGAGAAATACAGAGTGAGGTTGCATTGTGACACCAACACAAATCGACAATCTACGGTTGACACACACACACACACACACACACACACACACACACACACACACACACACACACACACACACACTTGTTTACTTTTGATATTCGGGAGTTATCACACTGGGGGTATTTTTCCTCCAACCACCGATTAATCTGTTGTACCGCCTACATCCAGAACTTTTTCCTCCGTAAAATCAATATGACAAACTTTTTTGTTTCCGCATTGATTTACAGAGAATGTCATTTAAGGAGGAATATTATTTTCCTTCAGCATACCAGATTCCTTCCCGAAAGCTACAAGCTGTAAATTTGCTCCGACAGTCGGAGGAAAAAATAGCCCAGTATGATAACGTCTTTAGTCGGAGGTTCTCAATCCCTGTGCGTTTCCGGAGTTGCTCCTGAAGGCCCACTTCAGCATGAGTAAAATTCCCGGCCGCAGCATCGGCTGCCATATGTACGATTCATCACACTACTCGCATTATAAAATACAACGTCACTGCTGTATTACTCGTTCTCTTTTACTCTGAGTAATAATAAACACAGAAAATGTGATCAAAACAGTTCACAAAATCCGGGGGTAACTCATGTACAACTACAAATAAATATATATATATATATATATATATATATCTATATATATATATATATATCTATATATATATTACAGGTGAAAATGTAATCACACATTTGTCAATAACGTAGAAACCACTGTTGGAGTAGAAAAGACTGGAAACGGGGAATCTATATATTTCGATTGCAAACTGCAATCCTTCATCTAATGAAGAGGATTGCAGTTTGCAATCGAAATATATAGATTCCCCGTTTCCAGTCTTTTCTACTCCAACAGTGATTTGTACGTTTTATATATATATATATATATATATATATATATATATATATAATCAAGACGCCGTAACCAGTATCCTTGTATACCCACTCGCGTCTAATGACGCCTAACCAGGCACCATCGTACCAAAGTGGGTTCAATCCTAGTCAGTAGTAAATTAACTACAGTTGCATTGCTCCACGTGTCGTACTGTTGTAAATGGCTTGTGATGTTAATGCCCAAGCTTGATAGAGTCATAACAATTTGAATTTTTTCTTTGATATCCGTTGTATTACCAATGTATGGTGAATTAGTCTTAAACGTCATTCTATATTCGGTGTCTGATGAATGACCCAAAATGTCTTACAACATCCGAGAAATTTTATATTTCAAAAACCTACAGATTATTACCGCACAATATAAGCATATTAAATTGGAGAAGATTATACTATATATATATATATATATATATATATATATATATATATATATATATATATATATATATATATATATATATATATATACATATTGATACGACGTATAGAAATCAAGACCCTCCCCCCATCACCGATGAACACATAACCTGCCCCATAAACGTCAAAACATAAAAATAAGAACAGACAGTCGTATATATTTATATAAAAAACTAACAACCACCAACCAACTAAAATTAAATAACCAACAAACAACATAAAAAAGAACAACAACTCAAGAGTTAAGAAGACGACGAACCGAACCTGTAAGAAGAAGACGGACTGAACCTGAAAATACCTACAAGTACAAAACCACACGAAGATCAAGCTCCGCGACAAAGGCAGACATATTAACAATCAACAAGTTAATAACAAAAACAGTAAGTGGGTCTGCCCCACACCTATTATCATAACTTCATCTTCCTTCCATTTCATTCTTTATTCTTTATTGTACAATAAACCCTCCCTTCCTACCCTCTCCTCCACCTTACCTATCATGCATTGATTGAGCATGTATTTCATTGCCTATTTAAATATCTTTAACTTGGATTCCTTATGTGAATATAAGTATTTCTTTTCAAGTATTTCAACATAATTATCTGTAATAGAATGAACAATACTGAACGAAATGCACAAAAGCGGTCGACGAGGGTGAATCCGTTAAAGTTACCCCTTTCCATTTTTATTTTCTCTTAAGTTAAATTTTAGAGAGAATTCAATAAATGTGTGTGTATCTACTTAATTGTATTTACCTAATTAAAGTACACAAGAAAAGAGCAACGCTCATTGGCTCCTAACTTTTATACTCTAACATACCTAGACTCAAATTCATGTGTGTGTATAAGTGATTCACCATTGTCTAGGATCACGTGTTGGACTCGTGATCGACAGCTATTACTTTCCTAAATGAGACCTCAATCTTATATACGACCTTGCACACACACAAAACTCCCCACCCACGAGGGCTAGAGTAGCGGTTCACCGCGCAACGATACTAAAATTATTTCAGCCATAGATAGCATATGAACTCGGACCGCTGGAGTAGCGATTGCGAACGCTACCACCGTGCCGTCGGTATGCGTGTCTATAAGAACAAATGTGTGTGTTTATCTAATTATAATATATATGAACGAAGTAACGCTTGTTGGGTCCCGTCTCCTAATATTCTTTTTTTTATCATACCTAGCCTCAAATTCATGTACAGTTCCAGGTTAAAGTGTCACCATTTTGAAGATTAAAGGTGTTTAATTTGACCGCAATATGTTTTTAGTACTTACCAAGTCAATAATAGCTGAATGAATTACACTTTTTTTTTTACTTATTGCAATTTTAAACTTCGTCTGCTTCAGTCATTCTCGTAAAACCTACATGTGGCGCCAAGATCTAGATCTTGTGTGGCGCCACCCACTTCGCAGTGACGTCAGAGATTCTGTTCATTGAGGTGTGAAGACAGAATGAGTGGTAGGGTGGTGAGTTTAAACGCCAAGAATCCGTTGAAGTTTTATTACTGATGTTTCGTCCAACTAGGACTTCTCCACGCTCTGAAGAAGACCTAGTTGGACGAAACGTCGGTAATAAAACTTCAACGGATTCTTGGCGTTTAAAATCACCACCCTACCACTCATTCTTTTCATTCTTTATGCATTGTCATTGTGTTTGATGAATAGTTATCATGTCGAGTGCCGCAAACTATCAAATTTAGGAATTATGAAAATTAAGAAAGAACTACTGGGGGAAAATACAAGATTAGGATGAAAAGGAGAGGAGAAAAGATGCGGAGAATAATAATATATTAATAACATATAGAATCCAGGGAGAAAGGCAAGAGAAGAAAGCTTATGATAACCGTACAGAACATACACAGGGGGCTAAATGATGAGACTAGATTATCTTACAATAATACTATATGACCTTTTTTAAAGCATTATGCAAAATGTATTTTTATTAAAATTATCAGATAAATAAGCATAGAAAAATAAAAACAAAAGAAATAATAAATAAATAACAAAGAAATTATATAAAATAAATATTACAAAAAGGAAAATAAAACAAGACAGAAGATAGAGCGTGCAGTAAAGGAATAAATGCAAAAAATATTCGTCATTTGCTGGAATGGATTGGTATGTTCTTAGTGATATTAGTAGTGACGTTTTCTTTTTTATAGTGTGTAAACAATCTAAAACAATGTATCTAACTTGCCGTGTAAAGAATAATTAGTTTTATCTAGTAGTAATAAATCACCATAATTAACCTTTTTTACAGGTACACTAAGGCCATGATGAAAAACCATTTGTATTATGTTGTACACATCATTGTTTACAAACCTTGTGGCATTTAGGAGGTGTAGTGTGAATGTGATGCAGGATTGTCTAGGAACACAACAAAAATATTGAAAGTCACATATATAACCCTTACTTTTTGAGTGTTCAAAGAAAGCATTGCAGAACATGGACACAGGCAAGCACCAATATGAAAATTTTTGTCCCAAATTATAGTCCATAACTATCATAGCTGGGCGCGTTCCTTGGTGCGTTCCTAGGTGTCCTGGCTGGAATGACTTTGCTCAGGACATCGAGGAACGCAACTAGGAACGTGCCCAGCTTTGATATCTATACTGTGCACCCACACATCTTTGCCTGTTGTCAGAGATATCTAGGGAGTCGAGACTGCTCTCAAAAGACGAAAAAAGTTTAATATTGTTGAAGAAATTTTCTGTTTCAGTAAAGGACGTCACAGTCAATTGGAATGTATTAGGTTGGTACACTGTGACGTCATCACCAGAGATGGCGCTGCTGTGTTTTAGAATACAAATTGGCAAAGTCAAAGACCCTTAAAAACTACTTTTTAAGTAAGATATTTGTTTTGAACGTGGCTTTCGTGAAAATGAATAACAATGATAAATAAAAATAAATGCAAATTGGCACCTGGGCATAGCGGTTAC
>NC_134794.1:8633716-8701216 GCF_046742065.1 Oratosquilla oratoria
GGTATATTCGATGGTCATATCTAGTAGAATGTTGCTCCAAAGTTCATCTCCCCTTTAACTATAATTTCTTCCCAAATTATGTCTTTTGCATAAAAATCGCTCATGATTACTATGTTTCCACCCTCTTTCAGTAACACGTTTAGCACCTTTTTTTGTTTCTTCCAATAATTTGGAATGTTCGCTATCTGACCACGCATGGGTTTTTGGTGGTACATACACTACTACAAATTTTCTGCTTTTCATCTTTTTGTTGGCAATTTTAATCATAATTACTTCTACATTGTCTTGACCTTTAATAATCTTTGTCACATTTAAACCTTTTTTGGTCAATATCATGACACCTCCTCCTTGCTTTTCAGTTCTATTTTTCGACCATGTCCCACTATGCTTGTTGATAGCGGCCCTATCAATTTTGCCTCTACTATGCCCATGTGTGTGTGTGTGTGTGTGTGTGTGTGTGTGTGTGTGTGTGTGTGTGTGTGTGTGTGTGTGTGTGTGTGTGTGTGTGTGTGTGTGTGTGTGTGTGTGTGTGTGTTTGTTTGTTTGTTTATTTACCTAGTTGTATTTACCTAGTTGTATTCTACGGGAAGGGAAGCTATGCTCGTAGCGTCCCGTCTTCATATTTCATTTTATCTAGACTGTTTTTAAATTCGTGTATTGTTTTTGCACACACCACTTTCTCATCTAACTTGTTCCAAATGTCTATCATTCTGTGGGGAAAGCTGTTCTTTTTCAGATCTCTTCTGTAACTATCTTTCTTGATTCTCTTTCCATGTCCTCTTGTATTTCTATTATCCCATTGTATTATATCCTCTCTATCAGTAGTTTCTATGCCTTTCATGATTCTATAAATAGTTATCAAATCTCCTCTCTCTCTTCTTTGCTCTAATGTCTGTAGCTCAAGTTTTGCTAGTCGCTCTTCATGTGATAGTTTTGAGAGTGTTGGTGCCAATTTTGTAATTACTCTTTGTATTCTTTCAAGTTTTGTTATATATTTTTTTGTACTTGGTGACCACGTCGTCGCTGCATATTCCAATCTTGGTCTTATCAAAGTGACTAGTATTTTCTTCACCATTACTTCATCCAGGTATGTAAATGTCACTTTGTTTGTTCTTGTCAAATTATAAGTTTTTCCAAAAATCTTGTTTATATGTTTCTCATGGGACATATTATTCATAATAATGACTCCTAGGTCTTTCTCGTTTTCTATTTTTTTTTCTTCTCCCAATTTATATGATCCCACTATTCTTTTTTTTTTCTTCCAAATTCCATTATACTACACTTCTTAATATTGAATTCCATCTCCCACTTCCTACTCCATTCCCATACTTTATTGAGATCACTCTGTAGCGATTCACAATCTTCTTCAGTGTTCATTTTTTTCAACAATTTTGCATCATCCGCAAAGAAGCTCATATAACTTTCAATTCCTTTATCCATATCATTGATATATATAACAAACATTATTGGGGCCAGAACTGTTCCTTGTGGAACACCACTAATCACTTCATCCCAATTAGAGTGTTTGTCTCTAATCACTACTCTCATTTTTCTTTCATGCAAAAAGTCTTCCATCCACTTCAGCAGTTTGTCCTGTATTCCTCCTGCAGTTTCTAATTTCTTAAGCAACCTCTTATGTGGCACCTTATCAAAAGCTTTTTTCAGGCCTAGAAATGCACAATCAGCCCATCCATCTCTTTCTTGTATTACATCTATTACCCTTGAATAGAAACACATTAAGCTTGTGATGCATGATCATCCTTGTCTGAATCCAAACTGCCTTGGATTTAGTACATTGTTTTTATCCAAATGTCTTACCCATCTACTTTCGATAATTCTTTCACAGATTTTTGCTATCGTACTTGTTAGAGAGACCGGTCTATAGTTAGTAGGGTCTTCTTTGTTTCCCCCTTTATATATTGGTACTATATTTGCTCTTTTCCAATCTTTTGGAACTTTTCCTTCTTTCAATGAACTGTTTATTAGGGTATGTATTTTGTTAGTTCATTCCTGCACTCTCTCAAAATCCAGTTTGCTATTTCTTCTGGTCCATGCGATTTTCTGACATCAAGATTACTCAAGTGTTTCATTATTTCATTCCTTGATACTTCTATCTCTTTCATAGGGGGGACTTTCTCCTCCCATTCTATATCTCTAGGTTGCATGTTCTCCTTTGTAAACACTGATTTAAAATGTTTGTTCATAATTTCTGCCATTTCTATTTCCTCTGTGTATTCAACTCCTTGCCGTAGTTTCTCTAATTCTTGTTTGTTTTTCAGTTTATTGTTTACATATCTGTAAAATAGTTTTGGTTGATCTTTACATTTTTCTATGACATCTTTTTCATATTTTCTCTGCACACTTGTACATATTCATTTCTATAACCAGTATATATTTTCCATTTTTCAGGTCTTTTGTCTTTTCTCCATTTTATCCAAGCTTCACCTCTTTTGTCTTTTAACTCCCTACATTTTTTGTTGTACTAGTCTCGATGGTTCTTCCTCGTTTGTGACCTGAATTTAATCTTAATTGGTCTGGTCTTATCTGTACTATACTTTCCGAGTCTATACATCTCTTCCATTTGTTTCATGATTTCAGGTTCATCTTCCTGAACTAATTCTAGTAAACTGCTTACTTTTTCTTTTTCCTCTTTGATTCTTGTGGTTCTATTTAGGTTATACTTCTCTTCCATTCCTAATATAATTATACATTTCTTTTTATCTGCTAAGTCTCTTACTATATTCTCCTTCTGTCTCATCACTTTAATAACTGAGTCTTCAGTTTGTTCTTTCATTTGCTGTTTTATTATGTCAGTAAATGCAACTTTACTGTTTTCTTGGATTTTTTCCAACCCTGTGCTTCTTTTGCTATGGCCTCTTTATTGTCTTTATTATTCCTCTTTAATTCCTCATTCTCATCTTTTACTTCTTTTAACTGTCTTTTTAATTCTTCTATTTCTTTAGTTAAGTTTTTGTTCACCTTCTCTAGTTCTTCCAATTTTTCAACTCTCTGCGCAATCTTTGCTATGTTACCGAACCTACTCTCCCAATGTTCGGTCATTTTTTCAAGTTTTTCCTCTAGTCTTGCTAATCGGGGGAGGTTGGTATCCTCCCCTCTCATTAAATTCCTGGAAATTATTATCTTCACCTTCCATTGTGTTGCTCTTATCTATATTTCTAATCTTTACATTTTTGTTAATCCCTTCTCCAAAATCCTCAGTCCTCCGATTGTTTACAAGACGCCTGGCCTCCTGGACCAAGTCCTACCCTTCCTCATTTCCTTCCATTTCCCTCAGTAATCCCTCCCCTTCTCCTTTTTTTCTTACTTCCCCACTACACCACGAGCTTTCCCCCTCCATGTAAATACAATAAGGTACTTCCTTGACGTTGAGATCCACGTAAAATTTGATTTTTCTTCGGAACTCCAATCTTCGCCGTCCATACGACGAAAGTGTGTGTGTGTGTGTGTGTGTGTGTGTGTGTGTGTGTGTGTGTGTGTGTGTGTGTGTGTGTGTGTGTGTGTGTGTGTGATTCACTATGGTCTTGGATCACGTGCTGGACTCGTGATCGACAGCTATTTCCCCTCCCGTAAGAGAGCTCAGAGCTCATATATGTCCCATCTATGGATAATGCTGTGACCTTACACGCACACACACCCAACTCCCCGCCCACGAGAGTTGGCATAACGACTCGCAGCGTAGATATACTGAAATTACTTCAGCCTTGGGCGGGATTCGAACCCGGACCGCCGTAGTGACAGCCGGGAACTCTACAAACTGCGCCACCGTGTGTGTGTGTGTGTGTGTGTGTGTGTGTGTGTGTGTGTGTGTGTGTGTGTGTGTGTGTGTGTGTGTGTGTGTGTGTGTGTGTGTGTGTGTGCGCGCGCGCGAGCGCTTGTGTGTGCGTGTGATTTACCATGGACTTGGATCACATGTTGGACTCGTGATTGACAGTTATTAACCTCCGGATGAGAGCTCAGAGCTCGTATGACCTATCTATGGGTAGTGCTGTAACCTTACACGCACACACACACACACAACTCCCCGCCCACGAGAGATGGAGTAACAACCCGTAGCGCAGCGATACTGAAATTATTTCAGCCCTGGGCGGGAGTCAAACCCGGACCGCCGTAGTGGCAGGCGAGAACTCTAACCACAGCGCCATGATATGTGTGTGTGTGTGTGTGTGTGTGTGTGTGTGTGTGTGTGTGTGTGTGTGTGTGTGTGTGTGTGTGTGTGTGTGTGTGTGTGTGTGTGTGTGTGTGTGTGTGTGTGTGTGTGTGTGTGTATTTACCTAGTTGTATTTACCTAGTTGTATTTTACGGGAAGGGGAGCTATGCTCGTGGTGTCCCGTCTTCATATCTCATTTTATCTAAACTATTTTTAAATTCATGTATTGTTTTTGCACACACCACTTTCTCATCTAACTTGTTCCAACTGTCTATTACTCTGTGAGGAAAGCTGTTCTTTTTCAAATCTCTTCTATAGCTGTCTTTTTTTATTTTCTTTCCGTGTCCTCTTGTATTTCTGTCATCCCATTTTATCAGATTCTCTCTATCAGTAATTTCTATGCCTTTCATGATTCTGTAAATAGCTATCAAATCTCCTCTCTCTCTTCTTTGCTCTAGTGTCTGTAGTTCAAGTTTTTCTAGTCTCTCTTCATATGATAGTTTTGAGAGTGTTGGTGCCAGTTTTGTAATTACTCTTTGTATTCTTTCAAGTTTTTTTTATACATTTTTTTGTACTTGGTGACCATATCGTTGCTGCATATTCCAATCTTGGTCTTATCAGGGTGATTAGGATTTTCTTCACCATTTCTTCATCCAGGTATGTAAATGCAACTTTGATTGTTCTTATTAAATTATAAGTTTCTCCAAAAATCTTATTTATATGTTTCTCCGGTGACATATTATTCATAACAATGACTCCCAGGTCCTTCTCATTTTCTACTTTTTTTATTCCTTCTTCTCCCAATTTATATGCTCTTGTTATTCTGTTTTTGTTTTTTTCCAAATTCCATTATACTACACTTTTTTGTATTGAACTCCATCTCCCACTTCCTACTCCATTCCTGTACTTTATTTAGATCTCTCTGTAGTGATTCACAATCTTCTTCAGTTTTCACTCTTTTCAGTAGTTTTGCATCATCTGCAAAGAAGCTCATATAGCTTTCAATTCCTTCATCCATATCATTAATGTATATAGCAAACATTATTGGGGCCAGAACTGTTCCCTGCGGAACACCGCTTATTACTTCATCCCATTTTGAGTGCTGGTTTCTTATCACTACTCTCATTTTTCTTTCTTGCAAAAAGTCTTCCATCCAATTTAGTAGTTTGCCCTGTATTCCTCCTTCAGTTTCTAATTTCTTAAGCAACTTCTTATGTGGTACTTTGTCAAAAGCTTTCTTTGGGTCTAAAAATGCACAGTCCGCCCATCCATCTCTTTCTTGTATTATATCTATTAGCCTTGAATAGAAACATATTAAATTGGTGACGCATGATCGTCCTTGTCTGAATCCAAATTGCCTTGGATTTAACACATTTTTTTTTTCTAAATATTTTACCCATCTACTTTTGACAATTCTTTCACAAATTTTTGCTATTGTATTTGTCAGAGAGACTGGTCTATAGTTGGTAGGATCTTCTTTATTTCCCCCTTTATATATAGGTACTATATTTACTTTTTTCCAATCTTCTGGAACTTTTCCTTCTTTCAAGGAACTATTTATTATGCTATGTATTTTGTCTGCCAGTTCATTCCTGCATTCTTTCAGTATCCAGTTTGCTATTTCATCTGGTCCATGCGATTTTCTGACATCAAGATTACTCAAGTGTGTTAATATTTCATTCTTTGTTACTTCTATTTCTTCCATAGGGGGGACTTTCTCTTTCCATTCGTTCTCTTCAGGTTGTATGTTCTCCCTTGTAAACACTGATTTAAAATATTTGTTCATAATTTCCGCCATTTCCATTTCTTCAGTGTATTCAACTCCCTCTTGTCTTAATTTCTCCAAGTCTTGTTTGTTTTTCAGTTTATTGTTTACAAATCTGTAGAATAGTTTTGGTTGATCTTTACACTTTTCTATGATATCTTTTTCATATTTTCTCTTTTCCTCTCTGCACGTTTGTACATATTCATTTCTATAACAGGTATATATTTTCCATTTTTCAGGTCTTCTGTCTTTTTTCCATCTGGTCCAGGCTTTGTCTCTTTTGTCTTTTAACTCCCTACAACTTTTGTTGTACCAGCATTTTACATATTCTTTTTCTTGTTTTTGTCTTGGGACATACTTTTCCACTCATTTTTTGTAAATTTTTGTCAAAATATTCCATTTCTCTTCTACTGTTGTTTCTTCTTTGTATATTTCTTCCCAGTTTTCCTTTTGAAAGAATTCTCTTATTTTATCAATGTTTGTTTTTTCATACATCATTCTTCCTTTTCTATATTGTTCATTTATTTTCATATATTTTTCTTCATTAAGTTCCAGTTCAATCAATATGTGGTCACTTTTACTTATTGGTGTTTTATATTCAATTTTGTCCACTATTCTAGGTTCGGATGTAATTATTAGGTCTAGTCTCGATGGCTCTTCTTCATTTCTATACCTAGTGTTCTCCTGTATCCATTGTGTCATTGTATGGTCAGTAACCATCTCAAGTAGAGCGTTTCCCCATGAGCCGTCTCCACCCTTTACTGTCATTTCTTCCCAGCAGATTTCTTTGCAATTAAAGTCGCCCATCATAACTATTTTTCCTCCCTCTTCAATTATCTTGTTTAATGTTATCTTTGTGTCCTCTAACATACTTTTATGTTCACTCTCTTCCCATGAGGCTGTTTTCGGGGGCACATAATTTATCACAAACTTTCTGCTCTTCTTATCTCTATTTTCTACTTCCATCATTATCATCTCTACTGTATTCTTTCCATATGTGACACACTTCACGTTTATATCCTTCTTAGTCAGGAACATAACTCCACCCCCTTCCTTTTTCACTCTGTTTCTAATCCAATAATTATATGCATCATGTCCTACACTGTTGGGTGGTAGTGGACCTTTTAATTTTGTTTCTACAATTCCCATTATGTCTGGTTCTTTTTCTTTCAAATAATCATTCAGCTCATTCAATCCTGTTATTAATCCATCTATATTTGTGTAAGGCAGTCTTAGTTTTCTGCCACTTCCATTGTGTTCTCTGTTTCCCTTTTGTTTATCTCTTGTATGTCGACTTTCTTTAGTTTATATTCACTACTCTCCAATAGAATCTCTCTTTTTCTGACTCCGTTCTTATCTCGTTTTTTTTCCTTAGCTTCAAGTCTTTTCTGTTTTTCTTCCTCTCTTTCCTCTTTATTCATTTCCTTTTTTATCCATACCTTTTTATATTGTTCACTTGTTGCTAGTTTCCCTGTTTTGGATAAGATATTCTCAGCCGTAGTTTGTGACCTGAATTTAATCTTAATTGGTCTGGTTTTGTCTGTACTATATTTCCCGAGCCTGAATTTCTCTTCGATTTGTTTCATTATTTCTGGTTCATCTTCCTGAACTAATTCTAGTAAATTTCTTACTTTTTCATTTTCCTCTTTGATTCTTGTGGTTCTATCTGGGTTATGTTTCTCTTCCATTCCTAATATAATTATACATTTCTTTCTGTCTGCTAAGTCTCTTACTATATTCTCCTTCTGTCTCATCACTTTAATAACTGAGTTTTCAGTTTGTTCATTCATTTGCTGTCTGATTATGTCAGTGAATGCAACTTTGCTATTTTCTTGGATTTTACTTCTTTTAACTGTTCTTTTAATTCTTCAATTTCCTTAGTTAAGTTTTTGTTCGCCTTCTCTAGTTCTTCCAATTTTTCAACTCTCCGTATAATGTTGTTAACATGACCGAACCTACGCTCCAAGTCCTCGATCATCTTATCGACCTTCTCTTCTAGTCTTGTCAGTCGGGGGGGGGGGGGGGGGGGGGGGGGGCCCCCCCCCCCCCCCCCCCCCCCCACCCTCTTTAAATCCCTGGAAAATATTCTCATCACTTTCTACTGTATTGCTCTTATCTATACTTCTAATCTTTACATTTTTATTAGACATTTCATCGTCGCTCAGCTGGTCGGGGGGCCTTTTGTTTACCTTTCGCCTGTCTGCCTGGGCCAAGTCCTCTCCTTCCTCATTTCCTTCCATTTCCCTCAGCAATCCCTCCCCTTCTCCTCTTTCCCTACTTTCCTACTACCCCACGAGCAATTTCCCCCCCACCCTGTAAATACAATAGGCACTTCTCTTTGCGTTGGGATCCACAAAACTTCAATTTTCTTCAGAACGTCTTCTAAGCCGTCCGTTCGTTGAAGTGTGTGTGTGTGTGTGTGTGTGTGTGTGTGTGTGTGTGTGTGTGTGTGTGTGTGTGTGTGTGTGTGTGTGTGTGTGTGTGTGTGTGTGTGTGTTTTCAAGGAGGCAAAAGTTATGAATTCCTTTTCACCATAGAAATTTATGACATAATTAAGCCCCTAAAATAAATAATCAATTAAGTAAACAAATGACTGCCTTATTTCAATTTTTCCAAACTCAGAACCATTTTGTTAAAAAGCTAATCTTGAAAATAAATTTAGACTTAAAATATTACATCACATATCAAATATTACACATAATTTATATACAATCCATTTCAAAACATACACAAGAAGCCACATAAAAACCTTGGTAAATGTAATGTTTCGGAAGGTAATCAAGCTAATTATATATGTTCCTCCTATTAGATACTGATCGGTGCCAAAGCGTCGTTTATACTAATCTAATGATAACAGTGCTATTGAATTTCAAGAAACGAAAAAATTGGTATGTAATTCTATGGATAGCGGAAAATTTTGTTTTCAGACTGTCGAGAAAGTAGAAAATTAATTATGTGATTACTTGTTAAGTAATGTAAGTGAAAATGTCGTCTTCATTTCCTCCTGTTGCACCAGGTCACGGAACGTATGGTCGAGGAGGTTGCAGCTGATAGTGGCGGTTAGTTTGGATCAGAAAATACTAAATATCCTTCCCTCCATACTGTTTGGTGCAAAATTCATTGTTTTTCACAAAAGTATTAATCTAAAACGTTAAATGATTTCGTAAGGCACAGTAGCACAACCAACACGAATGGAACCTATCTCCAAAGTCGCTGTAATTTGGAACTAGTTTGTCGACATTTGTCGGAGAATTATATGATAATATGAATTATAGTAAATATAAAGCTTGTTTGCTGGTTTTTATAAAAAAAAAAAACGCAACCTACTTTATTATTAATTTGCTGCACTTATATGCGGGGTTCAAATTACTCAGAATGACAAGAGGTAGCGCAACTAGCACTAGAGACCATCGACAGCGTATCCTCAAAGATCCCCGCAGCGCATGTCATCTACGTTGATGGCTCAGTACAGGCTGATGGAAGAGCAGCGTGTGCCATGTACTCACCCACCTTACAGCCACCTGTGGAAGCTGGATGGATTGGCCGCAGGTTACCTGTCACATCAAGCTCCACGTTTTGTGAGCTACACGGAATCCTCGACGCAGTAACATATCTTGTAGACTGTAACGTAAATGGTGTGATCGTTTGTGACTCCCAACCAGCTCTACACGCCCTCTCCTCACCCAGACCCAACTACTATCGTGTTGTGCAGGCCATACTGACCCAACTCGCCGTTGCTCACGAAGCATCTATGGCCGTATCTTTCATATGGGTGCCTTCTCACGTCGACCTTGCTTACAACGACACGGTGGACAGTCTTGCCAAAGCAGCTTGTGCCTTCGTCTTAGACAACGAACGCGTAATACCCTCTCTTTCACATGCCTCAAAAACAGAATACACTCAGCCACTCACACCATAACAACACGCCGAAGGGATGCAGAACGAGCCACCAGTGTCTCCATACAACACCACGACCACTTCCTACCCAGCCGCCACAAGTATCGCCGACGCGGACCCATGATACGGAGACACAATGTTGTCAGTGCTCGGCTCAGACTCGGATATCGACCTGTGTGGCAAATATCCCAGGCGGAAGATATGCCACATTACTCATCATGCAGGCTGTGTAACCGCCCTAACGCCAACACCCTTGAACATTACTGTCTCCAATGCCCCATTGTGACAGACAGTATTCCACAGAGACAAGACGTGGTAACTGTATGTAAATATTTACTTAGTGACGATAACTTAGATACACTCCTAGCTCGCCACTCCCATTTTGGGGGATTTTGATTGTTAAATCCAACCATACCTCCTTTTGTATCTCTTCACATAATACTATAACTAATATACTATTGTTTGTCGCCCTCAGAAGCAATGAATTTATTAAACGGTGGACCATCTTACCAAGGCAGCCTATACTTACGTCATGGACGTCACGCACAATGCTCACTCTATCATGCCTTAAAACAAGATACGAGTACACGCAGCCACTCATGCCATGTCAACACACCGAAAAGATGCGGAACGGACTACCGATATCCCCTTACGACCACCTCCTACCCAACCGCCACAAGTAACGCCGACGCAAGACCATGGTACGGAGGCACAATGTTGTCTGTACTCGGCTCAGACTTGGGAATCAACCTATGTGACAAGGCTCCCAGACGGATGATGTGCCACAGTGATCACCATGCAGGCTGTATAACCGTCCTAACGCGAACACCCTTAAAATTATTATCTCCAATGACCCATGGTGACAGACAATATTCTCCAGAGACAAGGCATGATGATTGTATGCAACACTTACATAGTACCACTATCTCGCCATCCCCATTTCGGGGGATCCTGAATGATTATTATATTATGTCTCCATTTAAATAATATATGTAATATATGACATGTCCTCTAATACAATATTGGAATAAATGTACTATTGTTTGCCGCCCACGGGCGTAATAAATTTATTAAAAACAAGAGGTAGCCGATAATATAAACGGGAAGTGCAGCTGTAAGACCGGCAAATATCTTTAATACATAGGTTACCAAGATTCACTAGTCTCAATTTTCTCAAAAAATGCTTACGATGTTACGATCAACTTGTGGTTCATAATACATGGGGTTTAAGATATTTAGAATGATAAGATGACAGGTAAGAATTGAATCTGTGATACGGACAAACATCTCTTAAAATACCAAAATTATTTATTGGGAAAATTAATGCATATTTGAGTGCTTTGACATTTAAATGATATCATTGTAATGGAAAAACAAACGGAAAAGCAAACACATTTGGTAAAAATAGTTCTAGCTATTATATACCATGATCGAGCTTTCCCACCCCTTATAAAGTAGCCAAGTCAAAGGCACGCACCTACTCCCACCCCCCTCCCCCCTCTCATCTTATCTCATGAATGACGAGTCATCCCTGCACCTTGTCCACTGCCCTGGGTCAGAAGTAATGTAGCAACGCCGCATCAATTTATCGGCGCACCCCCCCCCCCCCAAGTCCCCTAATGCAGAAAAAGAGAAGACGAGGAGAAATCCCTTTGGGCTGCATCAAAATATCATTCACACAGAAACATCCCCTACCCACCATTCTCCACCCCTTCCTCCCTTGCATAATAATATCGTCTATACACAGTCGTTCTCCACTCATCCCTATCTCCTGCCTTCTCCCTTCCTTCCTCAACTGACATTTCTCTCTTGCTCAACGCCCCCTTCACCCCATCCATCCATCTCATCCTCGGTCATCCCCTCAAGTTCACTCCATCCACCTCTGCCTTCCACACCTCTTTTACTAATCTTTCATCACTCATTCTTTCCATGTGTCCAAACTACTCCAATAATCTTTCATCAACCCTATCTGCCATCTCCTTTTCCACTCCCACTCTTTCTCACCTCCCTGTTTCTCATTCTATCCAACTTTGTAACCCTTACCATACTTCTCAGACATTTCATCTCAAACACATTTAAACTTTTCCTCTCTGTCTCACTTAGATTCAAAGTCTCTTCTCCATAGTGCTGTTGGCACAATCACCCCTTCATACAATCTCCTCTTTGTATCAATTCCCTTGTACCTATTTCTCATAACACTTTTTAATCCCACAAGGCATTTACTTGCTTCTCTCAATCTACAATTCATCTCCACCTCCACTCCTCCCTTTCCTGCCACATGCAACCCAAAATACCTAAAACTATCCACTTCCTCCAGCATCTCTCCTTTTAACCTTACTTCCAACTCACTGCCAACCTCTACCCTTTCTACATCTCATCATCTTACTTTTATCCACATTAATAATTAACTTTCTCCTATCGCATACTTTCCCAAACTCCTTTGATCCCTCCTCTGACCCTGCTACAAGTGCAGTGTCATCAACAAACAACAGTTGGCTCACCTCCGACTTTTCTCCATTTTCTTTAACCATCTCCAGTCCCCTGCCCATTTTCTTCACCTTTACCTCCTGCACCACTCACTCTCTCCATTCCCCATTCTAACATAGGCTCTACTACTCCTGTAAAAACTCTTGACTGCCCTTAACATCTTTCCCCCAATCCCATATCTGCAAAATCTCCCAGTGCCTTTTTGTCTACTCTGTCATAAGCCATTTCCAATCCATAAAGGCATAAAAAACATCCTTATCTTTTCCTAAAACTTTCTCACATATTTGCCTTAAAACAAAAAATCTGATCCACACAATCCCTACCTGCCCTAAACCCACAGTTCCTAACCAATTTCTCCGTTCTCCTAATACTCTCAATTAGAACCATCCCAACTACACTCAACAAACAGATCCCTCTGAAACTACTACTCATATTTGTCCCCTTTTCCCATGTAAAGTGGAACTATATAGGCTCTCCTCCAGTTCTCCAGCACTTTACCCTTCCTTAGATACACATTTAAACCTCACTAGCCAGTCCACTATTACTGTACCTCCCTCATCAGCTCATCAGACACTCCACATGACACCCATCTAACCCAAGTGCCTTACCTGTTCTCCTTATTTTCAGAGCTACATGCATCTCATCTTTTCCTATTTCTTCTCCATTTTCCTCACCCATCACCATCACTTTCTTAGCACCTCTCACTGCTACCATCACTCCCTATCCTTCTCTACATTCAACAGCTTTCTACAATACCCATCTTCCCCCTTACCACCTCCTCTTCCATTAGTATCTGCCCATCTGCACCTTTTACCTTTCTCTTACCTTTACTTGACTCACCTCCCCTTCCTTCCAAAACATATTTTTTATTACTTTCAAAAATTTGTCATACTACTACTCCATTTTACATCTGCTCTCCTTTATCTTTTGATTTGCTTCTCTTCTTTTTTCTTTATACCTCATATTCTTCTCATCCTACTTTGCAACCAGTCCTTGAATGCTCACTTCTTCTCTTTTACTACCTTCTTCACTTCATTATCCTCACCACTCACTACCCTTCTTTCTGTTCCCTCTCATCCTCCTTATTCCACATACCATCTGTGCACACCTTGTCACTTCCACCTTGAAACAACCCCATTCCTCTTCCACACCTCCTTCTACTCTATCATTCACCATCTCCCACATTTCTCTCAGCTTCTCCTTGTACTCACACTCCTTTTCCTTCTCATTTAAAGTTTGCTCTAAGCACCTTTCTACCTCGTTTAAGAATAGTTACCATCTGAAAATTCAAAGTACAACATATTGCCCTCAGGCTACTGATGTGCAAAACTTATTCATATTGCAAATTCAATTATACTGGTTTCGATAAATTTAGTATAATTTGTTTATCATATATACCAAGAGAAAGATAGAATGGGATTAAACCTTAGAAATACCACTCTTTTCAAATTTGCTCCCCCTAAAAATGAATACATACACACACACAATATTTATTTATATACACACAAACTTGAGCACAACCATGAATTGTGGGAGAGACCTTTACTGAACACTACTGTATTGGCATACCCAATGGGCACCACTCAAGAGTTGAAGTAGCACTTGGTTTTCTCTCAACCTGCTAAAGAATTCCAATTGGAGATCTTGCTTCCCTCTTTTCAGGTAGGAGATGAAATGGAGAGGGCTCCAGTAGGATTCATTATAGGTAAGGAAAACCTAACCCTCTTTATATATATCTATATTAATACATACATAAATATACACATCTATATCCCTATAGCTTCTTCCACCTTATAAGAGAGGTAGCCAAGTCAAATGACTGGTGGGGACTGTAGCACTTGAACAGCGCACTTAAAGAAACTAATTTTCATTTGACACATTTATTACTTTATTTACAAGCGAAACACCTCTTTTTGAAATACAATTCCAACGAGGCCCCGTTTCATTGAGCAAAAACTGAAAAAATCTTTGATGAAAGATTTGTTCAACAGTCTGACATTCACAGGTAGTAGCATAAAATAGCTGCTTGCCGTTCATACAACGCATGCATGCCCTATAAATACACGGAATCACAGACAAGGTGGGGTTACTTACAGGGTGTGGGGGAAGGGTTATGAGACTGGCGGGGGAGTGTACGACCTGCCCACGTCCCCACCCATCATGTCTCTCTTGAGTCTCGGATCCCCTCGACCTCCCCAACCCCCTGGAGGTTGACCTCCAGGAGGCGGCATCATCATCCCTCCACCCTGCATGTCTCCACCATCATCTGAGAAAAAACCTCCATTTGGCCGGTTCATCATGTAAGGACCATGTGGACCAGGAGGGCCATTTTGGCCCATTGGACCTTGTCCCATCGGACCCCCCTGGCCCATTGGTCCCCCTTGTCCCATAGGACCACCTTGTCCCATAGGCCCACCTGGACCCATTGGACCCCCCTGTCCCATTGGACCACCCTGACCCATTGGACCCCCCTGGCCCATTGGACCACCCTGGCCCATTGGACCACCCTGTCCCATAGGACCACCTTGCCCCATGGGCCCACCTGGACCCATTGGACCACCCTGTCCCATTGGACCACCCTGTCCCATTGGTCCACCTCCCATTGGACCACCCTGACCCATGGGTCCACCTGGACCCATGTGACCACCTGGACCCATGGGACCACCCTGACCCATGTGACCACCTCCCTGACCCATTGGACCACCTTGACCCATTGGACCACCTTGACCCATAGGGCCACCCTGGTTCATTGGACCACCCTGATTCATGGGACCTGGTCCCATTGGACCTGAATTATAGGGCAAAGGAGCTGGACCTAAAAGGCCTGGGCGCCCACGTGGATCCCCTGAGGTCATCATGCCCATTCCGCTGGGTCCAGGTCCAGGTCCAGGTCCAGGTCCTGGGCCTGGTCCTGACCCAGGTCCAGGTCCCATTCCTTGATTAGGATACGGCATGCCGCTGCCTCCTGGCTCCATCATGTTACCATTCCCGTACATGAGCCCACTCCCCATCCGAGGATCCTGGGAACGTCCCTCTTGGCGAGGATCCATACGAGATTCCATCCTTGGATCTGTACGTGAGCCGATGCGTGGATCTCCCCGTTGTTCGGTTCGAGGGTCACGTCTCCCTTCTATCCTGGGATCTCCACGAAGTTCAGCCCTCGGGTCCCGAGAGGAACCCGAGTGTGTCCCAACCATCCTTGGGTCTCTCGAGTCCATGTCCAGTTTCGGTAGAGGTTCTGGAACGGTGGGACTCAAAGGACCCTCCCCAATCTCATAGCGTGAGGTGCTACGTGGACTTCTCATCGGGGGTTCCTCCGTGGAAGTACGCCGCATCATTCTCCGCAGTCGAGGATCTTCGAGTATTCGTGGGTCGTCCTTTGCAATACGCAAGGTAGAGTAGTTAGGTTTCGGCACTGTCACCTTAATCAACTGGTAACACATGGGTGAGTGGGCATTAATGGAAGCATCAATTTCTTTGGCTGGCATGTGCATCGGAACTTTGAATGGTAAACTCATGTCCTCACTCTCATTCACACTGGCAGGAGGCCCCAATTGCCGTAAGTCAATATCGTATATAGAGGGTTCAGCCATACGCATGTCTGTATCATGCCGTGGGGCCTTGCTGTCCACTGGGATCCTTGCTTCCTCACCACGATCTAACACTGGCAACACTCTAAGGTCTACATCCCCAGTTCTTTGCCGTGGATCACGATTAAATTCAGGAGGATTTGAATCGACTCGACTTGAATCCCTTGTCCCTCGAGGATTCCTTGTGCTCATTTCTCTCATTGAATCATCACTGTCTGCTGAATTCCATGCATCTCTGGGTGTATTCCTCGGATCTCTTCCTTCCCATCCATCCATAGGTGGTACTCGAGGATCTCGTCCTCCTCGCACATTCTCTCGAGGATCTCTTCCTCTTGGTGAATGGGTTCGTCCGTCACGTTCATTGCCTCTGCTGGATATGAAAAAAAACTTTAGGTAGAGAAAACACAGTACTTTATCAAAGATGTATTATGTTTGAATAATAAAAAATAGCCTCAAATCTATTTTCAAATTGATCACAAATACCTACTTAACCATTTCAGATTCCTTTGAAAAATGAGAAGAATAAGAAAGGGTGGTCAACAAATGAAATAGACTTAGTAACCATGTTGTGAACACTGAAACTATCAGTTTTATTAAGAAACGATTAGACAACTTAATGGATGGGGATGACAGGTGGTGATGGATACAGAGCTGCCTAGTGTAGGCCTTATGGTCTCTTGTAGTCTCCTTATTTCTTATGTTCTTATGTTAAAGAGAAAGAGGAAGAGGAGAAAGAGAACAAAATTATTTGTGGGAGGTCAATGGTATACACATGCACTGCCAAGGAATTAAAACTCATATAAATTTTAAACAGGGCCACTCTGTAAGTGTAGGTAGTGAAGTTTCACCTGGTTCCTTAGTTTAGTACTTCAACCATCCTCTCACAAGCTAATGTCATTTGTATGATGATGAATCTAAAGTACAGTACTTCCAATAATTGTTTTTACTATTTTTCTTTGTAAAACATATAAATACATCAAGAGAATCTTAACCCAACCACCGCAGTGTCATAACCTGACGTGCCAATCCCAAGTCTGGATAAATAGGGAGGGTTGAGTGTAGGGCTAAAAGCCCTACCTCATAAAAAATCTAAAAGTTACAGAAACTTTTGAAGCACCTTGGAACCTGGACAGATATGTTGTTGTTCCCTAGACTGTTTGTCCGAGCAGTCCCGTCTCCCCAAGGAATGCCACAGCCAAAACGGGGATTTCCCACAAATCCTTTATGGAGTGTATGTTGTGTTGTTAGCGTGTGTGATTGTGTATAATGCTGTCTTCCATAATGTGTTGAATAGCATGGGGTGAAGTGTTACATCCTGGGCATTTGTCCACAATGTAGTCATCCAGTCTCTTCTGGTAACTTAGAAGGGATATGTTGAAGGAGGTGGCACGGGATATAAAGACATGGCGAGACGTTTCAAAAGCAGTTATGGATCACCAAGTGGCCTGAAGACCAGTGGAGTAAGTACAGAGTAAGAGAATCTAAATGATATGATAAGGAAACGGCATGATGGATGATTACATCAATGGAATCTGAAAGAGTTGACAGCTTCACATGAATCTGTATTTTCTAGACTCATCACACAGTCTTAGTCTTATAACTTACCTAGAACTCGAGCCACTCTGGCTTTTTAGAGCTGACAGCACACTTGCTAAGTCATTGGAGATACTGATGTTGGCAAAGTTTATACCCGAAAAGGCTGATTTAGGAGGGGTCGTAGGTGGTGTGGAAGAGGCTCCTCCTGGAGAAGTTCGGTCTTCTGGAGGAGTGGATGGACCCATAGGGCGAAGAGGGGGTGTCCGGCTAGGGGACTGACTATTGCCCTTTGGAGCTTTTGAGGAAGGTCCTTGACCATCACCTTCCTCATCACTCGAATACCAGTTAACAGCAGGAGCATTATCTTCATGAGAATTCCCATCTTGATTATCTCCTTCCATATCATGCTCAGAGGGCAAGGCATGGTGCTGCTGGATACGCTCAAAAAGTCTGCGCTGCTTCTGCGACATTCTAGCTGTCAAGCCACCCACAGAGTTGTTGCCACCCCCGCCTCCGAAACAATTATCTCCGTCGGCACCACTGTTACTACCCATTCCACCACTCATGTTGCCACTGTTGCCACTCATTCCTCTACCCTCATCAATACCACCACCTCCATCAACACCACTATTCCCTCCACCACCGCCTCCGTCACCACTGCCTTCTCCGCCGTAACCACTTCCTCTAAATCCTGGTCCTCCATGTATATCTCCATTTGGGGGACCAAAACTGTCATCTGAAAAAATAAAAATAAAGTGTTAGTAAAATAAATCAAAGCAATACAAATCATAAACATCTATTTCCAGGTATAAAAACTCATGAACGTCAGGCAAATATTACATTCCCTTTTGTGGGACTCAGGATTCCAAAATAATTCATGAACATCTGTTCTCATAATATATAAATTCAAGAATGCAATCCACACTGGATCTTCATAATACTATTTCTGGAAATCATGGTACAAAAACACAAGACCCATACTCCTAAATAACTTTCGTTACATTTCTATGGCCTCCTAAATATTTCTTATCTACCTCAGCCAAGAATGATACTAGTATTATAGTGTGTTTACTTTACCTTGCCAAAAATTTATGCAAACTAAATGACATATTAGTTGTTAAAATAACAACCTTAGCAAAATGCATACATAATCATGAAAAAAAAATCGTTACATTTCTATGGCGTCCTAAATATTTCTTATCTACCTCAGCCAAGAATGATACTAGTATTATAGTGTGTTTACTTTACCTTGCCAAAAATTTATGCAAACTAAATGACATATTAGTTGTTAAAATAACAACCTTAGCAAACTGCATACATAATCATGAAAAAAAATTCATTTAATTCATACACACTCAAAGGTCACAATCCTTCTTGTAAGGGGGTGGACAAGTTAGAGCACAAAGCAAAAAACTGACTCGATGGGGGTGGACAAGTTAAAGCCACAAAAAAACAGACTCACACTATCCCTACCACCTCAGCACCTTGCGGATGAAAGGTGGCCAGCTCCTAGCCACAATGAACGGATCAAATGCCTTCTTGTTAGACACAATTATCTGCCACAGAACCCAACAGCCAAAGTAGGTTTACTTCCCACAATATCATCATATGGCAACCATCTTCTGCATCCATTTATCTATGGAGCATATGCACAAAACATCCCTTAGGGACACATCTTCCCTTAATCCATTCACTCTCTCTTTCCACACATCTGTATCTTAAACACGAACTAACCCAAACAGGTAGGAGTTGAAAAACTTTAATGGTACACACTTTATCTGCACTAGTTTCCAATCTCTTAATTAAACTTATTAAGGTAAATACACACTCCAATCAAAACATGTCAAAGCCCACTTACTATATCTGTGAACTGGAAAGTGATAGTCTGAAGTAAAGAATAAAAGACATACAAAATTTATCACTATTTCTTTTTTCAAGACATACAAAATTTATCACTGTATTTCTTTTTTCTAAGATTATTTAAAAATTAGTTTAATTAATAACTTAATTAGGTTGTCAATCAATCTGTTGCCCAGATCTCTCTTACTGGAGACCCGCAGCCCCACAGAACCCAGACACAGCCAACAAGTTTGCCCATAGGTCACTCAGTGAAGAGATGTTGTGGAGCTGTCTGAAGAAGTGTAGGACACTAAGATAATGTGTTCTGTATTCTCAGTGTGATGACTGTACCTGGGGCACTTATGCTTGGTCAATGCTGTGTTGGTATTGTTTTAATGATGGGTGATGCCCCAACAGTGGTTGTGGTCGCTCTTGTATGTCTTGGGGATGATCTTTTCTGAATTCATGTTCAGGGGTAAATGATAGTACTGGATTTGTTGGGTTGGCTAAAATTGATTTTTTTTCATTTGTAAGCATACTTAATGACCCAATCATTAGGGTTCTGGTTGGAACCTCTTGCACCTTGACTTTCTATAAGAGAAACATACCAAGAGCAGGATCCTTAGTCCCATCACTCGATTCCACTTAGTCGCCTTCTAAGACATGGATAGGAAGTGTTGTGGGTAATGGTACACTGCTGGGATTGGTTTCTTGCTATGACCTGTGGGTTGTGCTTGTGTGATGTGATGTGGAGTGTGAGTGGATTAGAGGGCTCTTGCATAGACCTGCAGGCTGATCACTTCCATGTACTGCTCTACAGGAAGGATTTTGGTGTCCTAACAAAACCATTCTTTAAAAATCAAACTCCACTACAACAAAGATAAACTGTTAAAACATTTTTTTTTTCCTAGAAAAAGACCCAGGAACACCAGAACCAAACAAGTGAGGATACTTATGTACACAAATTTCATGAATGATCAGCATAAACATACTGATTCTGAGCAGTCATATCAGAAAGTGAAAGCAGGATCATTGTCAGAAATGTTCATCATAACCACAAAGCTAGATGGCACATTGATATTCACTATGTGATACAAGAACTTGTTCCACTTGAAAACAACAACCTTACAACTATGCAATTCAGAATCACATTTCTGCAGACATACATACATACATACATATACCAAGGCTTTTTCCCCCTTCCAAGGGAGGTAGCCACAAAAGGAAAGGCATAAAAACACTCCCACCCATTTCACCCCTAAATACACTCCACACCCCTCCCACCCTTCCTCTCATCTGAGCACCTCCTGGATGACGGGTCATCCCTGCACCCTGCCCACCGCCCTGGGTCAGAAGCAGTGTCGCAAGACACAGTACATCCACAGCAAGGCCGCTTCATTTAATCGGCGACCCCCCCTCTCCGTCCCCCTTTGCATATAAGGAGAGGACGGGGAGAAATCCCTTCGGGCTGCGTCAAAATTTACTCACACATACTACCCCACCCCCCACCCCCCCGCCTATTCCTCCTCATGTCGTCACAACATCATCCATATACAACCATTCTCCACTCACCTCTGTCTTCCGTCCTCTCCCTTCCTTCCTCAACAGACATTCCCCTCTTCCCCAAAGCCCCCTTCACCCCATCCATCCACCTCATCCTAGGACGTCCCCTCATGTTCACTCCCTCCACATCTGCCTTCCATACCTCTTTTACTAGTCTTTCGTCACTCATTCTTTCCATGTGTCCAAACCATCCTAATATTCTTTCATCAACCCTCTCTCCCAAATCCTTTTTCACCCCTGTTCTCCTCCTCACCTCCTCATTTCTCACTCTATCTAGCCTAGTAACCCCCACCATACTTCTCAGACACCTCATCTCAAACACATTCAAACTCCTTCTCTCTTCTTCTCTTATGTTCCACGTTTCTGCCCCATACAGTGCTGTTGGCACAATCACTCCTTCATACAGTCTCCTCTTCGCATCCATTCCCAAATGTCCATTTCTCATTACACTCTTTAAACCACCAAGGCATTTACTCGCTTCTCTCAATCTACATTCTACCTCCACCTTCACTCCACCTTTTCCTGCTACACTTGCACCCAAGTATCTAAAACTATCCACTTCCTCCAGTCGCTCTCCCTTAATGTTCACTTCCAGTCTACTGCCACTTTCACCCCTTGTACATCTCATCACCTTACTTTTACCCACATTTATCTTTAGCTTTCTTCTATCACATACTCTCCCAAACTCTGCCACCAGCTTCCTCAATCCCTCCTCTGACCCTGCCACAAGCGCAGTGTCGTCCGCAAACAACAGCTGGCTCACCTCCCACTTTTCTCCATTTTCTTTAACCATCTCCAATCCCTGACTCACTACCCTAGCATTCACCTCTCGCACCACCCCATCTGCAGACACATTTGAGAAAAGGATATGGAATTCTGTGTCAAGAGAACTAAATCTTGCGCCACTTGCAGATTTGCATGATAAATTCCACTGAAATATGAAAGCTTCAAATCCATCTCCCCTCATCCTCCACCACCACCCCAGTTGAATATCACAGAACTCCTCTCTCCATGAGAGCAAGGCAGCACCTCCTCACAACGGACTATTTGAGGCCTGAGTATAACAGTATGAAAGGAGGGCAAGCTAACCTTCATCCTAAGGTACTGAGATGGGATAGATGGTGTGGTCTTTTGGTGTGGGTATCTAAACTCAGCCACCACCTTTATACAATGGATGAGGCCATTGGTATATAATTAAACACCAACATCTGCACTTCTCTAACTAAATTACAGGGCCACAGGTCTCCATCATAGAGAATATATGACAAACATGCATACCTATTCTACTACCTAATGCTTAAAACTAGAGGAGTGTTTTAATAAAAACATATAAAATATCAACCTATTCTAATGTCTATGTTGTAAACCTAAATGTAACACTACAATGGTAACCATGTACATCTTTGAGAACAAACTCTGTTAGGTAGTGTTAACCAATCATGCTCTACCCTGTCAAATTTGTATTTCATGACAGAATAATCAATATAAAAAGCCTTCTGGTAGATTGTGTGAATGATATTTCATAATTCAAGTATGTCTATGTTTATCAAAATAAACACTATATGAGGACGGAGCCTTTGTTAGTACAGTAAAATTCCTTTTATTTGACCTTCAAACAACTGACTCGTCCAAACATCCGACTTTTTTCTTCAATGTCCCAAGTTGGATAAAAGTTGAATTTGTCCAAACATCCAACCATCAAGTGATTGTTTACTTGTTGCTCTCGCCACTACCGACTCATGGCTCTCAGGTCGGCTGTTATTTTCGCGTGCATTTCAGCATTTGTTTATGTTTGGCCTTAGGTGGTTATTTCTCCTCAACTCTGCATTGTTTATTGTCCTTTGTATCGTAAATAGAGTAAAAATGTCTCAAACCAATGAGTTTTTTATTTATTTATTTACTTTTTTGGTGTGCATCCAAATATCCGACTTTTCCAAACATCCGATCTAGGGTAGGTCCCACCAAGGTCGGATAAAAGGAATTTTACTGTATAACATTTCACTTGTTATAGCTTTTTCAAGTACATGTGATGCGAGATGCGAGTGGATTAGAGGGCTCTTGCACAGAACTAGTGTTTATTTTGATAGACTTATCCACAACTGCCACTTTCATACTTCTATGTTCAAAACACTTGCAATCTTTATACATCAAAATACATCAAACTTCCATACCTTTGGTTTTTGAGTTGTTCCACATCATGTCCATCATTCTCATTTCATTTCTTGGATGATGTAACATTTCACCTCCCTTTTTATCACCTTTGCCTCCCTCTTCACCCTTTTTGAGATCTTTTAATTCACCATTTCTCTTCTTCCACAGGTTCTTGATAGCTTTATCAACATCTGGAAATAAAAAATAAAGACAAATAGAAATATAATATGTACCATGTACATCTTTACAACTATCAGAACATATACCATGTCTGGGGTATTGAATGCATGTTACTGTGGGGTTAAAAGCTGCTCAGTAGCATGTAACTGATACTTTAGGGTCTATATGGGGTACCCCTATAGACCAGAGCCACACATCATTTCATTTGTGATGAAGGAAATCTCTATTCATAGAGAAATTATGTTACTTTATTACAAGTATAATGCGACTGTCTCTCCATTATGCTGTCCCACCATTCTTAATACTGTCCTGGCCCACTTCTCTGAATATTCATTTCCTTTTTTGCTGAACCCTGTGGTAGGGGAGAAGAATACTGCCACCAAGTGTTCCCACTTGAGTTGTAAAAGGCGACAAAAATGGGATGGGGATAGGACTAGGCATCCTACTCTCTGTAGCCCCAAAGGGGACATTCCTAAAAAAGCAAAGGCATACGAGGGCCTGGGAGAAGTTTTCCAACCAGAACCCAAAAGTTTGGGTTTTTTAATGTGGAGTGATGTGGTACAGATGAGAGTAAAAGGTAAGAGATAGGCAGTATGATGAATGTGTTGGCACTGAGTGAAACCAAGTTGACAGGGAGGGGCGAGTTTCGGTTTAGGAGTGTAGTTGGGAGGCTGTCAGGAATGAAGAGAGGATGATGGAGAAAAGGGGTGGCTATTCTAGTAAGTGTAGAGATAGGTAAGTGTGTGTGGTGGAGTGGAAGGAGGTCTCTTCAAAGTTAATGTGGATGAAGGTGAAACTAGGGAGATGTGGGTCTTTGTAAGTACATATGGGCCTGGTAGTAAAAAGAGTGTAGAGGAAACAGAGGCTTTTTGGATAGACTTAAATAAGTGCATAGAGGATTTAGGGGGAAATGTCAATGTCATGGTATTGGGAGATCTCAATGCTAGGGTAGGAGACAAACCAATTAACTGATTGGTTGGGAAGTGTGGTGCGCCAGGAAAAAATTGTAGTGGAGAGTTGAAGGAGATACGTCTAGAGAGTTGATGATAGCAAACAATGTTTAGGAAAAAGTCAAGCATAAGTACACATGAGAGAGGGTGGTGAATGGAAGGGTGGTAGATTGGGCTTTGATGGACTACAAAGGATTACAAAGGCGGAGCATACCGACAGGAGACCTTTTGATCCATATCTAGGTCGGATGCGAAAAAAAAATCATATTAATAATAAAATAATAAATAAAAACTATAATAATGTAAATAACAAATAAAATACATAAATAAATGCATAGGTATAGTTGAATAATAAACAAACAGGTAAATAGTAAATAATAATAAATTGACATATAACTAATAATAAATGAAAACCAGACAGACAAAAGATAACAAAACAAAAACAAATAATATAAGATAAATTATAATCATTACATCATCTTACTTAGGTGTTTATCTAAATGATTCTTAAAGCTTCAAACTGAACTACATTGCACTACCTGTGCAGGAAGTTTATTCCATTCATTAACTACATGGTTGGCAAAGTTGTTTCTACCCACTTCCAAATTGAATCTATTTCCGGACAGTTTGAGACCATTGTTTCTTGTCTGATGATGGAGAAAAGTGGTAACCAGGAAAAGAATAGGAAGGATTCTGGATGTATGTGATTTTACGGGAGAGACTGGGGGAATATCAGATCCTTTTCTGGCGGAAGGTAAGTTGAAAGTGGAGGATAGATGGAGAAAAAGGAAAAGGACAGAAGGTAAGGAGGTGCTTAGATTAAACTGCTTAAATGAGAAAGAAAATGAGTACAAGAAGCTGAGAGAAGAGTGGGAGTGAGTGAAGAATAGAATTAGGAGTAGAGGAGGAATGTGGATGTTTCAAGGAGGGAGTCACAAGGTGTGCAAAGATGGTTTGTGGAAGGAGGATAGGAGGAAATAGAAGGAAGGGTTGGCATCCAAGAATCTTAAAGGAAATTAAAAATGAGATTGTTGTTCCATTAGAAATTATTTTCAAGAAATCCATCATATCCGGAGATGTCCCAAGAGAATGGAAGCTAGCTAACGTTACTCCCATATTCAAAAAAGGTGACAAAAAGAAACCAAATAACTATAGGCCTATAAGTTTGACTTCAATCGTAGGAAAAATTATGGAAACTATCATCAGAGATGCTATCGAACATCATTTAGAAAGCAACCGTTTGATAAATGATAGCCAGCATGGTTTCAGACGGAAACGTTCTTGCGTGACTAACTCGAATTCTACAACACAGTTATCTCGAATTATGACAAAAGAAACAATATAGATTTAATATACCTAGACTTTGCAAAAGCTTTTGATACCGTCCCACACGAAAGACTAATTACTAAATTAGCTTTACATGGAATAAGTGGTAGCCTATTAGGTTGGACTAGTAATTGGTTGAATGGTCAAAAACAGAGTTGTTTTAAATGGAAAACTTCTAGATGGAAAAATGTTACAAGTGGAGTTCCTCAGGGTTCTGTTCTTGGGCCACTTTTATTCATAGTATATATAAATGATATAGACCATGGACTAAAATCTACTATTTCCAAATTTGCTGATGATACAAAACTGTGCGGAGTGGCAAATGATCACTCAAACCAATTAGATATTTAAGAAGATTTGGATAAATTACAGCAATGGTCTGAAAAGTGGCTAATGAAATTTAACACAAGTAAATGCAAGGTAATGCACATAGGTAAAAATAACAGTAAGTACGATTACAAGTTATTTGGAAATTTGTTAACAAAAGTGGATAGTGAAAAAGATCTCAGCGTAATTATCAGTAACGACCTCAAATCATCCAAGCAGTGTATTTCAGCCTCTGAGAAAGCAAATAAGATTCTAGGACTCATTGCGCAATCTTTTTATTTCAAAAGTCCATCACTCATTAACAAGCTATATAAATCGTTAGTTCGTCCACATTTGGAATATGCTGTTTCTGTATGGTCACCGAATCTCATTAAAGACATTGACAGACTGGAAAAAGTACAACGGCGAGCCACAAAACTGATTCCAAATATAAAAAATAAATCATATGAAAATCGACTAAAACATATGAATCTGTTTTCCCTAAAAAAGTGTAGACTCAGAGGTGACTTGATACAGGTCTTTAAGATTCTAAAGGGAATTGACATCAAAAGTGACAACATTTTCACATTTAATGAGAATCAGACAAGAAACAATGGTCTCAAACTGTCCGGAAATAGATTCAATTTGGAAGTAGGTAGAAACAACTTTGCCAACCGTGTAGTTAATGAATGGAATAAACTTCCTGCACAGGTACTGCAATGTAGTTCAGTTCGAAGCTTTAACCCCTTCCATACGGTGCCGCACACGTAGGCGTCATGGGGAGCGAGTGTATTCACGAGGCTGCCATATCGGCGTCTTGATTATATTTATTGTAGTCGCCCCTCCATAATGACACTCTTTCTAATTCTTTTGTAATCGCATTTTCTATGGTTATCAAAATTCACGGGTGAAGAGAGAACGATCGATATAAGCGGTGACTATATTTTATGATGCGAGTATTATTACGACACGTCGTACGGCTGGCATTGGCTGCTGCCACCGAGATCTAAGTCCATGACGCCTACGTGTGCGGCACCGTATGGAAGGGGTTAAGAATCATTTAGATAAACACCTAAGCAAGATGCTGTAATGATTATCGTTTATTTTGTATTATTTGTTTTTGTTTTGTTATCATTTGTCTGTCTGATTTTCATTTATTATTAGTTATATGTCAATTTATTATTATTTACTATTTACCTGTTTGTTTATTATTTAACTATACCTATGGGAGGGGTGTGGAGTGTATTTAGGGATGAAATGGGTGGGAGTGTTTTTATGCCTTTCCCTTTTTGGCTACCTCCCTTGGAAGGGGGAAAAGCCTTGGTATATGTATGTATGTATGTACATTATTATAGTTTTTATTTTTATTTTTTTCGCATCCGACCTAGATATGGACCAAAAGGTCTCCTGTCGGCATGCTCCGCCTTTGTAATCCTTTGTAATCAATAAAAAGATGTTTTGGAAGGAAAACAGGAGAGGAAAGGAGGCGAATCAAGCAGAGAAGAAAAGGTAAAAGGTGTAGATGGAGAGATGATGATGGAAGAGACGGCAGTACACGGAAGATGGGAAGAATATTTTAGGGAGTTGATGAATGTGAAGGAGGAGGGAAAGGTAGCTGCAGTGGGATGTGCTAAGAAAATGACAGTGATGAATGAGTAAAATGGAGAAATAAAAAAAGGTGAGGTGAAAGCAGTTATCAAAATGATGGCAGTGGGTAAGGCACCTGGGTTAGATGGGCTTCATGCAATGTCTAAAAAAAAGGAGGTACAGTGATAGTGGACTGACTGGTGAGGTTGTTTAATGTTTGTCTACATGAAGGTAGAGTGCTGGAGGATTGGAGGAGAGCATATATAGTTCTGCTTTACAAGGGAAAGGGGGACAAGTGTGAATGTAGTAGTTTCTGAGAGATCAGTTTGTTGAGTGTAGCTGGGAAGGCTTACAAGAGGGTTTTGGTTGAGAGGATTAGGAGAGGAACAGAGGAACAGTGTGATTTTAGGATAGGCAGAGGTTGTGTGGATCACACTTTTGTGGTAAAGCAGATATGTGAGAAAGCTTTAGGAAAAGGTAAGGATGTTTTTTGGGCCTTTATACATACAAATACCAAGGGCTTTTTTCCCCTTACAAGGGAGGTAGCCAAAGTCATAAGCATTAATCCATATCCATTTCATCCCCACATACTCCACTCCCATTCACCATCTCTTCCTCCCTCTTTTCTTGGCTCTTCCTGGATGACAGGTCATCCTTGCATCTCTCCCATTGCCATGGGTCAGAAGCAATGCAGCAAGACACAGCACATCAACAGCAAGGCCACTTCATTTAACTGGTAACCCCTCTCTCTCCGTCCTTTCATGCAGAAAAAGAGATAGGGAAAAATCCCTTAGGGCTGCATTAAAATATCATCACACATACGCCCTCATCCCCCCATCCCCCCACCTACTCCCATGCATCACAGCATCATCCATTCACAACCATTCTCCACTCAACCCTATCTTGTCTTCTCCCTTTCTCAACAGACATCCCCCACTTTCCCAATGCCCCTTTTACCCCCTCCATCCATCTCATCCTTCCTTGCCCCCTCATGTTCACATCTTCCACCTCTGCATTCCACATCTCTTTTACTAATCTTTCTTCACTCATTATTTCCATGTATCTAAACCATCCCAATAATCTTTCATCACCCCTATCTCCCAATTCCTTTTCCACCTCCACTCTCCTCACCTCATTTCTCACTCTATCCAACCCAGTAACCCCAACCATACTTCTCAGGTATTTCATCTCACATTTACACTCTTCCTCCCTTTTGTTCCATGTTTCTGCCCCATACAGTGCTGTTGGCACAACCACCTCTTAGAATCTATTTCTCTTTACATTTTTTCTCCCCCAAAGGTACTTATTTACTTTTGTCGATCTAAATTCTATCTTCACCTCCACTCCTCCCTTTCCTGCAATGTGCCCTCAGGTATCTAAAGATATCCACTTCCCCCAGCCTCTCTTCCTTAACAATCTATTCCAATTTGCTGCCATCCTCTCCCCTTGTACATCTCATCACATTACTTTTACCCATATTTACCTTTAACTTCCTCCTCTCTCACACCTCCAAAAAACTATATAAAAAGTATACAAAAAGTATATAACATAAATATAATATATTTTGGTATGCAATATAAAGTATATATTGCATTACTCAGTAGCTTCATGACAGATTGCTAACATTTGTGAGCATTTTTCACTTTTTCCAATAAGGGTGCGAGCATTTGTTGTGTGAGCACATGTCTTGCCAGCATTTGATGTGGAACTGGTAGGAGTGTAGGGGGTCAGGATGGTGCACATTTTTTTTTTCAGCCAGTTTGTGCAACAGTGCAGGGAGTTGCGGGATTATGGGTCGGAGTTTATTGCCGGGCTTATGGGGATGATGAATTGATGGGTGGTGGGTATTTTCAATGATGACTCCTAGAGGCTGACTCTTCCTTGTGGCTGACTTCTCCCGAGTTTACCACAGCCAACTCCTCCCTACGGCCAATTTCCCATTTTCCTTCCCAGCTATTTTCCTTCCCAACTACACTCAACTGATATTTGAAAATTACCACGCTCACATTTTTCCCCTTTAAAGTGGAACACAATCAATTTACCAAGGGCTTTTTTCCCCTTACAAGGTGGGTAGCCAAGTCAAAAGTTAAGTACCCACTCCCACCCATTTCACTCCCATCCACCTCCCTTTCTTCCCTCTCCTCTTAGCTCCTCTTGGATGACATGTCATCCTTATATCCCACCCACTGCCCTGAGTCAAAAGCAATGCAAAAGTGGAACACAAAAAATACACATAACACACAAAATAAAAACACAAAAATAAACTTACATTTAAAGCCTTTCCCTTGCATTTCCATGATCCCAGATACACCTTCTAAATCCATTGGGTGTCCTCTTCTGTGAGCTTCTGTTATGGTTACAACCATATATGCTGCTTCTTTAGTTAAGCGAGGAAAATCCCCAAGTATATCCTTAGGTGCCAATTCCAGATGCTAGTCACAAAAAATAAATAAATAAATAAACATATAATCATAATAATAATAATAATAAATTCATAAACTAAGTAAAATGCATACATAAATATATATCACACACACACACACACATACATATACCAAAGGCTATTTAACCCCTACAAGGAAAGTGGCCAAGTCAAAGCACACACACATACACAATTAGCACCCTTTTAAACTAAATTGGGCTTCACCAATAAATCAACCCATTATTCAAATTAGTTTGAATCCCTATAGTATTTAGTGTCATCCATGGAATATATTTGTCTTAAGAACATAAGAATGAGACTGTGAAGGACCATAAGGCCTACACTAGGCTGCACTCTCCTTTGCCCAAGCAGTGTGACGGGGAATAAGGAAATAGGAGGGATACTAAATGGGTTTTAAATGTGTATGAAGTGTGCTGCTTTTATTTGGCTTCCACTCGCTTCCGTAAAGAGGAACAGCCATTTGATATATATGGTACAGGAGGACCTTGGTTCTCAAACATCTCACAAGTTGAACAAATTAGTTCTTGAACCAAAAAAGGTTTTATATTTTTTTGCTTCTGTAGTCAACCAAAATATCATTCAAGACCAACCAAAACAGAGAAAAATAGAAAATGGAGTGAAATTTAGTTTTGTGGAAAAAATATCAACCTGATAATGATGTATACAATAGAACAATACACTTGTTTTGGTCCTCAACCAAATCGATTCTGGAATAGTTTTGTAGAATGGATTGTGGTCCAGAGCAGAAGTTTTACTGTATCTCTATCTATATACAAAAAGCCTCTTCTCCCTTATAAATTTTAGTTTCCACATAAATACAATATCTATTGATTTTGAACTCCTATTCCTTGCAGTGACAATGTAACAACCAAGCCATCAAATTCATCACATGTTCATACCTCTCAGACCTCTTACTTTCAAATATGTTACCTCTTACTAATACACAACAGCATACCCTTTGCCAACAAAAGAAACTAAACTAATAGTAACTGACACCACAACAGAAATAACCATAACAACAATCCAATCAAGAAAACAACTTACATCGAAAATATTTTTTTTAAGAATACCACCATGAGATTCTTAAGGTGGTTTTTAAAAAAAATTCCTCATATAAATCTTTCCCTTCCAAGGATTTATATAAGATTTATATAAGGAAATATTATATCTTTTTAAGAATACCACCATAAGTATGCAACCAGAATGGAAAGTCTTATCTTTTTCTGCATGTGGGGTTGGGTTTTTTTTTTTTTTTTTTTTTTTTTTTGCCGATTAAATGAAGCGGCCTTACTGTGGATGTGTTGTGTCTTGTTGCACTGCTTCTGACCCAGGGCAGTGGGCGAGATACAGGGATGACCTGTCATCCAGGAGGAGACAAGATAAGAGGGAGGGAAGGATGGTGAATGGGAGTGGAGTATGTGGGGGATGAAATGGGTGGGATTGGATTTATGCCTTTTGACTTTAACTACCTCCCTTGTATGGGGGTGGGAAAATCCTTGGAGGTCAAGGGACTAGGGAAGTTAGTGACATAGTTTGGGGAGGTGTGTGAAAGAAGAAAGTTGAAGATAAATGTGGATAAAAGTAAAGTGATGAGATGTACAAGCAGAGAGGATGGCAGCAAATTGGAAGTGAGCATTAAGGGAGAAAGACTGGAAGTAAATAGCTTTAAATACTTGGGGGACAAATGTGGCAGGAAAGGGAGGAGTGGAGGTGGAGGTAGAATGTAGATTGAGAGAAGCAATCAGGGATTAAAAAGTGTAATGAAAAATAGACATTTGGGAATGGATGCTAAGAGGAGATTATATGAAGACATAATTGTGCCAACAGCATTGTATGGGGCAGAAACATGGAACATAAGAGAGAAAGAGTTTAAAATGTGTTTGAAATGAAATGCCTGAGAAGTATGGTAAGGATTACTAGACTGGATAGAGTGAGAAATATGGAGGTGATGAGGAAAACAGGGTAGAAAGGGAATTTGGAGATCGAGTGGATGAAAGAGTATTGGGATTGTTTGGACACATGAAAAGAATGAGTGAAGAAAGATTAGTAAAAGATATGTGGAAGGCAGAGGTGGAAGGAGTGAACATGAGGGGGCGACCAAGGATGAGATCAATGGATGGGATAAAAGGGGCATTGGGAAAGAAGGGGATGTCTGTTGAGGAAGGAAGGGAGCAGGCAGAAGATTGGGGTGAGTGAAGAATGGTTGTGTATGGATGATGCTGTGATGCATGGAAGGGAGTGGATGGGGGGATGAGGGAGTATGTGTGAATGATATTTTGACACAGTCCGAAAAGATTTCTCCCCATCTTCTCTTTTTCTGCATGAGAGAACAGAGAAGGGGGGTTCACCAATTAAATGAAACGGCCTTGCTGTGGATGTGCTGTGTCTTGCTGCACTTCTTCTGACCCAGGGCAATGAGTGAGATGCAGGGATGACCCGTCATCCAGGAAGAGCCAAGAAAAGAGGGAGGGTGGGAGGGGTGGTGAATAGGAGTGAAGTGGGTGGGGATGAAAAGGGTGGGAGTGTAATCATGCCTTTTGACTTTGGCTACTTCTCTTGTAAGGGAGGAAAAGGCCTTGGCATATGTACATATGTACAAATAAAATTTCTGACCAAGTGGGTTAGGGCATCGCTACTTGCAGTGGACATCAAGATGATAGTAGTTGAAACCCTGCCATTAGCAAGTTGGACCAAGGGCATGGTTCATTAAATTCCACATTACAAAGTCCTTATGAGGGGGAAAAAAAGCCTTTGGTATATGTATGTAATGTACAAAGTCCTCTATAAGGGACACCATCTTAGCCTCATGATAGCTGGAGTTTTGTGACATTAAACCAAATCATCAATAGCTAATAAACTATTCACAATATGTTTTGTTTTGTTTTTTTTCAAGAAATGAGATCTGTGAAGGATATGTACATACATACATACATATACCAAGGCTTTTTCCCCCTTACAAGGGGGGTAGCCAAAAAGAAAAAGGCATAAAATCATTCCCACCCATTCCATCCCTGAATACACTCCACACCCCTCCACCCTCCCTCTTATCTTAGCACCTCCTGAATCACGGGTCATCCCTGCACCTTGTCCACTGCCCTGGGTCAGAAGCAGTGTCACAAGACACAGCACATCCACAGCAAGGCCGCTTCATTAAATCGGCGACCACCCCTCTCCGTCCCCCCATTGCATAAAATGAGAGGATGGGGAGAAATCCCTTCGGGCTGTGTCAAATTTTGCTCACACATACTACCTCACCCCCTGCCCATTCCACCTCATGCAATCACAACATCATCCATATACAACCATTCTCCATTCACCCCTCTCTTCTGTCCTCTCCCGTCCTTCCTCAACAGACATTCCCCTCTTCCCCAAAGCCCCCTTCACCCCATCCATCCACCTCATCCTAGGACGTCCCCTCATCTTCACTCCCTCCACATCTGCCTTCCACATCTCTTTTACTAGTCTTTCTTCACCCATTCTTTCCATGTGTCCAAACCATCCTAATATTCTTTCATCAACCCTATCTCCCAGCTCCTTTTCCACCCCTGTTCTCCTCCTCACCTCCTCATTTCTCACCCTATCTAGCCTAGTAACCCCCATCATACTTCTCAGACACCTCATCTCAAACACATTCAAACTCCTTCTCTCTTCTTCTCTTATGTTCCATGTTTCTGCCCCATACAGTGCTGTTGGCACAATCACTCCTTCATACAGTCTCCTCTTAGCATCCATTCCCAAATGTCTATTCCTCATTACACTCTTTAATCCACCAAGGCATTTACTCACTTCTCTCAATCTACATTTCTACCTCCACTTTCACTCCACCTTTCCCTCCCACATTTGCACCCAAGTATCTAAAACTATCCACTTCCTCCAGTCACTCTCCCTTAATGCTCACTTCCAGTCTACTGCCACTTTCACCCCTTGTACATCTCATCACCTTACTTTTACCCACATTTATCTTTAGCTTTCTTCTATCACATACTCTCCCAAACTCTGCCACCAACTTCCTCAATCCCTCCTCCGATCCTGCCACAAGTGCAGTGTCGTCAGCAAACAACAGCTGGCTCACCTCCCACTTTTCTCCATTTTCTTTAACCATCTCCAATCCCTTGCCCACTACCCTTGCATTTACCTCTCGCACTACCCCATCCATGTATAAGTTCAACAGCCAGGGCAACATAACGCATCCTTGATGAAGTCCCACCTTTACCTCGAACCACTCACTCTCTCCATTTCCAATCCTGACACAAGCTCTACTACATACATACATATACCAAGGCTTTTTCCCCCTTCCAAGGGAGGTAGCCACAAAAGGAAAGGCATAAAAACACTCCCACCCATTTCATCCCTAAATACACTCCACACCCCTCCCACCCTTCCTCTCATCTGAGCACCTCCTGGATGACGGGTCATCCCTGCACCCTGCCCACCGCCCTGGGTCAGAAGCAGTGTCGCAAGACACAGTACATCCACAGCAAGGCTGCTTCATTTAATCGGCGACCCCCCCTCTCCGTCCCCCTTTGCATATAAGGAGAGGACGGGGAGAAATCCCTTCGGGCTGCGTCAAAATTTACTCACACATACTACCCCACCCCCCACCCCCCCGCCTATTCCTCCCCATGCAGTCACAACATCATCCATATACAACCATTCTCCACTCACCTCTGTCTTCCGTCCTCTCCCTTCCTTCCTCAACAGACATTCCCCTCTTCCCCAAAGCCCCCTTCACCCCATCCATCCACCTCATCCTAGGACGTCCCCTCATGTTCACTCCCTCCACATCTGCCTTCCATACCTCTTTTACTAGTCTTTCTTCACTCATTCTTTCCATGTGTCCAAACCATCCTAATATTCTTTCATCAACCCTCTCTCCCAAATCCTTTTTCACCCCTGTTCTCCTCCTCACCTCCTCATTTCTCACTCTATCTAGCCTAGTAACCCCCACCATACTTCTCAGACACCTCATCTCAAACACATTCAAACTCCTTCTCTCTTCTTCTCTTATGTTCCACGTTTCTGCCCCATACAGTGCTGTTGGCACAATCACTCCTTCATACAGTCTCCTCTTCGCATCCATTCCCAAATGTCTATTTCTCATTACACTCTTTAAACCACCAAGGCATTTACTCGCTTCTCTCAATCTACATTCTACCTCCACCTTCACTCCACCTTTTCCTGCTACACTTGCACCCAAGTATCTAAAACTATCCACTTCCTCCAGTCGCTCTCCCTTAATGTTCACTTCCAGTCTACTGCCACTTTCACCCCTTGTACATCTCATCACCTTACTTTTACCCACATTTATCTTTAGCTTTCTTCTATCACATACTCTCCCAAACTCTGCCACCAGCTTCCTCAATCCCTCCTCTGACCCTGCCACAAGCTCTACTACTCTCATAAAAACTCTTGACAGCTCCTAGAAGCTTTCCCCCTATCCCGTATATCTGCATAACCTCCCACAGTGCCTTCCTGTCTACCCTATCATAAGCCTTTTCCAGATCCATAAAATCCCAAAAAACATCCTTCCCCTTTCCTATAGCTTTCTCACATATCTGTCTTACCACAAAGATCTGATCTACACAACCTCTACCTGTCCTAAATCCACACTGTTCCTCACCAATTACTCCTTCTGTTCCTCTCCTAATCCTCTCAATCAAGATCCTCCCATAAGCCTTCCCAACTACACTTAACAAGCTAATCCCTCTGAAACTACTACATTCACACTTGTCCCCTTTTTCCTTGTAAAGAGGAACTATAAGTAAAAAAAAAAAAAAAACTTGACTGAATGAATTAATTGGGGGCAGCTGCTACTACAGGTACCACTTTATACACATGCTTACTGGGATGCAAACCACTTTTGATACTCATGGGGCACTCAATTACCTTGTTTATGAAATCTAAGATTAAATATAAAACCTACTGTTCCATGGCCCACAAAAATACAGGTTTACTACATTTAATTTAACAACCAATTCCCTATCATAGGTGAATTACATGAACACCAATGATATAAATTTCTTGTATTCAATAAAAATCAACCATTGCTGATAAAAACTCTACCTATTCAATCAATCCGCTGCCTCTCTAGCAGATGATCTGCGGCCTTCAGATAACCAGCAACTGGTTTTCATCTTACCTCCTTGTGGAGGAAGGGTCATCCCTGTCTCACACCCAATCCCTAGGTCATAAGCAATGCAGCAAGACACAGCACATCTACAGCAGGGTTGGTATCTATCTATATACCAAAAGACTTCTTCCCCCTTATAAGGGAGGTAGCCACCCAAGGTATGCACCCACTCCTACCCATCCCGTTTCCATATGTCATGAGAATAAAACATGAGAATAAAACACACCTTCAGCAATATTCCTTTGCTGGCTTCATTCAAGGATTCATGACTAAATTTGCACTTAGATGCCATTTTGCACTTCATGCCCGTGTGGTAAAACTTGCAGGGGAAGTCTTTATGCATGTAGAGGCATTTCTCCTTCTTTGCACAGCAGTCCATCATATAAAACTTGCAGAGTTCCATTTTCCGCTGCAGTTGAAAGTCATGGGAATATAAGCAAGCATTACCCTGTAAACAAATTTGTGAATTTGTTAGGTTCTTAATTTTCTCCACAAGTGATTTTCGTTAACCCAGGATAACAAACAAGGAGGAGAAAATGAAAATACACTGAGGCTTAAGAACCATTTCATGCAATAAAATAAAACAAATATGTAAATGCAAATACTTGTGTGTACATGTGAATCATGTAAACGGATGGGCGGATTACACGTGTAATCCCACTATATAAGAGAAAGGGATATCAGTATGAATTTAGTAGTTTTATGGGGATTAGTTTGTTGAGCATGGCTGGTCATGTGTATGAGAATCTATTGACAGAGAGGATTGGGAGAACAGAGTAATTGAGGATGATAATTGTAGGTTTGGAAGAGTAAAAAGCTGCACGGATCATGTGTTTGTGTTAAAAGACACATGTGGGAGCTATCTGGAAAAAGGATGTATTTTAAGTGTTCATGGACTTGAAGATATCATGACAGGTTTAACAGAGAAACATAGAACATGTAGCAAAAGTACATAATAGTAAAATGTTTTTTAAAAGTTGAAAGAAGTAGGGCATATGTGATGGTCAGAAATGGTAAAAGTTAATGATATGAGGTGAATGTACGGTTGCATCAGAGTTGTGTGATAGAGCCTTGGCTGCTAAGGCATTACACAGATAGAGATCTAAGGTTAGTAAATACAAGTGTTGGCTAAGGTTTGAAATCAATGGATGAGAATGGAAGTTTACAGTAAGATCAATTTATATTCATGGATGACAGTGCATTTGTGGCTGATTCTGAGAAATTGGAGCAACTGGTGACTGAATTTGACATGGTCTCTGACTGAGAAAAATTATAAGTACATCTGGATCAAAGTAAAGTTATAAGATGTAATAGGAATGGTGATGGTGGCAAGTATCTGAGGTTGCATGTAGCAGTGAATGGAGTGGATATGGAAATGATTTATCAAATAAACAAACCAAATAAATGCCAGGGTGGAATGAAAAGTATGATAAGTAATAAGTATTTGGAAATGAATGCAAAGAGAAAGGTGCACAAAGGAATGGTCTTGTCCAAGGTTACAGACATAAGACATAAGAACCTGAAAGAAACAAGATAGATTTTGAGATGAGGCACTTGAAAAGTGTGATGGGCATTTCATGAATGGATAGCCTGAGAAATGTGGAAGTGAGGCAGAAAATGGGTATTGGAATGCTGTTTAACAGGGTAAACCAGAGATTGCTGAGATAGTTTAGACATATGGAAAAAATGAGTAAGTAAATGGAGCAAGTCCAAGAGGACGACCTATAGTGAGATGGTTGGATGGCATAAAGAATTTTGGATGCATGTGGTATATCAGTACAGCACACAAGAAAGAATGCTACAGAATGGAATGGGTAGACAGCTTGTGAATGGATAAATGGATGATGCAGCCCAAAGGGATGTTCCCAGCACCTGTACCATGCTACTGGAAGAATAATGGATACAGAGGGGGATACCATATGACAAAGCCATGGATGGAAACCAGTTTCAGGTGCCAATCCCTATGACCGGTACATTGTTCCCAGCTCCACTGTGTTTGTCCCATGCAGTGTGGTAAGGGGCAGGCAAGGTGCCAAGATGTAAAAGGTGGTGTGTGTACAACTTAAGCCCTTACCCGACCCCTCCATTAGAGGACTATGGCCCAATGTACAGTACATGTATGTAAATAGTGGAAAAAACAAACAAAAAACTGGGAGCAAAATCATAAGATGAAAACATAAATTATAACGTTCATGCAAACACGATTTTCTCTCAACATTGCATTTCACTCAGGATACAATACAACAGGAAACTCCCATCTCTCTCTTATTGTTAAGAAAAATAAAGTCACTGCTGACCTGCTGGCACCTGCCCTGCATATAATGCATGCATATGGCCTCATTTTTTCTTGACGGCGGTGATCTAGACCTAGACCTTGACCTAGACCTTCTCCTTCTTCTACGTCCATGTCTTCTGTTGTGGCGGCGGTCACGCATCTCCGAGTCAGAGCCAGAACCAAATGAATCTAAGATTAAAGTCACAATTAGTAATGAAGCACAGCACCTTGTATACTTAAACACATAAGTATACATCTATTAACTAAACATCATATGTATTTGGTAACATCATTCCAGGCCTACAGGGATTAGGCCCACCTCTCCGTGAGGAAGGGTGTCTGCTTTATCTACTTCAAACCAAAATCTATCTTCAACTTATTCAATTTTTCCCCAATGTCCACATACTTTTTTATTTTAATTTTGGCTAAAACCAAATGATCTATTTAGTGATCAAAGTGAACTTGGACCAAACTGAGATTGTCATGTAATGAGACAGTGGGGGGCAAACCAGTTCTGAATGTTGGACCCTGATTTGCTTTGGCTTGCTGCTTTGCCTATTACCTTCACAGTGGGCACAGGAATAGGACAACCCTTCATCCCAGAGGAGGTAAGATAGGAAAAGACAACAAATGGATTCAAGGATGGACATGGGACGGGTGTAGGGTGAGTGTATTGCTTTGGATCAGCCAGCCCTGAACATATATGTATATATGAAATTACTAAAAGGTTCAATGGATAAAGGAAATGACAAAGGTGACAAAGAGTGGAAAAATAGGATACTTTTTTCCCAACATAGAAAAGCCTAGTAAAGAGAGTGTGGAAAATTGAAGAAGGTGGAGTGAGCATAGGAGGAAAACCAAGAACGAGAGGAATCAATGGAATGAAGGGAGCTTTGGATTCATGTGTTATCTCCACTGAGCAGGGAAGAGAGAGCACAAAAGATTGGAATGAATGGTGGTATTTTGTACATGGATAAAGGAAAGTGTGTATTTGTGTGTGTGTGTGTGGGGGGGGTTATAGTTAGATAAAGCAACAGAGGTAAACCAGCTCTGCCAGGCTTGATACCCGTCTGGGGTATTGGCTGCTTGTTATTGTGGCAAAGTAGCATGCAGTCGATACTTTAGGGTCTATATGGGGCACCCCTACGGACCAGAGCCACACATCATTTTGTCTATGATAGAAGAAATTCTGTTCATAGAGAAATTATGACACTTTTTATGCTACGACTGTCCCTCCGTTATGCTGTCCCCCAACCCCTTGTTGCTGTCCTGTACCATTTCTCTGAGTATTCTCTTTCTGTGATGGGGGAATTCCCTGTGGTGGGGGAAAAGAATACTGCCACCAAGTTTCCCACTTGGATCGTAAGAGGCGAGAAGAAAGGGACGGGGAGAGGGACTAGGCATCCTTCTCCCTGTAGCCCCAAGGGGCAGATTCCTAAAAAGAAAAGGAAAGACATAAGGGGTGCTGGAGGGCCTCGGGCCAGCACCCTAAGGTTTGGGTCTTTTAATGTGCGTGGATGTGGTACAGATGAGAGTAAAAGGGAAGAGATAGGTAGTATGTTTGTGAGAAGAAAGATGGATGTGTTGGCTTTGAGTGAAACTAAGTTGAAAGGGAAGGGTGAGTGTAAGTTTGGGAGTGTAAGTGGGAGGTTATCAGGAGTGAAGAGAGGGCGAGGGAGGGAAGGGGTGGCTATTCTAGTAAGTGAGGAGATAGGTAAACGTGTAGTGGAGTGGAAGGAGGTTTCCTCAAGGATAATGTGGATGAAGGTGAAACTGGGAAAGGAGATGTGGGTCTTTGTAAGTGCATATGGGCCTGGCAGTGAGAAGAGTGTAGAAGAAAGGGAGGCCTTTTGGATAGATTTAAATGAGTGCATAGAGGGTTTAGGAAGAAATGTCAATGTAATAGTACTGGGAGACCTTAATGCTAGGGTGGGAAATGGTCCAATCGATGGAGTGGTTGGGAAGTGTGGAGTTCCAGGAAAGAATCGTAGTGGAGAGTTGATGGTGGAAATGTGTCTAGAAAGAGAGTTGATGATAGCAAATACAGTGTTTCGGAAGAAAGTCAAGCATAAGTACACATGGGAGAGGGTGGTGGAGGGAAGGGTGGTAGATAGAGCGCTAATGGATTATGTAGTGGTAAATAGGATTATGATAGGAAGAGTTAAGGATGTACATATGCTAAGGGGAGAGGGTGGGGGAATATCAGATCATTTTCTGGTGGAAGGTAAGCTGAGAGTGGAGGATAGATGGAGAAGGAGGAAAGGGACAAAAGGTAGGGAGGTTCTTAGAGTGAACTCCTTGAATGAAAAGGAAAAGGAGAAGGAGTACGAAAAGAAGCTGAAGGAGGAATGGGAGGGAGTAAAGGATAGAGCAGAGATGGGTGTGGAGGAGGAATGGGGATGGTTCAAGGAGGGAGTCTTAAAGTGTGCAAGGATGGTGTGTGGAACAAGAAGGACAGGGGGAAATAGAAGAAAGGGTAGTGAATGGTGGGATGAGGAAACAAAGAAGGTTGTAGAAGAGAAGAAGCGAGCTTTCACAGATTGGTTACAAAAGAGGACAGGGGAGTCATATGAGACGTACAAAGAAAAGAAAAGAGAAGTAAAGCAAAAGGTAAAGGAGGCAAAGAGGAGAGCAGATGTGAAATGGGGTAGGAGTATGACAGAAAATTTGAAAGTAATAAAAAGATGTTTTGGAAAGAAATTAAGAGAGGAAGAGGAGGCGAATCAAGTAGGGAAGAAAAGGTAAAAGGTACAGATGGAGAGATGATAATGGAAGAGATGGCAGTGAGGGGAAGATGGGCAGAATATTTTAGGGAGTTGCTGAATGTGAAGGAGGATAGGGAAGGAAAGATAGCTGCAGTGGGAAATGCGAAGAAAATGAGAGTGAGTGAGGAGAATGGAGGAGAAATAAGGAAGGATGAGGTGAAGGCAGTTGTAAAGATGATGAAAGCAGGTAAGGCACCTGGTCTGGATGGATGTCATGCAGAATGTCTGAAAAAGGGAGGTTCAGTGATGGTGGACTGGTTGGTGAGGTTATTTAATGTTTGCTGGAGAGAGGGTAGAGTACCGGAGGACTGGAGTAGTGCCTGTATAGTTCCTCTTTACAAGGGAAAAGGGGACAAGTGTGAATGTAGTAATTTCAGAGGGATTAGCCTGTTGAGTGTAGTAGGGAAGGCTTATGGGAGGATCTTAATTCAGAGGATTAGGAGAGGAACAGAAGGAGTAATTGGTGAGGAACAGTGTGGATTTAGGACGGGTAGAGGTTGTGTAGATCAGATCTTTGTGGTAAGACAGATATGTGAGAAAGCTATAGGAAAGGGGAGGGATGTTTTTTGGGCTTTTATGGATCTGGAAAAAGCTTATGATAGGGTAGACAGAAAGGCACTGTGGGAGGTTATGCAGATTTATGGGATAGGAGGAAAGCTTTTGGGAGCTGTCAAGAGTTTTTATGAGAGTAGTAGAGCATGTGTTAGGATTAGAAATGGAGAGAGTGAGTGGTTTGAAGTAAAGGTGGGACTTCGTCAAGGATGCGTTATGTCGCCCTGGCTGTTCAACTTATACATGGATGGAGTGGTGCGAGAGGTGAATGCTAGGGTAGTGAGTCAGGGATTGGAGATGGTTAAAGAAAATGGAGAAAAGTGGGAGGTGAGCCAGCTGTTGTTTGCGGACGACACTGCGCTTGTGGCAGGGTCAGAGGAGGGATTGAGGAAGCTGGTGGCAGAGTTTGGGAGAGTATGTGATAGAAGAAAGCTAAAGATAAATGTGGGTAAAAGTAAGGTGATGAGATGTACAAGGGGTGAAAGTGGCAGTAGACTGGAAGTGAACATTAAGGGAGAGCGACTGGAGGAAGTGGATAGCTTTAGATACTTGGGTGCAAGTGTAGCAGGAAAAGGTGGAGTGAAGGTGGAGGTAGAATGTAGATTGAGAGAAGCGAGTAAATGCCTTGGTGGTTTAAAGAGTGTAATGAGGAATAGACATTTGGGAATGGATGCAAAGAGGAGACTGTATGAAGGAGTGATTGTGCCAACACCACTGTATGGGGCAGAAACGTGGAACATAAGAGAAGAAGAGAGAAGGAGTTTGAATGTGTTTGAGATGAGGTGTCTGAGAAGTATGGTGGGGGTTACTAGGCTGGATAGAGTGAGAAATGAGGAGGTGAGGAGGAGAACAGGGGTAAAAAAGGATTTGGGAGATAGGGTTGATGAAAGAATATTAGGATGGTTTGGACACATGGAAAGAATGAGTGAAGAAAGACTAGTAAAAGAGGTATGGAAGGCAGATGTGGAGGGAGTGAACATGAGGGGACGTCCTAGGATGAGGTGGATGGATGGGGTGAAGGGGGCTTTGGGGAAGAAGGGAATGTCTGTTGAGGAAGGAAGGGAGAGGACGGAAGACAGAGGTGAGTGGAGAATGGTTGTATATGGATGATGTTGTGACTGCATGAGGAGGAATGGGGGGGTGGGGTAGTATGTGTGAGTAAATTTTGACGCAGCCCGAAGGGATTTCTCCCCGTCCTCGCCTTATATGCAAAGGGGGACGGAGAGGGGGGGTCGCCGATTAAATGAAGCGGCCTTGCTGTGGATGTACTGTGTCTTGCGACACTGCTTCTGACCCAGGGCGGTGGGCAGGGTGCAGGGATGACCCGTCATCCAGGAGGTGCTCAGATGAGAGGAAGGGTGGGAGGGGTGTGGAGGGTATTTAGGGATGAAATGGGTGGGAGTGTTTTTATGCCTTTCCCTTTTTGGCTACCTCCCTTGGAAGGGGGAAAAAGCCTTGGTATATGTATGTATGTATGCCAGGCTTGATGTGGATGTGCTGTGTCTTGCCACATTGTTTCTTACCCAGGGCAGTGGGCAAGATGCAGAGATGACCCATCATCCAGGAGGAGCCAAGAGGCAAGAGGGAGGGGGTGGCAGGGGTGAATGGGAGTGGAGTATGTGGGGATGAAATGGGTGGGAATGGATTTATGCCTTTGGCTACCTCCCTTGTTAGGGGGAAAAAGCCATTGGTATATGTATGTAAATGTATAAATGTACGAGTGGATAGAAGTGTTCTGAGAAATGGGTACTTGAAGATGAATACAGAGAAGGCTGTACAGAAAGACTGTTTCCATAGCAGTGTATAGAGCAGACCTTTAATAATACCCAGGCAAAGAGGAAGAGAATGAATGAAGGTTTCTGAGGTGAAGTATTTTACAAACATGACAGATTTTACAGGAATGGATAGAATGATACTGGAGGGGTAATGTAATGGGTTTCTCTGAAGCTCCATAAAATCATTTACTATTAGCCAAAACAAAATACTTTAAATAACCATAAGTTATCTTTATATAACAAAGGATTTATAGCAGATTCTGAGGAAAAACTGAAGCAACTAGTGATTGAGTTTGGAAAGGTATGTGAGAGAAAATTAGAAGTGAATAGAACTAAAAGTAAAGTGAGGTTATGTAAACATGAAGGGTGAGAGACTTGAGTAAAAGCAGAGTTTGAAGTATTTGGGGTCGTGTGTGATGGTGAATTTTTGAGAAAAGGAAGCCAGTAAATGTCCAGGTGGAATGAAGAGTACAAGAAATATGTACCTAGGGAAGAATACAAAAAGGTGTACAGTGATTGTACACATGACACTTTATAAAGTAGACTTCAAATATAAGGAAGAGAATAACCATTTCTGACATGATGTGTTTTAGAAATACGGTACATTACAGATGAATAGAACAAAAAATGTGGAGGTAGGACAGAGAACTGGGGTGGGAGAAGACTGTGACAATCCTGTTGGCTAACTTTAGAGTGAAGCTGTGCACCAGTTAAACAATTTAATATAACACTTCTTTCATAGAAACTGTGAAAAAGTACACAAACCTGGTGATACTGGTCTTCCTCTGAAGTTCTGAGGTGCTCCGAAGTTTGTTCCCATAGCAAAAGACTCTAATTCCGACGTAAAGGAACCAGGTGAGGGTGGTGGTGACCCACCCCGTATTAGACGTATTTCTTCTTGAAGCATCATATCGTAATCAGTGTACTTCTTAGGCCGATGCTGCAAATAAAATAGAACCAAATTATTAGTAAAAAATTTTCAGCTGTCATATTATAGTGGACATTGTTTGCTGTTCCTCTTCTGCACATACTAGAGAAAGTATTAGTGCAACAATCCAACATTTCTTCCCAGACAAATTTATGAAAGGGTCCATAGACCATTGCTTGCAACCAGAGCGGGGTATGTTCCTCGGTGCAGTCCTCAGTGCGTTTCGCTTTAGTTTGGCCACAGTTAGAGCTCCCAAACTATTACAGCAATATAGGTGCCAGTATAGTATGTGGCCTACAAAATTTTTCTTTGGTATAGTATGTGGCCTACCAGACTTTCATTTCAGTATGAACCTGTCTCTTAAGCTTTAAGTTTAGGAGCTCTAACCGTGGCCAAACTAAAGTGGAATGCATCAAGGAATGCGCCCAGCTCTGCTTGCAACTGTAGGCCTGTTTTCAATCAATGGAACTTGAGAAAAACAATAATTCTTACTATTTCACACATATTGTCACTTTTGATGATAGTTACTAGTAATCTGTGACCAAGTTATGTAGGAAAGGTGGTTGTTTGCACTTCCATTCATGGGGCCTTCTGCTCCATAAACAATTACTTGCAAATTACCTAAAGCCTATCCTTAACCCTGATCTAAGCATGTTAGATGAAAAAATATATAAATAAAAGTCCACATTATACACCAGCAGAAAATAAGGTATTGAAGTACTTACAAACTCAACTTACTCATGTTCCGTATATGTATATACACAGGTAAAACAAATACAACTGAACTCACCCTTCTTTTCATTTCCTCATCCTCATCTTCACTGCTATGTTTCTTTTTCTTTTTCTTCTTCTTCCTCCTGTCCTTTTCATCATCATCTTCCCTTTCCTTCCTCTTTTTATCATCTTTTTTATCTTTTTCCTAAAAGAAAAAGTTTATGACATTTTAGCATGCATTTTCATCAGTTTCCAATAATAAGAATTAACAAAAATGGATGGGAGTGGAATTATGCCTTTTGACTTTGGCTACCTCCCTTGTACATACATACATATACCAAGGCTTTTTCCCCCTTACAAGGGAGGTAGCCAAAAAGGAAAAGGCATAAAATCATTCCCATCCCTGAATACACTCCACTCCCCTCCACCCCTCTTATCTTAGGACCTCCTGGATGACGGGTCATCCCTACATCTTGTCTACTGCCCTGGGTCAGAAGCAGTGTCGCAAGACACAGCACATCCACAGCAAGGCCGCTTCATTAAATCGGCGACACCCCCTCTCCATCCCCCCATGCATAAAAGGAGAAGACGGGGAGAAATCCCTTTGGGCTGCGTCAAATTTTGCTCACACATACTACCTCACCCCCCATCCCCCCACCCATTCCACCTCATGCATCACATCATCCATATACAACCATTCTCCATTCACCCCTGTCTTCTGTCCTCTCCCGTCCTTCCTCAACAGACATTCCCCTCTTCCCCAAAGGCCCCTTCACCCCATCTATCCACCTCATCCTAGGACGTCCCCTCATGTTCACTCCCTCCACATCTGCCTTCCATACCTCTTTTACTAGTCTTTCTTCACTCATTCTTTCCATACGTCCAAACCATCCTAATACTCTTTCATCAACCCTATCTCCCAACTCCCTTTCCACCCCCGTTCTTCTCTTCACCTCCTCATTTCTCACCCTATCTAGCCTAGTAACCCCCATCATACTTCTCAGACATCTCATCTCAAACACATTCAAACTCCTTCTCTCTTCCTCTCTTATGTTCCATGTTTCTGCCCCATACAGTGCTGTTGGCACAATCACTCCTTCATACAGTCTCCTCTTAGCATCCATTCCCAAATGTCTATTCCTCATTACATTCTTCAATCCACCAAGGCATTTACTCGCTTCTCTCAATCTACATTCTACCTCCACTTTCACTCCACCTTTCCCTCCCACATTTGCACCCAAGTATCTAAAACTATCCACTTCCTCCAGTCACTCTCCCTTAATGCTCACTTCCAGTTTACTGCCACTTTCACCCCTTGTACATCTCATCACCTTACTTTTACCCACATTTATCTTTAGCTTTCTTCTATCACATACTCTCCCAAACTCTGTCACCAACTTCCTCAGTCCCTCCTCCGATCCTGCCACAAGCGCAGTGTCGTCAGCAAACAACAGCTGGCTCACCTCCCACTTTTCTCCATTTTCTTTAACCATCTCCAATCCCTGACCCACTACCCTTGCATTTACCTCTCGCACTACCCCATCCATGTATAAGTTGAACAGCCAAGGCGACATAACGCATCCTTGATGAAGTCCCACCTTTACCTTGAACCACTCACTCTCTCCATTTCCAATCTTGACACAAGCTCTACTACTCTCATAAAAACTCTTCACAGCTCCTAGAAACTTTCCTCCTATCCCATATATCTGCATAACCTCCCACAGTGCCTTTCTGTCTACCCTATCGTAAGCCTTTTCCAGATCCATAAAAGCCCAAAAAACATCCTTCCCCTTTCCTATAGCTTTCTCACATATTTGTCTTACCACAAAGATCTGATCTACACAACCTCTACCCGTCCTAAATCCACACTCTTCCTCACCAATTACTCCCTCTGTTCCTCTTTTAATCCTCTCAATCAAGATCCTCCTATAAGCCTTCCCAACTACACTTAACAAGCTAATCCCTCTGAAATGACTACATTCACACTTGTCCCCTTTTCCCTTGTAAAGTGGAGCTATACAGGCACTCTTCCAGTCCTCCGGCACTCTACCCTCTCTCCGCCAAACATTAAATAACCTCATCAGCCAGTCCACCATCACTGTACCTCCTTTTTTTTTAGACATTCTGCATGGCATCCATCCAGACCAGGTGCCTTACCTGCTTTCATCATCTTAACAACTGCCTTCACTTCATCCTTCCTTATTTCTCCTCCATTTTCCTCACTCATCACTCTCATTTTCTTAGCATTTCCCACTGCAACAATCTTTCCCTCCCTATCCTCCTTCACATTTAGCAATTCCCTAAAATATTCTGCCCATCTTCCCCTTACTGCCTTCTCTTCCATTATCATCTCTCCATCTGCACCTTTTACCTTTTCTTCTCTACTTGATTCGCCTCCTCTTCCTCTCTTAATTTCTTTCCAAAACATCTTTTTATTACTTTCAAAATTTTCTGTCATACTCTTACCCCACTTCACATCTACTCTCCTCTTTGCCTCCTTTACCTTTTGCTTTACTTCTCTTTTCTTTTCTTTGTACCTCTCATATGACTCCCTCGTCCTATTTTGTAACCAATCTGTGAAAGCTCGCTTCTTCTCTTCTACAACCTTCTTTGTTTCCTCATCCCACCATTCACTACCCTTCCTTCTATATCCTCCTGTCCTTCTTGTTCCACACACCATCCTTGCACACTTTGTGACTCCCTCCTTGAACCATCCCTATTCCTCCTCCACACCTACCTCTACTCTATCCTTCACTCCCTCCCACTCCTCCTTCAGCTTCTTCTTGTACTCCTTCTCCTTTTCCTTTTCATTTAAAGAGTTCACTCTAAGCACCTCCCTACCTTTTGTCCCTTTCCTCTTTCTCCATCTATCCTCCACTCTCAACTTACCTTCCACCAAAAAAATGATCTGATATTCCCCCACCCTCTCCCCTTAGCACATGTACATCCTTAACTCTTCCTATCATAGTCCTATTTACCACTACATAATCCATCAACGCTCTATCTAACCCTTCCATCCACCACCCTCTCCAATGTGTACTTATGCTTGACTTTCTTCCAAAACACTGTATTTGCTATCATCAACTCTCTAGACACATTTCCACCATCAACTCTCCACTAAGATTCTTTCCTGGAACTCCACATTTCCCAACCACTCCATCAATTGGACCATTTCCTACCCTAGCATTAAGGTCTCCCAGTACTATTACATTGACATTTCTCCCTAAATCCTCTATGCACTCATTTAAATCTATCCAAAAGGCCTCCCTTTCTTCTACACTCTTCTCACTGCCAGGCCCATATGCACTTACAAAGACCCACATCTCCTTTCCCAGTTTCACCTTCATCCACATTATCCTTGAGGAAACCTCCTTCCACTCCACTACACGTTTACCTATCTCTTCACTTACTAGAATAGCCACCCCTTCCCTCCCTCGCCCTCTCTTCACTCCTGATAACCTCCCACTTACACTCCCAAACTTACACTCACCTTTCCCTTTCAACTTAGTTTCACTCAAAGCCAACACATCCATCTTTCTTCTCACAAACATACTATCTCTTCCCTTTTACTCTCATCTGTACCACATCCACGCACATTAAAAGACCCAAACCTTAGGGTGCTGGTCCGAAAACTCCCAGACCCTCTTATGCCTTTACTTTTTCGTTTAGGAATGTTCCCTGTGGGGCTACAAGGAGAAGGATGCCTAGTCCCACTCCCCGTCCCTTTCTTCTCGCCTCTTACAATCCAAGTGGAAATACTTGCTGGCAGTATTCTTGTCCCCCACCAAAGAAAATGAATACTCGAGAAATGGTACAGGACAGCAGCAAGGGGTTGGGGGACAGTATAACGGAGGGACAGTCGTAGTATAAAAGTGTCATCATTTCTCTATGAAGAGTTTTCCTCTATCATAGACAAAATTATGTGTGGCTCTGGTCCATAGGGGTGCCCCATATAGACCCTAAAGTATCAACTGCATGCTACTTTGCCACAATAACAAGCAGCCAATACCCCAGACGGGGGTAAAAGCCCTTATTATATGTATGTATGTATATATATGTATAAGGCATTAGAGAAGAAAATACCCTGTGTAATGATATGATGAGGATAATAAAGGGGTCTTGGATATGTGGATAGTTAAATGTATATGTGAATAAAAATGTAAATCTGAAGGGAAAAAAATTTGATTGAAAATCAATGATAGAAGCTAAAACTGAAACTGATTGTAAAAATCTCATAAATGAAAATGAGAACAAGGAACTAAAGGTTTTAAATGAATACCTGTGGCTGAAATGAAAAAGGCGAGGTAAAACGTGTTTATGCTAAATCATAAAATTTCAGCTCAAGGCGAGATGATAAAGGACTTGACAGAACGGTTAAAGTAAACAAATTATATGACAACCAAGGAAGCAAATTTGGTAATCTTAAGACTGAATGTGATAAACTATAGATTAAGATAAGATAAGATGTAGAACAAAGTAGAAAAAGCAACATAACTAGACTGAATGACATCAGAGGAATGATCCAAGAAGAATTGGAAAACAGTTTGCAAGAGGGGCATGGTTAAAATGAAAATACTTATCTATATACCAAGGGCTTTTTCCCCCCCTTATAAGGAAGGTAGCCAAAGACAAAAGGCATGTACCCACTCCACTCCCACCCACCACACTCTCCTCCCTCTTATCTTAGCTCCTCATGGATGACGGCTCATCCCTGGATCCCGGCCACTCCCCTGGGTCAGAAGCTATGTAACAATACAGAGTGCATCCACAGCAAGGCTGGTTTATTTAATCGGCAACTTCCCTCCCCATCCCCTCATACAGAAAAAGGGCCTTCTCCCTTCCTCCCTCAACAGACATTCCTCTTTTGTTTAATGCCCCCTTCACCCCATCCATCCATCTCATCCTCGGTCAACCCCTCAAGTTCATTCCAATCAACCTCCACCTTTCTACTAATCTTTCTTTATTCATTCTTTCCATGTGCCCAAACCATCCCAATACTCTTTCATCAAACTTATCTCCCATCTCCTTTTTCACCCCTGCTCTCCTTCTCACCTCTTCATTTCTCACTCTATCCAACCTTGTACCTCCTACCATACTTCTCAGACATTTCATCTCAAACACATTTAAACATTTCCTCTCTGACTCTCTTAAGTTCCATGTCTCTCCGCTATACAGAACCATCGCCACAACTTCATATAATCTCTTTGCATTCAGTCCCAAATGCCTATTCCAAAATTAAAATATTTGACAACAAAAGAAAAGACAGAATGTACAGAAGTTAAAAGAACTTGTGTTTAGTTGACCTTCTACAATAGCTTGCCAAATTCTCGACTTAAATCAAACCATGAACTTATAACTAGCAAATTATAAAATAAATAAAAATACACATCAAATACATTATATATTAGTAAAAGAGGTGTGGAAGGCAGAGGTAGAAGGAGTGAACATGAGGGGGCAACCAAGGATGAGATGGATGGGGTAAAAGGGGTATTGGGAAAGAGGGTAATGTCTGTTGAGGAAGGACAGGTTAAGTCAGAAGATAGGGGTGAATGGAGAATGGTTGTGTATGGACGATGCTGTGATGCATGGAAGGGAGTGGGTGGGGGAGTATGTGTAAAAAAAAAAAATTGACGCAGCCAGAAGGGATTTCTCCCTTGTAAGGGGGGAAAAAGCCTTTGGTATATGTATGTAATTCTGATATTCAATTACAGTAAATATGTTAAATTTTCTATATTTATCAGGCTGATGTTCCCCCTTGTGTCCAGCAAATTATTTGCCCCATATATTAATATAGTCTAGGCAAGTGACAGTCACCAGGACCCAGTAGAGACTGAACAACCTGGATCCACATATACACTAATTACCCCATTGATCTACTCCTCTATTAACCTTCACAATACCCAAAAAGGAAAGAAAGAAAAATAAGATGAAGAAGAACAAGAGGTGAAATGGTTAGACAACTTTATGAATAGGAATGACAGGTGGTAATAGACATGGAACTGCCTAGTGTAAGCCTTATGGTCTCTTGCAGTCTCCTTCATTCTTATGTTCTTATGTAAGAACAAGAAGACACTAGTTAGTTAAAAATCTACTTCCTATTTCCATTCAAATTTACTGTTATCCACTTTGGTGTAAACAGAAAATGAGGAATGGTATTAGCTCATGCACAATCAATCCATTAATTTGTTAGTTTGGCTCTCTTCCTCAGTTCAGTTTCACCAAGATTTTTTCATACCCTTTCCATTGCTCTTTCCAAAATTGAATGTCGGCAAAAATTATGTTTGACTTTTTCACCCCTTTATGAAAGGGATTAGGGCCTTTGTATTGTATTAACTTTCAACTGTAACTTTATTAAACTATTCTGTATAAAAGAACACTAATTCTGATTTATGTTATCCCTATGACTTCACCTTTTCAGTGTAATACTGTCCTAAAGGTTATTGCTGAAGAAATACAATTATAATCTTATTATGGTCATTTTAAATTATCTTTTGTATTAATATTTAAAAATAAGTGGTTCTCTCGCATCTTTCATATTCCCGGGTCTAAGTCTCACATGTCTCTAATTTCTAGCACTAACTGTTACAAAGGATTACAAAGGCGGAGCATGCCGACAGGAGACCTTTTGGTCCATATCTAGGTCAGATGCGAAAAAATATCATAATAGTAAAATAATAAATAAAAGCTATAATAATGTAAATAACAAATAAAATACATAAAGAAATGCATAGGTATAGTTAAATAATAAACAAACAGGTAAATAGTAAATAATAATAAATTGACATATAACTAATAATAAATGAAAATCAGACAGACAAATAACAAAACAAAAACAAATAATATAAAATAAATTATAATCATTACAGTATCTTACTTAGGTGTTATCTAAATGATTCTTAAAGCTTCGAACTGAACTACATTGCACTACCTGTGCAGGAAGTTTATTCCATTCACTAACTACACGGTTGGCAAAGTTGTTTCTACCTACTTCCAAATTGAATCTATTTCTGGACAGTTTGAGACCATTGTTTCTTGTCTGATTCTCATTAAATGTGAAAATTGTGTCCCTTTTGATGTTGTCAATTCCCTTTAAAATCTTAAAGACCTGTATCAAGTCACCTCTGAGTCTACGCTTTTTTAGGGAAAACAGATTCATATGTTTTAGTCGATTTTCGTATGATTTATTTTTGATATTTGGAATCAGTTTTGTGGCTTGCCGTTGTACTTTTTCCAGTCTGTCAATGTCTTTAATGAGATTCGGTGACCATACGGAAACAGCATATTCCAAATGTGGACGAACTGACGATTTATATAGCTTGTTAATGAGTAATGGACTTTTGAAATCAAAAGATCGCGCAATCAGTCCTAGAATCTTATTTGCTTACCTGCCCTAATGGTACAAGTGCACAGAGCAAGTGACAACTTCAGTCTTCCTAACATGTCTTCTGGCATATGCTTCCCCACCTTGCAATATCCCTTTGGTAATGAAAGGTTGTGACATAAAACAAGTCCCTGCAAGTGGCAGTCATGCATGATGGACTTGAGAGAGAATCATTGCTCCACCACTGACAGGAGACCTTTTGGTCCATAACTAGGTCGGATGCAAAAAATAAAATGAGGTGCCAAGACAAGAGGGAGGGAAGAGGGTAGAGGGGAGTGGAGTATGTAGGGGATAGAATGGGTGGGGGTGGTTCCTATGCCTTTTTCTTTTGACTACTTCCCGTGTAAGGGCAAAAAAACCCTTTGGTATATGTATGTAATAAATAAAATAAATAAATGCATAAGTATAGTTAAATAATAAACAAACAGGTAAATAGTCAATAATAATAGACAGATAAATAATAATAAATGAAAATCAAGCAAATAATAAACAAACAGTCTCAAGGGATTGACAATGGGTCTCTGGACTGAGACCATGATTTCCAACTTTGTATTTCCTCCACCTTTTCGTTGTTGGTAGAGATGACAGTGGTTGACTACTCACATCCTGCTTACATCTATAACCCAGACACAGAAATGGTTCCAATCTAATACAACACAAATAACAATCCAAGAAAGATCCTGAGGTGCGGATGAGGGCCTTTACCAGCCATCGTATGGGTGCAAGTTTCCAATTAATGAAACTCAAAGTAATACTTATTATTTAGAAAAATAAATAAATAAATAAAAAAGTGCAGTTGAGGTGTGATGATTGTAATCTTGGATGTAGATCCAAGACCCACAAATGACAGCCACTTGTCTTAGCCTTCCAAACACATAAGGTAAAGGTGAGTCTGAGCCACAGCCCAGTGCCTCCTGGCATCAATCTTCACCATCACCCTAATAAACTGATACAAAATGTAACTACACACATACACCCTCTTTATGTGGGGGGGGGCTACCATTTACTCAAATATTAAACTGAAAGGGTAGTGAGGTTAAGTTATATCATGCATTGAGAGAGAGAGGAGAGGAGAGAGAGCAAGAGCAAGAGAGTGAGAGTGAGTGAGAAATAACTTTTGTTCCTACCCCTCCCCTATACTACATTCTTTTATACCACCATCGGCCACCCTAACACAGTTTTTTATATATATATATTTTTTATACCTCAACAGCCTCCAGCCTGCTCACTTCATGCCCAGGGTGGGGCACCCCTTCCTTGGTAGGAGTTACATCCTCCCCTTCTGAGGCTTTGTCTTCTGGACACGTTGCTGCCACTGGCGTTACCCCAGTTACTGTTTCAGCCACTCTTGGCTGCTCGTCATCGTTACCAGCTTCCTCTTCTTCATCCTCTAGTTCCCCTTCCTCAAGCTCTCCTTCCTCCTTGTCGTCCTCCTCCTTTCCCGCTCTCTCGTTTTCTACTTCCATCTTCCTGCAAAGAAAATTTCGAATTCTAACGAATTTTGACGGTAATAATCATGATAATTCTTATGTCAGATAAGCAAAACAATATTTTGTAATAATATATATATATATATATATATATATATAATATATATATATATATATATATATATATATATATATATATATATATATATATTTATAAAACACTGACCATCCTATTTCCTGAACTCTGTACACAGAGACAGCGATAAAGCATTCCCGTGCAATTCAACCTACAAATGGAGAGGAATTTAAATGGAAATGGGTGGGAGTCGGAAGGGACGAGAAAGGAAGTGGGAGAGAGATTTGTATTTCGTAGTCGATAGCCAACGGTGTAAGAGAGAGAAAGAGGTGGTGGGGGGGGGGGGGTCAAGCAGGCGGGGATGTGTTCATGCACTAAAGCACGTTCCCACATGTATACAGTACAGGTTCACACACGCATGTTCGCGCGCGCGTACATACACAAGTGTACACACACATTATATATATATATATATATATATTATATATATATATATATATATATATGCGAATAAATCATAAAAACGTGATTCACAAAATATATAATAAAACCACTTGGAAAATAAAATGAAAGGTGACCGAACGTGTTTGTCTATTCAAGATATTTTCCTAATTTGAAAATGTCTTAAATAGTCGAAAACGTTCTGTTACCTTTCATTTTATTTTCCAAGTGGTTTTATTACATATATATATATATATATATATATTAATATATATATATATATATATATATATATATATATATATATAAAATATATATATTGTGTGCGCGCGCGAGAGCAAACGATCCCGTATATCACATCACACGACTATTGCATTTATTAATTTCGAGAATTATCGGTATGCTAGCCCCTAATCAAGTCATGATAAGTGTATTATCCTTAGTTCACGTTTTCTTGTTTTATATTTTTAATAGTGCGAAAGTAGATTCTGTCTGGCAATAAATTAGTAAAATTTACTTAATCTAATTTATCGTATATATATATATATATATATATATATATATATATATACATATATATATATAATACGCATCTATTTTCATATTTCTTATTTGTCCCACAACGTTATATAATTGGGAATACTATTTTTTCTGTGCCCTTTAGTTGGCCTTTCAACCCATACTAACTGATTCTTTCAATTTCTATTCCTTTACATTATCTGAAGAAGATGCACTTCTCTCTTCGCTCCTCCAATGTGGGTAATCCCTGTTTTTACAATCTCTCCTCGTCTTACCAGCCAAATTCAGGATCATGTGTGTGTGTGTGTGTGTGTGTGTGTGTGTGTGTGTGTGTGTGTGTGTGTGTGTGTGTGTGTGTGTGTGTGTGTGTGTGTGTGTGTGTGTGGGCGCGCGCGCGCGACTTCATGCGCGCATTACATCATTATATTTTTCACTTAACTTGCATGGTAAATCGCATCAACAAAACTAACACAACTGTAGTGTTTATCTATATCGGCAATAGTGAATACAATAAAATCGTTTGTAGTTAGCCAGAATCAATTTCTGTAAACGCCTCCATATTGAAAAATGGCGTCGTCTTACGATCACCCTCAAGAAAGGATACCATAATGATTATGCAGTCTTCATCCGTGCAGTACGGTTACGCTCATTATCCTGAATATCTTTGCGACTCGGAACGAAATCAATAACCTACGTCATCGTGGCAAAGGAATTAATAAACGCTATTTAAAAAAAGCGACACGTAGACGACCCCGTGCTGAATAAAACCGCTTGCCGTGTGAACACGCACGTCAACGGACAGAGAATCCCCCATCCGCGTTCAACGGTACGATACTGCGTACGTCCCCAAAAATATCCCAGCGCATAATGCTCAGTACCTATACTGAAATGAACAAACGCGAAAAATATACACTTATTTAATATATCACTTACTGTGTTTTTGTTTAGTCATTATGTAATTTCACGACTGGCCAATTGTTTGAATGCGTTACTAAATATATTGTTGTAGCATACTTAATTCCTAATCTTACATACACCTACGTGAAACATTTCTAGGACAGTTCAATTCAAACCACTGTATCCTGCCTATTTTGGCAAATACAATCCTGATCACCAATTAGATTACTAACTGCACCTACTGACCCTGTTGAATATATCCACGAACCAAAATCAATACTAGTTTACGTTGAAGACATTTCTCAGCAAGTCTAAAACTATCACACCCAAGGAGAAAATGAAACAGTAATTGAAGGGCAGCATTGCTGGGGGTGGGGAGAGAAGTGAGAAATAAGTGAAAAATATAAAGCATAGGCCAACTCATTTTCCCGATTCTAATGAGCATGACTCCGCCCATGGCTTTGAACAGCATACCATGCATGTTCATACAGGTACTCTGCAGTATTATTCCGCTCCACTATCATTTCAACTTTCCTCCTTTTCAATTTAGATTACGAGAAAACCAACCTCCTAAATCTGACAGTAATAAATATATGATAACCTATGACAAGTGTTCACCTAAAGTAGGTCATGAAAACGGGTCAATATCTCGCCTATGCACACTCCATGCACAATCTTATCCAGAATTCACTTCCACCGACAAAGTAACACAATTGATTCTTCACTTTCCACACAAATCCTGTGATATTTATGAACTAATAACTAATCATACTGTACGAAGTTCATGAAAATAAACGATTAACTTTGGAATCTACTGTGCAGTTAGAAGCACAACCTTGGTTCTATCGAACGCTGTTCTACGCATACGTATTACGCATACTAATCAATATTACAAAATGCCTTGTCAGCCCTCTATTTCTTAAAACTATTATTATCATATTCCCATTATAAATAGGCACTACCACATTTTTCTTCTTTATACAAAATACCATGAGTAATCCAAGGCACGACAGGGTCCCTGAGCGAGGCTAGAAATACGATACGCCCCTCCCCGGTCCTGAAGGCCTAAATCAAACTAATTTCATAAAAAGGTCACAGGAATACATGCAATACGAAGAAAATATAGAAAAATGAAGAGGTTGGGAAGGCATGAAGAGGAGATGGAATGGCGATTAATTGGACGTACTTGTTTCCGAAAATCCTTTGTTCCACTTACCTACGCCATTGATATTTTCAAAGTTTATTGTTTTAATGTATTGCTCTAGGCATAAAACCATTCAGCTAATATGCTTTGGATCAACCGTCACTGTCATCATATGCATTTGGGCGTTATCCTTTGTCACAGCCATTTTGCTAATGGGCAAGCTATTCACAAGTTCCTTCCTATCATAATCTTAAAATGTGGAGTCTCGATTAACTAGACGAAATATGAAAAACAACAAAGGTGAACCCATAACGCTACTTGCATTGGTTCAACCTCATATGCCACGGAAGAACAACACAAGACTGTAAATTCGCGAGGGGAAAGGAAGGGCGACCATGTTTGAACGACCACCGCAGATATACCAACAAACCAACCAAGCTTGCAATGAACCCAGCACCCCGAGCGAGGCTACACCACCACCTCCCGTCACTTCCCAGGATTTTAATTTCGCGTTTAGTCCGGGATCGAAATTTTGTTCCTTTACATAATACAATCTTCATGTATTTCTTCAGAGCAAAAGCTTATATACATTTTAGCACAATATCGGCTGATATGGAAGACTTTTAACACGATTCCGAATGTTAAAACAAATCACGCAAAATTGGAATTTCAAGGCCATCAACCCTAAGCACCCTTAGGTTCAACCCTCTTTTAACATTGTAATTCCTTGAAGTTACGGTGTAATATTAATACATAAATCTAGTAAAGTGTGCATTACTCCGACCTACGGGATTTTGCCCGGAAATCGCGCCTACAAGTCATATCATGTCGTCCCGCTTTATCGCCTTCCATTCATGCATAGGAAAACACTCATTCTTGATAGGACAAGTTAGGACGATTCACTACTTGTACATCGAGAAGTTGATGTTAATGCTGTGTTATTTACCACTGATTTCCACTAATGGTGTAAACGGGAATTCATCATAGTTTCAACAGACTCATATCAACGAGCAGTAACGACCAACTACTGACGTGGCAAGCTCTCCTACCACCACGAACGCCGCTTGTGCACAACATTATTGGAATTCACATTCCGCAGAATTAAGATAATATACTGAATTATAAAGTATAATTACACTATAAATAAATTGAATAAAAATACACATATTTTAAATTAATTATATTACATATACTGGATAAAATGTAACGATTTGTTGTCAATTTAATTATTTTACATCATGTACTTCTACTCATCCAAGAATAAGCCTTCTATCCCCCCTCCCCCACTTATGACGTCATCCGAAAGTCGATACAGACAGCTAGTAATGTCAAATGGCAAAATGAGTTATTGTCCTTGATGTAATAAAAAGGAAAGCAAAAATAGCATTATCAGTATAGGCTCGCTACTTTCAATGTTACCATATTCTCTATTGTCATACAGAAACGATGGCGAGATGGAATACCACAACCAAATAAATACAAAAATAGCTTCCTAGGTTTCCAGGTTTATGAAGATGACTAATTATTTTCTTTTTTCATCTTTCTAGTTTTGATACTTGGCCAGAAATGTCTTTGGTACTTCATGTCCAAGTCTATGGTTAAGAATATCATAGATGCGAGAAAACAAAATACCGAGACAAAGTGGAGTATTCGCAGTTTGACATGTCGCCTAAACATGTCTTTCTTAAACCATAACAGCGTGAACTGTGGCACGTAGAATCTATTGGTACTTGATAAGGATGAAGTATTTATTGTTAATCTCACATAAAGGTCAAAACATTAATAAAAACAATAGATGCAAATCTAATCCAGGAAGGAGAATTCATACTTTATAATACTTTCCAAATTATTGTAAACAAATAATGAACATGACTGGGAATGTAAAATGGCGTCCTGCTCTAACACTCGCTACAGTAATTTATCCTCACTGCAACCAGACGATTCTGTCCGGCTGGAGAAGGCTCCTTCTCAATAAGATTATAGATATATTTTTTCAAGTTATGATATTTTTTGGTTCTGAACTTTAGTTATTAGTTTCTGGCGTGATCAAACAATTTTATTCAGCTGGGGGACGCCCTTCTGCAACGAGATGGTTGAAATTTAATTTTGTATCATTTGATAAGTGAATATTGGATATCTAATTTACGTAAAGAACCAAAATCACCATCTACTGCTGCAAGGATGTATCATTTGGATTTAGTAGTGGATGTAATAGTGATGATGATGATGATGATGGTGGTGATGGTGGTGGTGGTGGTGGTGATGATATTGTTAATACCTAGCCAATCACACGCTCAAACACACGCAAATGTGCATGAAAGTTTCACAAAAATTGCAATCCGTTACTGTCTCCCCCATGCAAAGGTCATAACATTACCAACAGATTGGTCAGAACGAGCTCTGAGTTCTTATCCTGAAGAATAAAGTGTCGATCACGAGTCCAGCATATGATTCAAGACTAGGGTGAATAACGAGCATTCGCGTGCGCACGCGCGCGCACACACACACACACACACACACACACACACACACACACACACACACACACACACACACACACACACACACACACACACACACACACACACACACACCTATATATATATATATATATATATATATATATATACATATATACATACATATATATATATATATATATATGTATACATGTGTGTATGTAATGCACACGTGTGTAGACACATACGTACACAAAAGGAAAACGTACACACTCTTGGGTGGAAGCCAAAGAAGGCTACCGCGCGAGTAAGAAAGGGCATAAACACGAAAACAAAATGAATCCGTGATAACTTCGAACCTAAAGTGTGGTTCTAGGAACTACAGTAAATAATGATAATAGTAATAATAATAATAATAATATTAATAATAATAATAATATTAATAATAATAATAATAATAATAATAATAATAATAATAATAATAATAATAATAATAATAATAATAATAATAATAATAATAATAATAATAAATCGGACATCATTTGCCCGTTCACTTGACAAGGACGAAGAAGAATGGTAAATATCATATATAGAGAGACAAATTAATAAAGGAACGAATAAATAGAAAAATAAATAATAGATAAATAAGAATCTCAATTCATAGCTACGGAATCGAGTCTGGCCCGCTTCCCGCACGGAAATCAGTCACAAATGAGCGTACTGTGCCTCGCTGCACGGCGACCATAACACATGAACAACTTCACTGACAGACTCGTTTCACGGGTTGTTTTCCCCTGGTGTGATTAAAATCAGCTGACGACAACCAAAAATAAATCGTCTGCAGGTTATATGCGCGAGTGTGTGACTCACCATGGTCTTGGATCACGTGTTGGACTCGTGATCGACAGCTATTTCCCTCCCGGAAGAGAGCTCACATATGATCGATTTCTGGGTAATGGTGTGACCTTACACGCATACACACCCCAAACTCCCCACCCATGAGAGTTGGAGTAACGACCCGTAGCGCAGCAATACTGAAATTATTTCAGCCATGGGCGTGATTCGAACCCGTCTGTGTGTGTGTGTGTGTGTGTGTGTGTGTAATAATAATAATAATAATAATAATAATAAAAGGTTTATTTCTATTACAGTGGTACACTGACAATAATACATTGGAAAAGTTGATTAAAGATATAAAACTTGGAATATATACGTGGAGCAATTTTACAATGAGTTAATTATGTGCACAATAGATGGGATAGCACTGTTTTTGTAGTGTGTGTGTGTGTGTGTGTGTGTGTGTGTGTGTGTGTGTGTGTGTGTGTGTGTGTGTGTGTGTGTGTGTGTGTGTTATTGTGTCGCAATTTTGTCTCAAACCCAAACCCAAACAGAGTTCAGACAGAATGAATTAGAAAAAAAAATTGTGAGATTCTTGAAGGCTTTGAACCGCTCATCCCCTGAAATAGGGGAGAAAGTGTTTTTTTTTTTATCTTCATAAATACATTTATTTGTAGAGAGTAGTTTAGGTAAAGTCCAGGAAGGAGCAGATGTACTTTATCCTCTAACATTTCGACATTATTCTTCACCATGGTCTTGCATCACGTGTTGGACTCGTGATCGATAATTATTTCCCTCTCGGAAGAGAGCTCAGAGCTCATAAATATAACTGATCTATGGGTAATACTGTGACCACATACGCACACACACCCAACTTCCCGCCCACGAGAGTTGGAGTAACGAATCGCAGCGCAGCGCTATTGAAATAATATAAACCCTGGGCGGAATTCGAACCTGGGTCTCCTTAGTGGCAGCCGGGAACTCTACCAACTGCGCCACATTCCTACATTTCTTTACGTTAGTTTAGGGAGCAAATACACAAGATAATGCAGAGCATTGGCTGTAATTGTAGTAATCGACTCACGAAAGGGAACTGGGGTAACGATCGTCTGATTCGTTTTTCAAGCCAGTGCCCGGGGCAAGTTGCCTTGTTTACACGGGGCAAGTTGAGAGCCGGACCCTAGATCGACAAATGTAGCTAGGACTCAAGCATAACGACAACAGGCAAATTCAGAGGCAAGGCAAGTGTGCAAGTTACTTGCTACAAGTTACTTGCCGTGTGTGAACATCTGCTTGACAAAGAAAACTGATGTTTACAAATGACAAGTAGATGTTTATACACGACAAGCAGATGTTTACAAATGACAAGCAGATGTTTACATACGGCAAGAAGATGTTTACACACAGCAAGTGACTTGAACACTTTACTTGGCTCTCAACTTGCACCGTGTCAACGAGGCTTAAGCGCCCAGTAACAATCGTTGAGCGAATGTCACAGACATGCTGCCAGTGGCTAACGAGAAGAGATAACCGGGGGCTGTGTCCAGCTTCATGTTATCTCTCATATCTCTCACAATTTAAAAATAAAATCCCCCTTGCCTGATGGATTGTTGTTTGATACAATTCTAATGGACGCAGTCGAATTAGATTATATTTCACATACTAAATTAAATAAGTCAATTTAATACTAGCTTTGGTAAAAAAAGAAAAATAATATCGCCAAAGCAGATTTTGTTGTCGATCATGTTTCACAAGAAATTGAATTGTAATATTCTTCATTGCTGAATATTTCTATATAAATTAACCTACTGTATGTGTGAATATATCTATATAAACTGACATACTGTAAGTATGACAACATCACACAGTGAATGAGTCATTCTTAATTACTTTACACGATTAGTTCGTTGATTGAAACTTAGTAGATGATGTTATGAACAACAACCGTTATATTATTCGCGTTTGATATCAACAGATGAGCGGAATAAATGACTTACTGTTTATATATGTCAATGCTTTAAGAAAAATATAAAAGAGAGAGAGAAAAAAAAGTGTGGAACCCATGTCATCTTGCCATAGTATACGAGCCTTTGTGGAACAAAGATAGGACGAATGGGGCTCAAGGTGGAGAAAGAAGACGAAGAATAATGAAAAAATTCTGTTCTGACGTTCCCGTCCACAGGGTTTTGACCACAATGTTGACGACAGTGAACATACTGGATGGAATAAAGCAAATTATCATAATTTAGTGACAAATCTCTCAAAGATGCGGTTGCCAGATGGATGAATTCAAGCATTTTCGTTACTTAGTCTCAAATTTGTCATAAGAGTTCATAAAGCGAAGTAAAGTAAAATTTTGTACAAAGGCGGTAAGTGGCAACTTAGAGATGTGGAGCAGGGCCCTTTCACACGTATCGACTTTTCGTCGTGCGCCGTCCACGTCACGACGTCGTGCACTCAAATAACCATGGTTGTCTATAGACGCTTTCACACGTCACGACCACGGTCGTGAACGGCATACAAGGCACGGCATGGACGCTTAGCTATTTCACTTGCCTCTCGAAGTCGGTTCTGCACACAGTTCTGCTTAAGAGTGACAATGGAGGAACTTGATATAGACGTTGAATTATTAATTAGTTTGGTTCAGCATAGGCCAGTGCTCTGGGACAAAAGCCTTGAGAGTTACAGGTCCAGGGCAGGAACCACTGCAGCGTGGAGGGAAGTCTGCAATCACCTGAACCCGGACTTTGAGTATATGAGTGATGAGGCAAAGAACAAATATGGTGAGTACATTTTATATCATTGTCCAGTGTGTCGTGTGGCCATAAAGATTATTTTTGTGTTAATGTTTTCAGTGTTTGTTCAAAATTCTTTCGCGCGCGCGCGCGCGTGTGTGTGTGTGTGTGTGAGAGAGAGAGAGAGAGAGAGAGAGAGATTCACCATGACCTTGGATCACGTGTTGGACTCGTGATCAATAGCTATTTATCTCCCGGATGATAACTCAGAGCTCATATATGACCGATATATGGGTAATGCTGACCTTACACGCACACACACAACCAACTCCGCCCACGAGAGTTGGAGTAACGAATCGCAGCGTAGCGATACTGTGTGATTTACTATAGTCTTGGATCACGTGTTGGACGTGTAATCGACAGCTATTACCGTCTCGGAAGAGAGCTCAGAGCTCGTGTGTGTGTGTGTGTGTGTGTGTGTGTGTGTGTGTGTGTGTGTGTGTGTGTGTGTGTGTGTTTACCTAGTTGTATCTTACGGGAAGGGGAACTACGCTCGTGGTGTCCCGCCTTTGTATCTCCCAGTGTTTAGTTTGCTTTTAAATTCGTGAATGGTTTTTGCACACACTAATGTTTCGTTCAGTTTGTTCCAAGTGCCCACCACTCTGTGTGGAAAACTGTTCTTCAAATCTCTTCTATAACTATCTTTTTTGAGTTTCTTTCCATGCCCTCTTGTATTTCTCTTTTCCCAATTTAACAAGTCCTCTCTATCGAGTATTTCCGTATCCTTCATGATTCTATAGATGGTCAGTAGGTCGCCTCTCTCTCTTCCTTGCTTCAAAGTCGGTAACTCCAATTTATCCAGTCTCTCTTCATATGGCAAGTTTGAAAGTGTTGGAGCCATTTGTGTGTGTGTGTGTGTGTGTGTGTGTGTGTGTGTGTGTGTGTGTGTGTGTGTGTGTGTGTGTTCAGTTCCGTACTGTCGAGTCCAACAGTCACGTGACAAGTAAGTGCGAGCGTCTTATGTCTTTGATCCATAATGTTTGTTGAAAATGTGCATCAGGCAATTTCAACTGAATGAATTATAAGAAATCACGTAAATCCGGATATTCAACATGAAACTTACGTTATCCAATAGTTCCTGACTTGATATAACCTAGCCTAACGTAACCATTCCTTAAATAAAAAACATATCTTTCTAATGAAATAATAATAATGATAATAATAATAATAGTAATAATAATAATAATAATAATAATAATAATAATAATAATAATAATAATAATAATAATAATATTAATAATAATAATAATAATAATAATAATAATAATAATAATAATAATAATTAGTAATAATAATAATAATAATAATAATAATAATAATAATAATAATAATATGCTGCAATCGAGAATTCTGACGAAGATTTAATTAACGGAGACGATTAAAATCGCCTGACAACAAACAGAAGAAAAGAAAAAGTAAAGAGTGACGCAAACAAGGTCATCATATTAAGACAATAGAGAAGAACTTGCAGTAATGGATTTAAATTGGGCAATTTCAGAGTTAAGAGGGAAATAGGCAAGAAATGGCTTACTAATGGGGGTGGTCAACGAATGGAATAGCAACCATGTGCAGTGAGCGCTGAAGCTATCGGTTGTTTTAAGAAACGGTTAGACAACTTTACGGGTGGGGATGGTGATAATGGACATGGAACTGCCTAGTGTAGGCCTTATGGTCTCTTGTAGTCTCCTTCATTCTTATGTTCAAGGAAGGGGGTTCTTCATGGAGGGTGGGGGTAGGGTGGATGGGGTTGGCGTGTTCTCGTTAGGGAGGGATCTAATCTGGTTTGGCCTGCTCCGGTATGGCATGGTCTGTTTTGGTCTTCTATGGTCTGGTTTAGTCTCACCTGGTATGTACTGGTCTTGCCTGGCCTAGCTTAGTCTGACCTAGCCCGACCTGGTTTGATCTAGCCCGATCTGGTCTGGCCAACCCCGACCTGGTCTGACCAACCCCGACCTGGTCTGACCAACCCCGACCTGGTCTGATCTAGCCCGACCTGGTCTGACCTAGCACGACCTGGTCTGACCGAGCACGACCTGGTCTGACCTAGCACGACCTGGTCTGACCAACCCCGACCTGGTCTGACCTAGCACGAGCTGGTCTGAGCTAACGCGACCTGGTCTGGTCTAAATTGGTCTAGTATGCTCATTCTCCATTGTGAACTATTTACGCGTGATCTGGGTGGTTAGGGTCATGTTCTAGCAAGACTGTTAGACAATGTTCACGTCGGTGAAGAACAGCGTTTCCCAACCTTTTCCGACCATAGCACCCCCTGTTGTCATGTCTAAGCATTCCAACACCCCTATTTTGTTATTAGAAGGATAAAAGAAAGTGAAGTGTACTGCCTGATTTATCTATTTTTTTATTCCTTAGAACTAAAACAAATTGACAATATCGTTTGTAGAAGAAATAAGAACACACTAGAAAAATGAAATAACATGGAAAAAGTCAAATATGCACCACTGGGTAATCAATGATACTTATATCGATGCGATTTTTGTGTGCATCACTTCCCAGCACCCCCGGGGGGGGGGAGACACGCTGGTGTAGGGCAACTATGTGGTGGCGACGCTTGTCTCACACGTATCGACTTTTCGTCGCTCACAGCACGACTTCGTGCTCTCAAATAATCATGGATGTCTGCGGACGTCACGACCACGACCCCGTGTGAAAGCGTCCATAGACACCCATGGTTAAGAACACGAAGTCGTGTCGTTGACGGCGCACGGCGAAAAGTCGATGCGTGTGAGACAAACCTTTGTTGGCCAACAGGAAAAAATAAGATAAATAAGACCTTTGTTGTGTAGAATTATACATTTGCAAGTTACAAAAAAGACAATTTAGATGAAATCATTCGTAAATGGACTTGGAGCGTCGTGCAATATTCAATTTACTCTTAAATCAATTAAAATCGTTAAGAAACGAAGAGGAAGAGGAAGTAGAAGAGAGTAGACCCCAATCTCCTTTCTCCCACAGAAAAAAAAAATGCATTTGGCTTCCAAAAGGGGATATAATGGTCGGAAACGAAAACATCTGGTAAATCTGGAAGGATGCCAACATTCAGTGAAACTCCGTGTCCTCCTCCACTCCACTCCACTTCACCCCAATATCTACTCCACCCCCCCCCTCTCTCCCTCTCTCTCTCTCTCTCTCTCTCTCTCTCTCTCTCTCTCTCTCTCTCTCTCTCTCTCTCTCTCTCTCTCTCTCTCTCTCTCTCTCTCTTTCTCATTCCATCCCCTCTTTAGATAAGTGAATGATTTGGCAGAATGAGAATGAATGAAAGAAATGACTAAGGAATCAGTAAGTAAACAAGTTTGAATAAATCAACGAAGAAATATTTAAATGAACAAAAGAATAAACATAAGTAAATTTTGGTAAACAAATAAATAAACGAATAAATAAATAAATAGATAAATAAATAACAAATTACCTAAGTGACATAATGAAGTGTTTAATGAAAGAATATTTTTTAATGAATTCATGATATTCAACTCTGGAAAAAAAGATGTCCGTTAGACCCGAGAGCATCTGATAGATAGTAAACAACTTGCAACACTTTTTCCTAAACAGGCGTGACCTTGATTTTGAACTCTCAAGACCTCAAGGTCAAGGGACTTAAGACGTGCTGTTGATATCTATCTTTTTTTCTGCGTTTTAGCAACACGTGGCCTAAATTTTACTTTTCAGAATAATCTAGAATCGTTTGCAAGCATTACATGTCGAAAATAGGTTTTACCTGATTTTCTAATTAACTTTATTTGGCTTTATGTTTTGTTTTTTCGTGTCTAATTGAAATGTAAAATTTTAGTTAGTCGTGTTGAAAGCGTTCGGCAGGGTTTGCGAAAAGTTTTAAAGTTAACTCATTTTCGATTTTTTTTATTTTCACGACAGCTTTTGGATCGTAGTAGGAAATGGATGAAAATTAAATTAATTATAAATAAAATATAAACGTTATTACATTCATATGCATATCAATAAGTAGATAAGATAAATATATTCATGATTTCTGAGTAAAGTTGCCAACAAACCACCGAGCAAATACGACAATAAAATGTAACATTGTTGGATAAAACGGAATTCGACCAAAAGCAATACTTCTTCCTCCGGACTTTGTTTGAATGAGGTTATACAATATATACATACATAGATACGTAGATGCGTGGATACATAGATACGTAGATGCGTGGATACATAGATACGTAGATACGTGGATACATAGATACGTAGATGCGTGGATACATAGATACGTAGATGCGTGGATACATAGATACGTAGATGCGTGGATACATAGATACGTAGATGCGTGGATACATAGATACGTAGATGCGTGGATACATAGATACGTAGATGCGTGGATACATAGATACGTAGATGCGTGGATACATAGATACGTAGATGCGTGGATACATAGATACACAGATACACTCAATACGTTGATATATGAATACATGAAAACATGAATACATGAATACATGAAAACATGAATACATGAATACATGAATACATGAATACATGAATACATGAATACATGAATACATGAATACATGAATACATGAATACATGAATACATGAAAATATGAATACATGAAAACATGAA
>NC_134794.1:8706216-8713716 GCF_046742065.1 Oratosquilla oratoria
TCAAATCATTGTAATCCGTCATCGTATACAATGTGTGAGCTGGTTCCTCCTATTAAATTAGGAAACATTTGTGATAAGCTTAACTAATCGTGTCTGCAAGCAAGGCTGTCATTCAGTTTGAGACACGTATATGTATAAGAATAAATCATCTGTGGATGAATCGTGGAGTTGCCAAATTTCTTCAATCAGCCTTGAGGATCGACGACATGACAATCTTGAACATGTTGACGATTTTATTGATCTGTTATCAATTCATTTTATTTTCCTGTTTTGTTATCTGAGGGGGTTCGAACATGTGCAACCTCACCACCATATTTATATTTCTACGTTAATATTATTTGTATGTTAAACCTATTTATCTAATCTTTCAATTTATTATTGTTCTTGTTAGTTATATTGCCTCGTCTACTTAATTATCTATTTGCAGTTATTGTTGCGAGTATGTAGATGGAAAGGTTAGATAATTTATAAAAAAATATATATATAAACTAATCAATATTCCAGCTCATTACGAACAAGCAAGTTATAAAAGATCAAGATAAGCTCAAAAACCGACGACTTCCCGTGGCGGGCATGGAGGTGAATCGTGGCAAGCTGCACGTAGGCACTATTTGTTGCATGATCCAATGGATGTTCCCAGGGTCCAGACTCATAGGGAGAAATATATGAAACTATATAATTACAACAAATATTCATTTATATGTTTTGCATACATGAGGAGTATGATCTCTCTGATCTTTTGTTTCGAGTTCCGAAAAGCTTCAAGTTTGGATTTCTTTTAAAAATAAGTTATTATCTAGTACGGCAATAACAGGATAACAAAGTCTTCTGTTATTGTGTGAGTAATTTTGTGTAGAGTAATTGGAATACATTAAATTTCTGTTTCTGTTTCTCAAAAGGCGAATTCAAAATGAGAGTTCCAAACATGTTACTCACATTCCAATACTTTCCATTAGAAAATAACTTCTAATATGTAATATTATGTGCAAGTGTTTGTAGGCTTTGAAATAGTTCTTATTTGGGATTCAAAACAGTGGTGCTGTCTCATGTAAATGACAAAAACGGTTACGAAGTTGGGAGACTGAGGCATTGTACATAATTATATATATATATATATGTATGTATATATATATATATATATATATATATATATATATATAAATATATATATATATATATATATTATGCTAATAAGAACACGGGTACGTGTGTTCACTTATGCAAAGTAGACCACTTGGAAAAAGAAACTAACGAAGCAGAGCGCTTTCGTATATTACATCTTCAGTGCACTGAAGATGTAATATACGAAAGCGCTCTGCTTCGTTAGTTTCTTTTTCCAAGTGGTCTACTTTGCATATATATATATATATATATATATATATATATATATATATATATATATATATATTTATATATCTTTATTCAACCACAAACAACTTTTAATTCCATGCCATCGCAATCGAGACTGAAGAATCGCTCGATGGAGACATTTTGTTGGAAATTGAAACGTGGACGAGCCGAGGATTCGAACCCAGCTAACCCGTAACAAAGTTACAGTGACTTAAACCAATGCGCTATCAAGAGAGATTGCGATGGCATGGAATTAAAAGTTGTTTGTGCTTGAATAAAAATAATTGATCGCTGGGAACCATTCAGTGTAGATGTATATATATATATATATATATATATATATATATATATATATATATATATATATGTATGTATATATATATACACACACACAGTCGGAGAAAATAAACTTCGAAATAAGAAGATATTTTGGCTACCAACTTTAGACATAGAAGTATGTCAAAAATATTGTTCTATATTGTTCAGATTTGGATTTGTAGATGTTTATATCCGGAGAATGACTTTATGCTCGCCCTGTAACGGCCAGGGTACTTTGGCACAAGAAGGTACAGGTAGCACACAAACCACGCAACACTGTATCACAACCTAAGGTCAAGGACATGGAAGCACCCACCCAGCAGGCGAGCGTGGTGTACCGCCTTGACTACTTGGATTGTGGTGCAGACTACATAAGAGAAACACAAAAGAAACTTGCCACCAGGGTAGAAGAACACAAACAGGCAGTTAAAGGCAAAAATACAACTTCAGCACTTTAGAAATACGTTACCGAATACCAACACAACCTAGGCTGGGATGGAGCCAAAGTCATGCACAAAGACAATTCCGAAAAGGGGAATTATTCTTAGGGGCCTGGACGACAAAAGATGACAGCGTCAACAGGTGCATTGGCTTGAACCCGATCTACCTAGGCATAAAGAATACGACGTGGCACGACGCAACATTGGATGTATTATTATTATTATTATTGTTATCATTATTATTATTATTTTTTTTTTTTTTGCGGGCGCGGTTGAATATAAAGTGTACGCCTGTGGGTATGCAAGGTTGTATTTGTGTGAGCAAATGTGACATGACTTTTTTGGCCGTATATCTATACTAATTTTTATTATATTCTTATTATGTTAATCAGGACCCCTTTCTTGGTCGTATACGTGTGTATATAATTTTATTTTATTATTAATCAAACTCTTGGCAAGGACGGAAGCCGGCATTCATTGGCAGAGGACATAATTTTCCAATTTATGCTCCAATTAATCTGTATCCCGGAGATAAATTCACACACTTGATAATAATAAAATATTTTCGCATTAAAAATTAACACATATATTTGTAGGAGTGAATGAGTCAGTGAGAGTGGATTTAATATTGTAGGTGAGAATAGGTGTATATATATATATATATATATATTGATTTCTGACTTACCGTGTGCCACGCTTATTTTTACTGCCGCAAAGCTATTTCATTAACCTCTTCTTTACTTCACACTCGATATAAAGGGATTCGTCTCTTGTCGCCTGGGAATGAAAGAAGAAAGGAGAGTTGAAAAGGAAGGGGAAAGAATAGTTGAAGAAGACATTTAAAACAAAATCAAAGAACAAGAAAAGTCTCTTAAATACAAGGAAGTCGACTCAGCCCCCAACAAACCCGCTCTAGCACCCCAACTCCAACCCTCCTTCTCCCCCTCCCCCTCCATATCCCACCCCTACTCTTCCCCTTACAGTCGAGTGTTTCTCAACCTCTTCCGAACCTAGCACAACTGTAGTCAGGTCCAAGGTCAGGTCAAGCAAGTCAGCACCCCGTAACAGTGAAGTACTGTCACGTTATCGGCATTTCCCAACACCACCTAAAGTTGATTTCAGCACATCTAGTGGGAGTTAACACCGATTGCAAGACGCTTCGAATTAAATCGTCAACCACGGATATTTCGTCATTTTAGGTGTCTTTTCAACACCTGATAAATCAGTTATTATGTTTTTACATAATATCACGCAACATTTGGTATGTTTTCATTATCAACTATGGGAACATATAAACTTGTTGCAAATGAAAAAAGTATACTCAGGTGTTTAAAATGGTACATGTAAATGAGGTCGAAACGTCTGGGATTGACAATTTCATGAGGCCGAAACGTCCCAAGGAGAACCGCTGCCTCATTTATTCATTCATTTGTTTATTTCTAATTCGCGTTTATTAGTATATTCATTTATTTACTTATGTGTATTAATTCGTCTATATACTCGTTTGTTTTTATAGAAGGGTTTAAATCATCCTTTCACCCCCCCCCCCCCAGCCACACACACACACACACACCGTAAGAGAGTGGGTGGACTGCGTGTACCCGGCCCTAGTGAAGGGATTTGATAAAGTACCTTGCAGTCGACTTATGTGAAAATTGGAGGATGTTGGAGGACTGAGAGGCAAATTATTGGAATGGATTAGACTTTTTGAAGGAAAGATACGTGAGAACAGTAGTAAAGGGCAAGATTTCAAGCTGGAAAGCAGTAACGAGCGGAGTACCACAAGGTTCAGTGTCTGCACCATGATTGCAGATGATGCAAAAATCACGAAAAGAATGAAAAATGAGGGGACGTTAAAATATTGCAAAAAGACATAGATGATATTTTTGCATGGAGCTAAGTATGAGAAATGAAGTTCAATACAAAAACAAAATTGAAAGTACTGGAAATGGGCAATAGCGGCAAAATCCCATCCTTAAACTATTCCTTGTGAAGCTAATGCATTACAAAACAAAAGAGGCGAAAGACTTCGGAGTGTTGATAAAAGACAATCTGTCACCTGATAGATATATCAGCATGGAAGGTTTAATGTGGTAGCACATATGTAAAATAAGACTTATTGACCCACTGTCGGAGAAAGAGATTGTGGGAGAGATATATGGACTACTGCAGGAGACTCATTTGGCATTCTATTATATTGATGAAGAGATGAAAAAACTCATCGAAACCCCGATACGTCTAAGACTGAAATATACGTCAGTAGTATGGTCCCCACACAAAGTGAAGTATATAAGGAAGATTGAGGAAATACAAAGGACAGCAACCATACTGGTCCCCAGCCTGGCAGATAAATCATATGAGGAGAGACTAAAGGTATTGGGTCTACCAACCTTGAAAGATCAAAGAGAAAGAGGTGACATGGTTACAGTGTTCAGGTTACTAAAGGGGATATATTGCATTGATAGAAGAGATCTTATTAAAGATGGGAGGGTTTTAAGATGTTATGGAAGTAAATTAAGAAAGCTTTGAAGGTGATATGGTACAAGCTCAAACAATACATGAGTTCAAATCCAAATATGATAATTGGAAATCAAATATATAAAATTGGAACCCTGTATAAATTTGAGTCTAGGAATCCAACGAGGGTTGCTCCTTTCCTGTATATATATATATATATACATATATATATATATATATATATATATATATATATACATATACTGTATATATGTGTGTGTGTATGTGTGTGTGTGTGTGTATGTGTATGTAATAAAACCACTTGGAAAATAAAATGTTTTCGTCTATTCACCTTGAAAATGTCTTGAATAGACGAAAACGTTTGGTCACATTTCATTTTATTTTCCAAGTGGTTTTAATACACATTTTGTGAATCACGTGTTTTTGTGATTTATTCGGATATATATATATATATATATATATATATATATATATATATATATAAAATTCACTTTAATTCTAAGCCATCAACGTCGAGTAACTCGAGGAGGCATACATGCAGAAATTGATACGTGGTGAAGCTAAAGACCCGAACCTTCGCTAGCACGTAACAAGTACACACAAACACGTATATATGTAAATATATATATATATATATATATATATATATATATATATATATATATATATATATATATATATATATATATATACACACACACACACACACACACACCTTTCAGCAACATTCTTCTGAGTCATTGCCCCCTCTTCCATGAGAGCAGACTGATCCGGAAATTCCCCACGTCACGTTCGTGCACATCTACGACTCACCATGGTCTTGGGTCACGTGCTTAACTCGTGTCAGACTGTATTACGCTTACGGATGAAAGCTCGGTGCTCAAATGTAGACTGATTTTATGGATAATGGTGCAACTTTACACAGACACACACGTACGCACGCATTCCACACATGCAGCCTACCTCGCAACATAAAATCACATTAACACTCAGATCACAAAGAATACACTCCAAAACTGACCACCAACCTTGATACTCCAATGAATTCCCCCCATATATGAAACTCACAGAAGAATCCCTCTTATAATAAAAAATGGCTGTGCTCAGGTCACCACAATACCAATATCAAAGTACCAAGACAGAATAGGGCATGGAGACACGTGCAAATAACTCATTACAAGTCGGAATTTCGTTATCTTTTCTCGTTGGAACAACTTGTCCGAGTTCACATCTCTTTTCCTCCTTTCCTCCGGTGATGAAATATCCAGTCTCCAGTATCCATGTGCGACGGACAGTTGTGTATGCGTCTGTAAATGAATAAACCACTAAATTAATGTTGCAAAGCAAAGCTTTCCTGTACACGCATGGGTACAGCCGATTGGTCACCGACTGGTCATCTACTTCCAAATTTGATTCAGAATCCTTGTTTGTGTATTTGTTTATCGATTTTATTTCTGTATTAATTAATTTATATATTCTATTTCTGTATTTATTTCTTTATGTATTCCATTTGTATATCTATTCACCTATGTATTCTATTTGTATATTTATTCATCTATGTATTCTATTTGTATATTTATTCATCTATGTATTCTATTTGTATATCTATTCATCTATGTATTCTATTTCTGTACTTATTCATTTATGTATTCTATTATTATATTTACTTATTCTCTCATTCATCAATTCATTTCATTATCTATCTATTTTGTCCGTTTATTTATCTATTCATCTAATTTATCTAATTCATTGCATGTAGTGAAAACAGTGATTGGATGTTAGGGGACGTAATATATATATATATATATATATATATATATATATATATTGAGACATTCTGACAGGTTGATGTAAGCGGAATAGGAAACACAGGAGTCTTAGTCTTGAGTTTATTCCTGACTAGTTTCGCAGGTATGCTTTTTCAAAGGAATATGTGTACAAACGGGCTGTGGGCATTATATACATGGGGTGGACCTCACCACCTCTCCGAGTTGTCATAGTTGGTGGCGAATGTGAACATCACATTGTGGCTCATGTAACAATGAAGACATTTTTACAATTAAATATGATAACACTAATACCAAAGAAATTATTAATAGAAAATGTAACAATAGTAATGGTAACGATGAAGATAAATTAATAATATTAACAATAATAACAAAAATGATAGTAGCAATACAGGAAATAATAACAATAAAATAAAGTAATAATAATAAAAACAATAATAAAAATGATAATATTAATAACCAAGAAATAAAATTATTAATAGTAATTATGACAATAAATGTGAAAACAATGATAATTAAATATTTAAATAGTAACAATAATAATAACAATAATAATAATAAAGATAATGAAAGTAATAATAATGAAGATGGTAATAATAAAAATAAAAATGTAATGATAAAATTATAAATATAATGATAGAAATAATAAATAATAGTTATAATAACAATGATAATAATAATAGTGTTGAAAATAAATAGTAACAAATAGCATTAAAAGAATAAATCATGATAAAAAGTTGGGGCAAGGTAGCATGGAGGAACTTCAGAGTGAAAGGAAGAAAGCTGGAGAGGGTAGGCCGAAGTGGGAAAAAGGTATCTACTTAGGGTCGGGGGGGGTCTGGGAAGCCATTCTTGGAGGGCAAGTGTCGCGGTAGATTTTGTCCATTTCGAGTCACCAGTTCTCTTGTTTGTGTTTTTGTGGTTGGCAATGTAAAGTGATTCAATTATTTTCCGTTGTTTCTTGTGTAGTCCTTTAGCTAGAATGGTGGAACCCTCCCAGTTAGGCAAATGTCCCTCTGTGTCAATGTGGTTAACTAGAGCGTTGGTTTCTCGGTGGTGTCTAATGTCCGCTTTGTGTTCCTTGAGTCTGTTGTCAAGTCCTCTGTATGTCTCTCCGTAGTATGCAC
>NC_134794.1:8718716-8798716 GCF_046742065.1 Oratosquilla oratoria
AATTTGAAGTTTGAAAAAATGGACCGTGGCAAGTAGTGACAACACTATTGACAGTATACTAATACAGAGCCACAGCGCAGCCGAAGAGCAAAACGGTAACTGCCACATTCCTCAGCAACCAAACATCGAAATACGTCAGTTGTGTGCAAACTTTTACCAACCCTAGTTTCCTCGTTGTATTCAGATTATTTTGTATCGGAAGGATATACTAATAGAGGGTACAAATACGTAATTTACAACCAAGAACCTCAAGAAGGAAGTAAAATTATATCTTTGTTACGAAATTTATTATTATCATGAAGTTACGATTAGGTTATTTACATCAAAAGACTATGCGAAAAATTATATTTGTGAAGTTACAACTAAGAATAGTGAAAATGTAAAACTATATCACCATAGATATGGGACATGTCCCGTAAGAGACATCTGGCAACCCCAAATAGGCACAGATTATATTCTATATAATTTGATTATTTCTTTACAAAAGTTAGTTATCCAGTTTGTAGAAATCATGGTGTATATCTACATTGTTATCCTAGTGGAGTGGATCAAGCTGCATTCTATTAAATGTTCTACGACCATGTTGTTACTAAAAAAGTAATGGTTTTGTCGCTGGCCCAATGAACCATGTGATTTTGTTCTGTGTTTAAATGTGCCAATATATTTTTTACCTTCCCTTACATTTTCCTTATGTTGCTCAATTCTTATTTACAAGGGTTTAGCGGTTTGGTTTGCATAGAATTTATTGCATATTTTACAAGGTATTTTTCAAATACTTAATATTTTATGTTTAATACTGTCTTTGATCATCAAATGACTTGAATAATTCTGCCACCGGTACAAGACTAAGACGCTACCGTTATTCTATGCATGACGTACAAAAGTAATGTTCTGGAACGTACCCTACACATTCCCCGACATCAGCTTGCACACAGTGGTATATGGTCTGAATTTCATAAAGTCTTTTATATAGGAGAGCCATCTGGCAGTGAAGTTACGACAGGTAAATTACCAGCTGGTTGGGGTGAATACACGCCCTTGAACCTATCACTAATTACTCATGAATCAAATTAAATGTTATGTTGGTTGCTGAGTCACAGATCAAGCCGACACACGCATTTGATAAATCTATTATAAATGCGCGGGATCACGTAGAGAGCCTCTCTGCAATCTTCTCAGGTAAATACGAATCTCTACACTACGCAAAGTGACTGTTACTGGTGCGATAGGATATGAATGCGCGAGATTGCCCACAAGGATAGAAACGCTTGTGAACGTCACCCCTTAATATAGATCAATGAAAGTATGATTGTCCTTAGAGAAAAGATGTTCCCTACATTAAGAATCCAAGCCAAACTGCACTCGTAAACACAACATTGTGAATAAGCGTGAACAAAATTTATTTACATTTTGTTTGTCTATTTGTTCATTCATTTATATGTTTATCGTTTTCTTTTTTTCAGGTAAGATGCTCTCCATGAAGTGGACCAACGTTAGGGACCGTTACAACAAATACCTGAAGAAGCTTCAAGAGAAGAATTCTGGATATAGAAGGAAATCCTTCAAGAAGTACGTATACAGCGACCAGATGAACTTCCTTCTAAAAAATAACGTGAAGAAGGGAACAGTGTCCAGTACTGAAACCGAGAGAGAGGAGACTGGTAACAGCGAAAACTTGTTCGATAACTCACCCTCTAACAAGAAACATATCCAGGCATTTGTCAGCCCCATACCATCAAGCCTGGGGAACATGAAAAGGCCAAGAACAGGCGTTCCAGACACGGAAAAGTATATTATGCACAAGTTACAACAACCGGAAGACCGGCATGTCAGTTTCTTCAAGAGCATCTTACCCACTCTACAGAAATTCGACGACAATGAAACGCTCTTGTTCCAAGGGGAAGTGATAAGAATGATTCAAGATATTCATCGATCGCGAATCACGAATCAGTGTTGTCCTCATCCATGTGTCTCTCAATTTGGTTCTCTGGAAGAACGAATCTTGAGACACGCTCCTCCGCCTTCTTCTGGTCACGGGCATCCTTGGAATCCAGCCACCCCCCAGGAGAACACTACCTCGACATCGACGCCTGCAGTAGGATCTCCTGCATCCAGTTCACCGCAATCCATCGTTTCCTACTCCGATCACACGGAAAACCTGGACTCTGATATTTCTTAAAAGATATGGGCGGTGTTATTTTTTTTTTTCTGTGAGGTGTACTGATATAATATGGTATTGTGTATTTCATTAGCGTGTTCAGTTGAAGACAAGATTATGCGTTTTGTATCCACCCATTTTATACTCAAATAAGTAAACACGTTTTCCTGTGTATGTATGACTACTTAAAACTATAGTTATGTACAAATATTTCCAGTTAAGTTGAAAACATCAGGGTTCCTTTTCTTCCTTTCTCGAGACAACTCGGAGAAGTCTGCTGATAGCTTCCAACTTCTGCTATCCCACTTTTCTGCCCCCTACTCTTTATTATTTATTATTTTCATTAATTACTTTTAAGAAACCATTTTAGTATGATAATACCCCCAAGAATAGAAGCACTTGGTAAACACTACTGTAGAGACACAGCCTCAACCAAAATGTATATCATATATTCGATAAACTGATATATTTTTCAGTATTAGCAGTATCTCAATAAATATCGACATTTTTTTCGAAAATAATAAATCATCAAATTAGACCTGAAATGGAAAATTACTTTTGATCTTTATCCATTCCAGTTTATGTAAAATAGGAATAAAATCGGGTAGAAATGAAAAGCAAAGGTGTAGTTTGGTTTTATTTGTAACCTGCAAATCTTGAACTCGGACATTGTCAAGCAAAGCCGAGAGCAAAATAATGATAATAATTAAACTCAACACATATTTTCTAATTCTGCTTCATGGACAGCCTTTTCACTTTCTAAAAGAGAAAATTACTCTTAACTTTCCATCACATCTCCTTCCTCACAGTGTTGAGCAAATTCGTATCCATCGAAGCAGTGCGACAGTGACGTGTTGAAGTATGACGTCATCAATGTCGTCGAAAATAATGTGTCAAGAAAGTTTGGTGGAATCGGACTGGATAACGAATCTAATATCATGCCATGTTCACTGTAATTTTTCTCTCAATCCATTTTATCGTAATCGATAACTGTAATTCATGACTCGCCGAGCCATCATGTTTTTTGTTTTTATTCCAGAGGATAATCCTACTCGTCTTTGGCACAAAATTCTCCCTGCATATCACGCTAGTTAGTTTAACAATTACACTGCTGGTTTCAACACTTACATAACAAAATGGTAACACTTTTCCCCGGCTGTCCGAGCACTTTCGGCAACTGTTTAGTCTATGGTCGCATGTAAGCAAAAGAATTCACTTACCCTGGCGGTGCTGCTGAGTGATCGATGACATGTATTCTTCGTTTCATTCATTCATTCATATACATATCTGGGGTTAGTTCCTTTCATATTTGCATAATTCATTTGAATTAAAATGTGCTCTTGTGTACATTGTCGAGTCGTTCGAGCAGACTGAGCGTCCTGCATCAGTCACTCCCGTTTTTAAATGTATATTTTTGTACTTTTTCCTGTTATGAATCAAAGCGGGAAAAATCGTCTAATTGCGGCTACAGTACAACGTCACCAATTACCCAGAGGTCTCACTTATATAACTTGCAACAGCAAAATACGAGTTCCACAAGATCAAAACAGAACCCCATACATCTGTGGCTTGACCTTCCGGGTAATTTCACTGAGCATTGAGTGACGCCTTCTGCATAGCTTTTATCATTCATTTATTTATTATTTATTTATCTATTTATTTATTTTGGTCTGCATTATACGATTCTTCTTTCTGATCGTGATTTTACTCCTCTCTTTGGTCTTTGATTTTGAAGGTTATTTTCCGCGTTCCTTTCTCTGCCCATCTTCGATTTTTTTTTTCTGACTAATGCCGAACGATGTTATTCAATGGAAGAGTCTCACTCCGATCAAGAGTGGGGCCTCGACCTACAGAATCTCTCCTCAAGCTAGGGTCCAGCCATCACCTACATCAAAATTGTCTGGTCTTAGCCGGAGCGAAATATATGGGGTTCATTGAAGTAGTGTCGATGATTACCTCTAAGGACCAGTTACGCAATATTCTTTTTTGACTGGAGACTAATCTCCACCCGCTAAAAATATATATATATATATATATATATATATATATATATATATATATATATATTATATATATATATATATATATATATATAAACACGCACATAATAGGTAAACGAATAAGTAAGCAAACGAAGGAATAGATAAGTGAATAAACAAATTGATAAGTAAAATATGAACAAATAAATATCATCATCATCAATTAGGGACATACTCGTACACCAGGAAACGCGTAGCCTCACTCGCACGCTGGCACCAGTCCTCACGGCCTCTCCGAGCAAACTTCCATGCCTCCACCCTTCCCATTCCAAACGAATCTCGACAGGTTTGATCAATTTGCCCCAGCAGCAATGAATTCTGCGAGCTTCCCCTTCGTCCTCTTCTCCATCGAGGGTTGTCTTATGTGGAGACAAATCCTACAAATAGGATCAACATTAGGGAAGCTTGCAACATCCATGTATCCAGAAATGACGTACACGAATTATGCTGGAGGTAAAACGAGTTTCACATTAGTCTCTGATGTAATACGAAATAATTCCGGCGATATACCATGATTATGCGAAAGCATTTAGTATTAAAGACATCGAAACAAATAGATAAATGAACAAATAAATGAAGTGAAAAGTATTTTTTTTTGGCACTTTTAACTGCTAGTAGCCATACGTAGTTATCCTACCCATTCCAAACCTCTCTACTATTAGCTCAACGGCTCCACCTCTTCGACGTGGTATCGTCCCCGAAGACAGAAACGGTAGTTTTTGCTAACGAAATGCACCAATGGTCGCTTATTGGAGATTATAATTTTAATTTTTAGTCTCTGGCATTAGGTAACAAAGTGTAACATATTACTCCGGTTTTTCTTCTTCCTCTAACAGAATGGTACGTTTTCCCTTCATCCATTGCCAGTATCAGAAATTAGAGATTTTTTTTTTATTTACTCCGAAAAATCACAATATAATAGGCGATAAAGGTTGTGTATGGCTGATGCTATGATGCATGGGGGGTGGGGGATGGGGGTGAGGGAGTATGTATGAGAAATAAATTGACGTAGCCCGAAGGGATTTCTCCCCGTTTTCTCCTTTTCTGCATGAGGGGACGGAGAGAGAGAGAGAGAGGGGGGGGGGGGATCGCCGAATTAATGAAGCGGACTGGCTGCGGATGTGCTGTGTCTTCGGACACTACTTCTGACCCAAGGCAATGGACAGGTTGCAGGGATGACCCGTCATCCAGGAGGTGCCAAGGTGTGAGGGAGGGAAGAGGGAGGATGGGAGTGGAGTATGTAGGGGATGGAATGGTTGGGAGTGGTTTCTATGCATTTTTCTTTTTGGCAACCTTCCATGTAAGGGGGAAAAAGCCTTTGGTATATGTATGTAACTCCAATACTAATTTAACCCTGTTGCTACGACGACGATTTTCGCAATAACCAGCGCTTCTCTAGTCTGTATGGATGTCATTCAATTTTATAAGTAATTAATTCAGTCTGTGCCCCTTATGGCTGCATATCATAGTTGTGTATCTTAAAGAAGACATGAGGATACTTTTTGCATAATCTGCTTTCATCAGCTAGGAAAAAATAACTATTCAAATGAATCGACCTGTTGCATAGGACAGTTTTGGTTATTGTTTACGATAGATCGATTCTACAAAACACGATTCGTAAAAAGTACCACCTAGTAAACTCATAATTATGGGTGCTGATTTTATCTATACAAATATGAACAGTTATTTTTCAAGTTATTGTAGTAGTATATATATTTTGAAATTGATGTATAGGCTTTTGGAACTATAAGATTGTTGAAGATAAACCGAAATAAATTATCAATTCGGGAAATACTTGTCAGGTTTGATCGGCTCACCTGATAAACGGGTAGTGAACGATGTAAACATTGGGGCGTATGTCATGTCACAAGACTGGAGGATGACGGTAGGGGTTGACTACGAAGAAGACAGCCACAGTAAGTTTGAGCATTATCACAGAAATTAACCCTTTTAAGTAAACAATGATAAAAGGTAATGAATACTTAATGTGACAATGTATGGTGACAAGATGAACATGTAACACCGCCTTCCGTTCAGCCTCATATCTAAGACTTGAGTCTAATATTTTTTTTTACTGGTGGGACTTATACTCTATGAATGCCATATTTTTTCGTGTCAGAGAGAAGAGGTGTATGTCTTATTATTTCTATGATGCTAATAGGTGAATAAAGTGAATGGTTTGCCTAGAAAGTGTAGACAACAAAGTAGTAACTGGATACTTTCTGTGGTACTTGCTTGGCTTCAGAGTTCAGGTCTTGGAGACAAGAAAATATGAATACATTCGAGGTTTTCCTCATTTAATTTACATGATCCAGAAATAAGATATAACAATAGCCTCTCTCTTTGATGTTGGTATTTATAATGGAACCAGTCCTTATCTTATGAGCAATTAGGCCTAACAATGTTTGAATGTTGCCAGCAAAATGGGGCAGCCAGTGAGTTTGAGTAAGAGAGAGAGGCAAAATTAATGCAATTGGAAGATGAATTGTTACATATTTAAGGTTCTAGTTATTCTGTTATTGAGCCTATCATAGAATTTTATAGGATATTCATGAGTGTGTACGTACTTTTAGCTATAGACTATATTATAGTAATGATTGCGTGCATTTAACCTAGTGGCAAGTTGTGGAGCTGAAATATGAATTATACCACATGGAAGTTAAGGTAAATATGATAATTAATGTAATTAATTATTATTTGCCTTTGTTTCTTTTGATTCCTTAAGTTGTTGGACCATACCAATGAAGTTTTTAGTTATCGTAGATCATGAAACAAGTGAAAAAGGGTTTTGTAATCTGTATAATAGACAAGTGAGGAAGCTAAGAATTTATAACTGAAGTTTGATATTATTCACCATTAATTTCTTTTGAATGTGAACTGAAAAAAGTGTTTGTGTTACCACACATGAGGTGATGCATGTACACATTACATAGTGACTCGATACATCAGTCATATGTCAGAATGAGTATAGTCATTTGTGGCTGCAGAATCTGCATGATAATTTGATATATTAGGAGCCAGTGGTTCTCAACCTTTTTTCTTGGCCATGTTCCACCTAATCACTGATGTCCCCCAATGTGGTATACAATTCTTATAATTTGAAAAATAAACTCCCCCTTTAGCTGAAAAAGCATAAAACTTTGGTTTAAGACTACTTCAAAAGAACAAGGCATCAATGAAAAGAAAAAAAAAATTAATTGCCCACCTCTGGGGTGTACACCCCACATTGAGAAGCACTGATTGTAGACTTAGAAAAAACTTTTGGTACTGTCATTCATGAGAGACTGCTAATTAAACTTGACACTCATGGAATGAGAGTTAACTTGATAATCTGGATCAGAAACTGGGTGAACATTTGGAAGCATGGAGTTGTTCTGAATGGTAAAACTTCTATTTGGAAAGATGTTATGAGTGGAGTTTCTCAGGGTTCCATTCTAGAGCCACTTCTGTTCACAGTATATATCAATGACAACTTTAGACTTAAATCTACAGTCTCCATATTCGCTGATGATACTAACTTATGTAAAATAGCCAATGATCATTGAAATCAATTGAAAACTTAGGGAGATTTAGACTAAAACAGTAGTCTCAAAAGTGGCCATTGAAAGTGTAATTCAAGTGTAAAATTATTGATAAACGTAAAAGTATTTGTCTCAGTAAACAAATGGGATACTCATTTGACTTCAAAAGTACAATTGTTTTCATCCAAAGATATATATCACTAGTCCTTACATACTTGTTTCTGTTTGGTCTCCAGATTTTATTAAAAACATTGGAAAGAGTGCATTGGTGAACCACAAAACTCGTACCAAAAATAAGAAACAGAAAAGTGAAAACTACTTAAAACATTTGAACCTATTATCTCAAAAAAGGTTGAGACACAGTGGGAATTTAATACAAGCCTTTAAGATTTTAATTTTTAGCAATGTATTAGGGAGTGGTTATGTATGAATGATATTTTGATGCACCCCAAAATGATTTCTCCCCATCTATTTTCCTGCATGAGATGGAGGAGGGGTCACCGATTAATGAAGCGGCCTTGCTGTGGATGTGCTGTATCTTCCTGCATTGCTTCTGACTCAGGGCAGTGGGCTGGATACAGGGATGACCCATCATCCATGAGGAGCTAAGATGAGAGGGAGGAAAGGGTGGTGGGTGGGAATGAAATGGATGGGAGTGGGTATAAGCCTTTTGACTTTGGCTACCTCAATGGGATGTATGTGTAACCTAGAAATAGGTGGTAAAAATGATACCAACCACATTGTTATTGAATGGTATAGCTTTTGGCCAAGACAAATGAATATATATATATATATATTTATATATATATATATTTTTTTTCCAGTATTGTTATGGATTGAAAGGTCTTCTGTCACCACACTTTATCAATATAACTCATAATTACCTAAACCTCCACATGGTCTTGTTTTGTGGGGTTAGGGTTGGTTTCCTAACACTATGAGTAAAACTCTAGGCAATGAATATTATTGTTACTGCTACTATTACCACCACAGCTACTACCACTACTACCACCACCACTGCTACTGCTACTGCTAGGGAAGTAATGTGGTACAGTTTCTTCATATTTAAAATGCTAAGAAGTGAGAGGGATGACTGGGAATCGAAGGGGTAAGGATTTCTTTCTCCCATATTAAGGGTAATGGTATGTTGAAAAAAATGAAGGTGGATATGTTAGTCAGAGGGTACCTGCATAACAGAAAACATGTGTTTGACAGTAGTAAGAAAAAAACAATGTTTTGTTGTCCAGTAAGATTAAATATCTGCACTCACCTTTCAGCAACACATCACCATCAACAGATACGGGAGGTCTGGAGCTGGCGAGGAGACTGAGATACAGAAATAGAGTTGACCTAAATTTTTCTTTATTTATACAGAGGCTGTTGGAGAGAAAGAATTGAAGAGGTTTGGGAGCATAGTCGAGGAACATGGAGATCAACTCGCCAACATAATTGAAGCCCTTGGCCCACATCCAGCTCCAGCATGGGATCCATTTGCTGATCCTATTATGGTTCAAGTAAGCTGAGAAGTTGTGAAGAATCTGAAAGATAATGATTTGTTCCTCAGAGACAACTGGAGACAGTTTCATATGGTGGTGCTCATGTCCAAGAACAAGAGCAGTAGATCATAACTAGGGGTACAAAACCCTGAACTTGGGGGTACAAGACATGATAGCCAGTGCAAGGTTTGTATCACTAATCCTTTTCGTATGTTTGCATTGTATTTGTATTGGATGGGGGTACGAGAATTATTTCTGAGATATCAAGGGGTACTAAGGGCACTGAAAAAGGTTAAGAACCATTGAACCAGAGACATCCTCATGCCTCCCAGGGACAAAATCATCACATTTCAGTACCCTAACTGGGGATACCCCTGTGGATTGTCATTAACTCTGGAAAGTGACTTCAAAAGCCATATCATTCAATCAGATGAAGTCAAGCATCTCAGAGTATAAACCCAGAAGAGAAAATCTTCCCAATACACACAAAAACTACTCTAACCAGCACTATAGGTCCCTTTACGTGATGGCATTATAGTGGTGCACAGATCTGACTGTGCCGCCACTATTGTAGTATCAGCTGTGTCTGGAAGGATGCATTTGAACTGATGGAGAGACATCAAGTGAAAGAGCCCTAAAACAGTACCAATACTGAATCAATTTAGTAACAAATGTCATATGCCCCAGATACACTCACCATACAAAATACACCAAACATGTCACTTTACACTGTCCAACACACACATGCAATACATATAGTATTAGAAGAATACTGGAAATAACCAGAGCTTCTATCCTTGGGGGACAATATTGTGCTGAAGAGATGATAGGTAGCAGATTTTTTTTTTTTTTTTTTGATTTTTCTATTTTATTTTTTTTTTTTTTTTTTTTTTTTTTTTTTTGAGTGAAAGAATGCTGCCAGACTCAGGTCTGTAGGGGTGTCACAATAGTTACTTAAATCTTGACCATATAGGGCATAGTATGAACAGTAATATAGAATTTTACGAGAAGTGACTTTCAGGTCAGTCCAGTGGCTATGGCCAGGTACCTCAGGATTGCAGGTCTCCTGCAGGGGATAACAGAGATGACGGATTGATCCGTTAATCATTCTCTTGTCCCAGATCTCTTGCAGAAGACCCACAGCTCCAAGTCATTCAAGAAAGAAATGTTGTGTTGTTGTTTATGTAGGATGAGAGTGGGATTGCCCAGCCTTAGTCATATTCACACAACAACCCGATATTTTTTGAGTGACTTAGGGGTCAATCTGGGGGCTGTTGCCAATTACTTGGGAGCTGTGGGTTTCCTGCAAGAGTTCAGGGGCAATGGATTGATTGAATTTGACCAAGTCCAACTTACACACTATATCTGTTGCTTCTGGCCTGGGGTGGTGGCTGGAGTGCGTGGGTGGTACATCGTTCGGGGAGAGCTGGGAGGGGTGGTGGATGGAAGTGGAGTGTTTGGGATGAAATGGGTGGATGTATGCCTTTGACTTTGGCTACCACCCTTGTAAGGGGGAAAAAGCCCTTGGTATATGTACTGTAGTATGTATCAGTTACTATGCCATGTCACTCATATTTCACTAATTTTTTCCACAGTTGGAACCTTTTGAACAAACGGAACTCTTCACACTGGTAAGGAGCGACAACAAGCGTGTGAATAAAGTGGTGCTGGCTTTGGGTGCTCTGTGCTCTGAAATTGATTTTCTTCTGAAGGAAGCCAGGAATGATTTGTACCCACCAATCATATATTATGGAGAAGGAGGTCAGTACTAATATTCTAAAAGTATTTAGGTGGAGGGTTTTAGGAAGTCGGAAAGGAGAAGTTAAAATGTTTTGAGATGAAGTGTTTGAGAAGTATGGGGAGTTTAAGAGGATGGATAGAGTGGGACATTAGGAGGTAAGTAGGAGATCAAAAACCAATGGCTGACAGATGTGGTATGGGTAGGGGTGGGTGTATACCATGGCTGGCTAACTCCCTTATAAGGGGAAAGAAATCTTTGGTACATGCATAGATAGGTGGATACAAGAGGAATGTTTTAAACAAGGAAAAGATAAGAATGAAAGGTGAGTGGTTTTAAATGGATGAAGAAATTATGTGGTTCAAAGGGTTGTCTTTTTTTTTTTTTTAACAAGTGGATGAAAGGGGTGGATTGCCATAATGTATAATGGCTGTTGGGCCCTGCCATAGAGGTGCTGTATCTTGCTACATTGCCTCTGCTCCAAGCTGTGTATGCATGTTTTCCAATAAGATGGACTTGTAGGATGTCTATCATTGTTTCCTTGATTGTTGGGAACCATGCTGTGGAAGTGTAGCCGAGTGTGGTTCTCAAGAGGTGTTTGTAGACTGTGATTAGTCCTCCTTCTGTTGTCCAAAGCCTGTGCATGCCTCTGATTTTAGTATATTTATTATTGTGTTGAGCAAAGTTGGAGTGAAGGTGGAGGTAGAATGTAGATTGAGAGAAGCGAGTAAATGCCTTGGTGGATTAAAGAGTGTAATGAGGAATAGACATTTGGGAATGGATGCGAAGAGGAGACTGTATGAAGGAGTGATTGTGCCAACAGCACTGTATGGGGCAGAAACGTGGAACATAAGAGAAGAAGAGAGAAGGAGTTTGAATGTGTTTGAGATGAGATGTCTGAGAAGTATGGTGGGGGTTACTAGGCTGGATAGAGTGAGAAATGAGGAGGTGAGGAGGAGAACAGGGGTGAAAAAGGATTTGGGAGATAGGGTTAATGAAAGAATATTAGGATGGTTTGGACACATGGAAAGAATGAGTGAAGAAAGACTAGTAAAAGAGGTATGGAAGGCAGATGTGGAGGGAGTGAACATGAGGGGACGTCCTAGGATGAGGTGGATGGATGGGGTGAAGGGGGCTTTGGGGAAGAGGGGAATGTCTGTTGAGGAAGGAAGGGAGAGGACGGAAGACAGAGGTGAGTGGAGAATGGTTGTATATGGATGATGATGTGATTGCATGAGGAGGAATGGGCGGGGTGGTGGGGGGTGGGGTGGTGTGTGTGAGTAAATTTTGACGCGGCCCGAAGGGATTTCTCCCCGTCCTCTCCTTATATGCAAGGGGGGACGGAGAGGGGGGGTCGCCGATTAAATGAAGCGGCCTTGCTGTGGATGTGTGCTGTGTCTTGTGACACTGCTTCTGACCCAGGGCAGTGGGCAGGGTGCAGGGATGACCCGTCATCCAGGAGGTGCTCAGATGAGAGGGAGGGTGGGAGGGGTGTGGAGTGTGTTTAGGGATGAAATGGGTGGGAGTGTTTTTATGCCTTTCCCTTTTTGGCTACCTCCCTTGGAAGGGGGAAAAAGCCTTGGTATATGTATGTATGTATGTATGTTGAGCAAAGTTACTGATGGTTTCTAAAGGGAGCCTTCCATTTTATTATTTCTAAGCCAATGATCTAGGTTGTCTAAGTAAGCTTGGATGTTCTTAGTTGCTTTGCTGGGTTATTATTGCCAGATCTTCTGTGTAGGTGAACACTTTGGTGTTGTGTTCTGGATCTGGTGTTAGGAAGTCACTTGTGAAGAGGTTGAATAATTTAGGTGAGAGTATTGCTTCATTTGAGATCTGTTGTACAGTTTTTTAGCTCCAGAAATTTGGTTGTTTGGTATTACTCTGTACTGTTTATGAGCCATTTCTTGTTGATGTCATGGATGTATGGTCTGATGTTCTAATTATAGTATATGTCTGTTGATGTTGTGGATCTATGTCTGATGTTCTAATTATAGTATATGTCTGTTGATGTTGTGGATGTATGTCTGATGTTCTAATTATAGTATATGTCTGTTGTTACTGTGACTGTAACCAGTATTTGAAATCCTTTTTCGTTCATGTTTTCTCTATTGCAGTGGAGGAATCTGGAGAATCAGGAGAGATGTGTGGGGAATCTCAAGCATGTTTGGCTCGGATGCTGCCCACGCTTCATCGCATTGCTTGTTATGTTCGACGGGTGGTAGCTGTGAGTCTCAATGTCGTTAGACAACTTGGGGTTCTTTACTCACCAGACAGAAAGTCACAAGTTGTGTTGGATGTGTCTGGTGTAAACTTACAGGTATGGAATATGTGGTAATATATTCTCTCTCTTGATCCTGGACACAGAATTACTATGGATGATGCATTCCTGAATGATTTATATGTTTATCTATTTGCATTGTACTTTGTGTATGGATTTTGCATTAGATTTTTGATTTTGTGAAAAATCAAATAATTTGATCACAAAAGGATCACAAAATTTTCCCATCCTTGAAACATATTTTCATTTTGGTCACAAGAAGTGATTTTTCTTACAGGTGGTATACAGTCAGCTGGGCTTTCTTCTTGGCACCCTCATCACATTGGATGAATTGGTAGCCAATAACTCCATCCTACATGAACACTGGGGCGCATATCGAAGATTCATCAGACAAGTTGCCATGGAACCACAGAGGTTTCAGCTGGAATCCAAGCAGATAAAGCCTGTTGAAAAGCTGCTTAGTGATATTGAAGGAACTGTTATGCATTCTAATATGTTCCAGGTAAGGAATTAATGTGTTAATGAACTTGTATGAGGAAATGCAATGTTCAGCTTACTTGCAGCTTCTCCAGCAAAGCATTGAGTAAGACATGGAGACATTAACATTGCCTCATTGTGTCTGATGCTGCTTCACCACAAGTAGACACTACCTCACCTCCAACTGGCTCATCTCCCACTTTCCAGCTTCAAACCTCCACCCATCACCCTCACCTCTACCTCCCATATCACCCCATCTATATATACATTGAACAACCATGGTGACATGACACAACCCTAGAACAGCACGCTGCCATTGCAAACCATTCACTCTATTCTCTACCCTAACACAAGCTCTACTTCTGTAAAAACTTTTGACGACCTTTAATACACTTCCCACTTCATCAGACACTCCACATGACACTCATCTAACCCAGGTGCCTTCCCAGTTTTCATAACTTTTAAAGCTCTTTGTATTTCATTTTCTCTTATAGCTGTGTCATTTTTCCCAATATCTCCCAGTACCACTATCAGACCTTCTAGAACCCCCCTATTCAACAAATCCCAGAAATACTCTAATCGTCTTCCTTTTATCACCTTCACTTACATGAGCAACTGGCAGTTTGCACCCTTTACTTTTTCCTGTCTACATGGCTCGCCCCCACTCTCTTTTCACTTTCTTCTAAAAAAAAAATTCTTATTATTTTCATAATTTTCTGTCATGCACCTTTTTTTTTTTATGTACTGAAACGCAAACTCATAGATGTCTTTTAACAATATATGAGAAACCAGGTTTCATGTGTAGGAAGGTTCATATAGAACTAGGAAAATCAGGAGATGGATATGAGAAGGGTGACTAAGTTCTCTAAAAAAATTATAATAAATAAATAAATTATGAAAAATGCATTTGTAACTAAATTAGGTATATTTTGGTCTGTAATGTGACTGGATGAAGTAAATGAGTGTGTTAGGGTTTCTAATATTATATTTCTTTTCAATAATTTTTAGACCGTCATGAATCAGAGGTTTGATACAAAGGATGTTGAAGTCATGCGTAATGGCTCCCTACGAGAAGAAATGATGACTGTCCTTCACGGTTGGTGTGGTCAGGTAAGCACTGCAATGTTTATATATGTTTTCCTTTTTTTTTTGTCTTTATTTTGATGCTGTGACTGATGTTTTGTTTAGTTATATCATGATTTTTAATACAAAAGAACATCAGTATTGATCAGTTGTTACATCCGAAGATGTTGACCGATGATGTCTGATGAAGATCATAGTGAAACTATGTGAAAGGATTGTGAAAGATTGATGGGTCAACTATCTTGAAAAGACGAAGATTTTGACAGACAATCCTTTTAGCTTTAGACTTGAAAGGTCATGTGTGTTGAACCTAATTATTAAGTTTTTGCTGTAGAATGATTAATACACTATGAGAGGGAAGGTTGGGTGTACTGTGTATACCTTGATGTGGAGAAGTCTTTTGATAAAGTACATCACAGCTGTCTTATGTGGAAACAGGGGCCTATTAAGGATTGAGATATAATGTATGAAAGAATTTGTGAAGGGCAGGTACAATCAATTAATCTTTTGTTGCCCTGAGTTTCACTAAATGTGGCACCAAAATGGCTGAGAGTGGTTCCTAGAACCTCCCACAGATTTCTCTGGTAAGAAACTTTGGACTGCTGCCTGTGTTGTGTGAGTGTGGGACTGTTTCTATATCATCAACTGAAAGTGGTAGGCAGAGGAAATCAGTCACCAGTTGTCAGCTCCCCATGTGTGAAAAAGTGTAAGAAATACATACATACATATACCAAGGCTTTTTCCCCCTTTCAAGGGAGGTAGCCAAAAAGGGAAAGGCATAAAAACACTCCCACCCATTCCATCCCTAAATACACTCCACACCCCTCCCACCCTCCCCCTCATCTGAGCACCTCCTGGATGACGGGTCATCCCTGCACCCTGCCCACCGCCCTGGGTCAGAAGCAGTGTCGCAAGACACAGCACATCCACAGCAAGGCCGCTTCATTTAATCGGCGACCCCCCCTCTCCGTCCCCCCTTGCATATAAGGAGAGGACGGGGAGAAATCCCTTCGGGCTGCGTCAAAATTTACTCACACATACTACCCCCCCCCCACCCCCCTGCCCATTCCTCCTCATGCAATCACAACATCATCCATATACAACCATTGAACGGTTGAAGTTAATAGAGCTTGGCTCCAGTCCAAAGATTGAGTGTCAGCCCCTCAGGGCTGCACCTCTTGATGGAGGTTCCAGAACAGGTACATAAGAATAGTAGAAAAGGATAAGATGACAGGATGGAGATCAGTGACCATTGAAGATGCACAAGGTTTGGTGCTAGTGTCTATTATGTTTCTTATTTTAGGGTAGTGGGTGGGATGCAGGAATGACCCATCATCCATGAGGAGCTAAGATGAGAGGGAGGAAAGGGTGGTGGGTGGGAGTGGAACAGGTCTTGGCTACCTCCCGTATACGTGGGAAAAAGCCCTTGGAGTATAGATGATGATATGGTTTAACGTCACACACTCCCCCCTATCGGGAGGCTAGGACGGTGCCCCTCACAGATGGCTTTGTAGCGTGGAATTTAATGAACCATGCCCTTGGTTCAACTTCGCTGGTGGCAGGATTCGAACAGCCCTCACCTCGACCTTCGCCACAAGTAACAATGCCCTAACCCGCTCAGCCAGAGAGTATAGATAGATATAGCAATTTATATTAGAAATATGATGGAAAGTACAACAAGTTATACTAACATGTAGCAGATAATGCAAAGATTATGAGAAAAGTGAAAAACAAAGGAATGGGAGGGTTTTAAGAGGTCACGAGAACAAATTAAGAAAGTCTAAATGTCTAAAGGATTTGAAGAAATACAGTTTTCCATACAGATGCATAAATACATGGAATAGCTTAGGAAGTGATATAGCCTAAGCTTGAACAATGCATGAATTTAAATCTAAGTATGATAATTTGAGAATAAGGAAATGTAGCCTTGGTTGGAACCATACATGAATTGGAAGCTAGATATAATAATTTGAGAATAAGAGACAAGATCCAGTGAGCCTTGCTCTTTTCTTGTATAGTGCAATTAGGTAAATACTTACATATATTTGTTACACTATAGGACTTCTGACCTTATATGGGGAGTGGCCAAATGAGACCACACACCTACGTTAACCACTTCGGTACAATGATGGCTACATAGGCGTCATGAGGCGTGAGTGGGTACATAAGGATGCCAGTGTCGGTGTCTTAATTATATATATATATATATATATTTTGTAGTTTTACATGAGTTACCCCCAGCTTCTGTGAAGTGATTTGATCATGTTTTCTGTGTTTATTATTACATACATATACAAGGAAGGTAGCCAAAAAGAAAAAGGCATAAAACCATTCCCACCCATTCCATCCCTAAACACACTCCACCCCCCTCCACCCTCCACCCTCCCTCTTATCTTAGCACCCACTGGATGACGGGTCATCCCTGCACCTTGTCCACTGCCCTGGGTCAGAGGCAGTGTTGCAAGACACAGCACATACACAGCGAGTTTATTGTTACTCAGAGTAAAAGAGAATGAGTAATACAGCAGTGACTTTATATTTTATAATGCGAGTAGTGTGATGAATCATACATATGGCAGCCGATGCTGCATGCAAGAATTTAACTTGTACTGAAGTGGTTAGATAAGACCCATTTAACACATGCTATTGTGCTCTTGCAACACTGCTCCTGACCCAGGGCAGTGGACAAGATGCAGGGATGACCCGTCATCCAGGAGGTGCCAAGATAAGAGGGAGAGAGGAGGGTGGAGGGGAATGGAGTGTGATAGGGATGGAATGGGTGGGAATGGTCTATATGCCTTTGTTTTTTGGCTACCTCCCTTATAAGGGGGAAAAGCCTTTGGTATATGTATATGTATGTATGTATTGTGCTCCATTAATCTGTGCTGGAGCCACTTTGTAGTTCTGTTATTCAGCCTAAACTCTTATTTTACAGATTGAACAAAGTGCAAGTGAGAGCTGGTGGTGTGATTACCAGATTCATGTTGTTGGACTAACAGCCCTTGTGCTTCTTCATCATGCCCTTTTTAACAGTGCTGACAAGAAGATCTTCAAGGGACTTCTGAATCTATACAAAAAGGTAAGAAAAAAAGTCTGGTTTTTGAGTTGTGAGAATGTCTATGTGAAAGTTTTGAACAGGAGCAGCAGGGAGATGTTACTTTGATGTCCACTATCAGATACCCATCATTGGTCCCTTAATTAAGGTGAGGGTGTTAATGGGGTTTAGGAACAAGTAGTCAGGAGATAATCCTTTCCAGTGTCTCTTTTTACAGTGTTACTTTTTTGGAGCACCTACTACTGTTCATGAAAAAAAAAAAAAAAATGGAGATTGTATTTGGAATTCTTTGAAAACATTCGGCATGATTGCTTAATATTGAGTATAATTTGATGCAGCCTTAAGGGATTTCTCCCCGTCTTCTCCATTTCTGCATGAGGGGGTGGAGGGGGGTTGCTGATTTAATAAAGCAGCCTTGCTATGGATGTGCTGTGTCTTGTGACACTGCTTCTGACCCAGGGCAGTGGGGAAGATGCAGGGATGACCCATCATCCAGAAGGAGCCAAAATAAGAGGGTGGGAGTGGAGTATGTGGGGGGTGGAATGGGTGAGAGTGGATTTTATGCCTTTATTTTTTGGCTACCTCCCTTATAAGGGGGAATAAAGCCTTTGGTATATGCATGTATGTATATATGTATCCTGGTTTGTACATGGTGAAGTGAATGTTTTGAAGCATTAACTATAATTTGCTTTTCAGATCCCATGTGTTACTCTAGCTGGCATGTGTGTATGGCTAGGGGAACGTTATATCGTATCTACTGTTCCTTCGCTGAACCATATAATTGACAAGAAGACAATAGATGCCCACCTCAATCACAGAGTTAATTACTTGGCACAAAAGGTGGCAGGGATTTCAAAGGAAGCTCAAAATTACAATCTTCAGGTAAGTTTTTTTAACTTATTTATATAATTCAAAATATATTTAATTGGGAAAGCAAATAAATGTGATATTATTAGAATAAAAATTAGAATATATAGAATGTATTAAAATGTACTAAAAAGGATGTATTAAATGAATGTATTAAATGTATTAGAATGTATTAAAAAGAATATAAAAATTAGAATATATAGAATGTATATGTATGTAGAATATTTAGGACTGTTTGAAGAGGATGAGCTACAAAAATGTGGCTGAGTACTCTGCTTTGAGTCTAGAACAAGTTACTTATTCAGTATGGGAAGCTTGCTGGCTGGGCAGGTTAGGACGTTGTTACTCGCGGCGAAGGTCAAGGGGATGGCAGTTTGAATCCTGCCACCGGTGAAGTTGAACCAAGGGCATGGTTTATTAAATTCCATGCTACAAAGTCCTCTGTAAAGGACACCATCCTAGCCTTCTGATGGGAAGAGTTTGTGACGTTAAACCATAAACCAAACTTACTCAGTATGCCATAATATGAAAAAGAAATTGGCTTTTGATCAGTTATAATTTTTGCATCATTGTTGTCATGCTTTCATGTATATTTGGGTATCCATTCTTCTTGAAACACAACATTACCCATTGATCAGTCATATAAGACTTATGAGCTCTCTTCCGAGAGGGAAATAGCTATCGATCACTCGTCCAACATGTGATCCAAGACTATGGTGAATCACATGGCATCAGCAGTCATGCCCCTTTGAGCACACATGTCTATCAGGGATTCTCCATTTATCTTCTTCAGTCACCTCAAATTGCTTTCACCCCAATGTGTAAATATAGGTGTGTAAAATAAGTGCACACATATATTGCAGAGTGTATTATTAAGTTTCAGAGGGATCAGTTACTTGAGTGTAGTTGGGAAGGCTTATGGGAGGGTTTTGATTGAGGAGATTAGGAGAGGAACAAAGGGAGTAATTGGTGAGGAACAGTGTGGGTTTAGGACAGGTAGGGGCTATGTGGATCAGATTTTTGTGGTAAGGCAGATATGTGAGAAAGCTTTAGGAAAGGGTAAGGATGCAGTCAAGTTTTTATGAGTAGTAGACCCTGTGTTAGAATTAGAAATGGAGAGAATGAGTGGTTTGAGGTAAAGGTGGGACTTTGCCAGGGATGTGTCATGTCACCATGGCTGTTCAATTTATACATGAATGGGGTGGTACAAGAGTTGAATGCAAGGGTAATGGGGATTGGGGATGGTTAAAAAAAAATGGAGAAAAATGGGAGATAAGCCAGTTGTTGTTTGCTGATGACACTGTGCTTGTAACAGGATCAGAGGAGGGATTAAAGAAGTTAATGACAGAATTTGGGAAGGTATGCGAAAGTAAGAAGTTGAAAATAAATGTGGGTAAAAGTAAGGTGATGAGATGTACAAGGGGAGAGGATGTCAGTAAAGTGGAGGTATTAAGAGAAAGACTGGGGGAAGTAGATAGCTTTAGATACCTGGGGGCCAATGTGACAGGAAAGGTAGGAGTGGAGGTGGAGGTAGAATGTAGATAGAGAGAAGCAAGTAAATGCCCCGGGGGGGGATTAAAAAGTGTAATGGGAAATAGCCATTTGGGAATGGATGTTGAGAAGAGATTGTATGAAGGTTATTGTGCCAACAGCTTTGTACAAGGCAGAAACATGGAACATAAGAGATGTGTTTGAGATGAGATGCCTGAGAAGTATGGTAGGGGATACTAGGCTGGATAGAGTGAGAAACGAAGAGGTGAGACTGAGAGCGTAGATGGAAAAGAAGTTGGGAGATAGGGTTCCTAAAAGAGTATTGGGATGGTTTGGACACATGGAAAGAATGAGTGAAGAAAGATTAGTAAAAGAGGTATGGAAGGCAGAGGTGAAGGGAGTGAACATGAGGAGGTAACCAAGGATGAGATGGATGGATGGGATAGAAAGGGCATTGGGAAAGAGGGGAATGTCTGTTGAGGAAGGAAGGGAAGAGAGAGAAGATAGGGGTGAGTGGAGAATGGTTGTGTATGGATGATGCTGTGATGCATGGAAGGGAGTGGGTGGGGGATGGGGGGTGAGGGAGTATGTGTGAATGATATTTTGACACAGCCCAAAGGGATTTCTCCCCATCTTCTCTTTTTCTGCACAAGGAGAGGGAAGGTCACTGATTAAATGAAATGGCCTCACTGCGGATGTGTTGTGTCTTGCTATATTACTTCTGACCCAGGGCAGTGGGTGAGATGCAGGGATGACCCATCATCCAGGAGGAGCCAAGAAAAGAGGGAGGGAGGGGTGGTGAATGGGAGTGGAGTATGTGGGGGATGAAATAGTTGGGAGTGGATTTGTGCCTTTGACTTTGGCTATCTCCCTTGTAAAGGGAAAAAGCCCTTGGTATATGTATGTATGTACCAATGTATACATTAGTTGAATGATGAATCATTAGTAATTTGACCTATAGATAACTTGACTTTTTTCTGTTTAATTTCAAGGTATGTGGATGGATAGTTGGCTTAGATGCAGCGGCAAAGAGAGAAACAAGTCAGATGAAGAATCAGGATTTCAGCCAGAGAGCTGCTCTTCTCCTTCAGGTGAAAGCGCTTAGGAATTACTCTTTCCAATTTCCTTTGTGGTTACCGGCAAAAATTTTGAAGCGGCCTTGCTGTAGATGTGCTGTGTCTTGCGACACTGCTTCTGACCCAGGGCAGTGGACAAGATGCAGGGATGACCCGTCATCCAGGAGGTGCTAAGATGAGAGGGAGGGTGGAGGTGTGTGGAATGTATACAGGAATGGAATGGGTGGGAATGATTTTATGCCTTTTCTTTTTTGGCTACCTACCTTGTAAGGGGGAAAAAGCCTTGGTATATGTACGTATGTATATATATCTATCTATATATATATATATATATATATATATATATATATATATATATATATTTGTTTATATATATATATATATATATATATATATATATAGTTTTTCATTATATATTTGTACAATATATATATATTTTTTATCAAGTGTAAGATATGGTTTATCTCACTTAAGATATCACTTGTAAATGTATGTTTACAGTTTTACAATTCAGAATAACCCCAAATAACCAAATTTCTAGAACAAAAAGGCTATACAGTTGAGTTCCACAGGGTGCATTTCTTTTGCCATTATTTTTCAATCTCTTCATGAGTGATCTCCCAACTCCAGAACCTGGTCTAATTACCAAGGGTCTCTCAGAAGCAGATGATCTAACAATAACCTAGCACAGTAAATACAAAATCGTAGCAAAGAACACCGAAACCTTGAATGAAGTAGAATAATGGCTCAAAAATAACAAAATGGAAGTTTGAATCCAGAAGCCAACAGTAGTAACATGACTCACACCAGACAATTATTAATAAAAAAATACCCTGTATTAGAATTGGGGGCCTCACATTTGATGCTCATATGACTTTCAGCGTGCATATCAAAACCCTGACAGCAAAAAATAGATAAATAAATAAAAATAAAGCTACTTAAATCCATTCAAGCACTCACATTGAACAACAGAAACTAATAACCATTTAAAAGTAATTCATAAGAACCACCCTTATAGGATAGAGTAAGGCCTTTATGTATGATGAACATGATGAATTATATTGTAATCCATTCTCTTGATTTCTCCCACTGCAGGGCCTCATTCTTGCCCAGTCGATCAGGTACACTGTCCAAAGTGTCCTGAACTTGCACACAGCTCTGGGACGTCCCATGGGAAAGGCCTGTGCCCTTAGTGTTGGACGGTTGGTAGAAACTCTGAAGGCCATTGAACATACGTACCACAGACACAGTACCATCTTAGCAGAATCTCTACCTCTCATACATCAGAATATAACATATCAGATCTTAGCCATTATCGGTAATACCAAGGTAAGCATGTTCATCTTTTGTGCATTTACAGTATATTTATCTATGTACCAATAGCCCTCTTCCCTTTTTTAATGGAGATAGCCAACCAAATCACATTATCCACCCCTACCCCATCTTGTATGACCAGCTCACTTCAACACTGCTTGGGCAATCCATATATTTACCAAATTTATGAATATGTAAGACAGAAGATAGGGGTGAGTGGAGAATGATTGTATATGGATGATGCTATGATGTGTGAAAGGAGGGAGTGGGTAGGGGATGGGGTGGGTTAGGGAGTGGTTAAGTGTGAATGATATTTTGACGCAGCATGAGGGGATGGAGAGGGGGTAGGGGATCACTGACTAATTGAAGTACTCTTGCTGTGGATGTGCTATGTCTTGCTGCAATGCTTCTGACCCAGGGCAATGAGCAAGATGCAGGGATGACCTTTCATCCAGGAGGAGCCAAGGAAAGAGGGTGGGTGGTGTGTGTGGATGAAATGCATGGGAGTGGAATTATGCCTTTTGAGTTTAGCTACCTCCCTTGTACATACATACATACATGCATACATACATACATACATACATATACCAAAGGCTTTTTTCCCCCATATAAGGGAGATACCCAAAAAACAAAGGCAAAAAAAAAAACACTCCCACCCATTCCATACTTATCACACTCCCCTCCCCTCCACCCTCTTCCCTCCCTCTTATCTTGGCACCTCCTGGATGACAGGTCATCCCTGCATCTTGTCCACTGCCCTGGGTCAGAAGCAGTGTTGCAAGACACAACACATCCACATCCACACAACATCATCCATATACAACCGTTCTCCACTCCCGGCCTTCCACAACAGACATTCCCCTATTTCCCAAAGCCCCTCCCTTGTAAGGGGGAAAAATCTCAACGTGTATGTATTTACCTAATTATAGTATACAGGAAAGGAGCAACACTTGCTGGGTTCTGTCTCCTATTCTCGAATTTCTAACATATCTAGACACAAATTCATGTACAGTTGCGACTTATGTATGATGTATGTATGTGTGAATATGTTGTGTGAGAACATGTATATGAATTAGGTAAATGTATGCATTGTCTAGGCAATGCACAAGTGAGCAGGCCATACAAGTTAAAGAATGAAGAAAGAAATTGGTGTTATCATTCCATTGTCAAGACATGTCAAAGCAAAATATTTGTTGGCATGGCAAAAGAAAACATGTTTGAAAAAAAAAAAAAAAAAATTAGTAGTAGTATGAGAATAATTATGACATGATATTGTAGAAGTATAGATATAGAAATTATTAGCATAATGATTATGAAATAACTATTTCATAATAAATTGTTGACAACTAAATCTCCATTATAAATTACACAGAACAGAGTGCTATCTGAGAAAAGATTGAGTGAACAGCGATTGGACATTATCTCAGCATTCTCCATCGTGGAACAGATATTCTCGGGACCAGGAACCAAAAAACGAAGGGTGCTAGGAAGAGTTGCATTATCTATTGCAAACCAAGGAAGAGTTTTAAAGGTAATATTGTTATAACTATTTTTATGGGTATTAGCAAGTACTGAACATATTTGAATGAATAATGAAAGTTTATTTAAATACTTATTTTATTTAAGAATCTTTTCCTTGTTGTGGCTCAGACTTTTATGAAATTCATACATGAATAATTTTTTTTTTTTTTTTTTTTTTTTTTTTTTTTTTTTTTTTTTTTTTTTTTTTTTTTTTTTTTTTTTTTTTTTTTTTTTTTTGGCTACCTCTCTTGTAAGGGGGAAAAAGCCTTTGGTATATGTATGGGATATGAGGAAAGCTGTTAATAGCAGTCATGAGTTTTTATGAGAGTAGTAGAGCCTGTACTAGAATTAGAAATGGAAAGACTAAGTGGTTTGAGGTAAAGGTGGGACTTCACCAGGGATGTGTCATGTCACCATGGCTGTTCAATTTATACATGGATGGGGTGGTGTGAGAGGTAATGGGCCAGGGATTGGAAATGGTTAAAGAAAATGGAGAAAAATGAGAGATAAGCCAGTTGTTGTTTGTGAATGACACTGTTTGTAGCATGATCAGAGGAGGGATTAAGGAAGTTAGTGATGGAGTTTGGGAAGGTGTGTGAAAGAAGGAAGTTCAGGATAAATGTGAGTGAAACTAAGATGATGAGATGTACAAGGGAAGAGGATGGCAGTAAATTGGAAGTGAGTATTATCCAATATTGCCCGGAGCACATATGTAAACAAAGGATTTGCTATGCGTTCATAAAAACAATGGATACAATGGCCCATACACTCGCATTTTAATTTTATTTACAAATGTACTTGTTATCAAACATAATATGGATGATTATACATCAAAATAAAGCTTAGAGTCTATTTTCTTTTGATGAAAAGGAAACCAAGAAAAATTGATATGGATAATGAAAAGAAAAAAAAAAATTAAATATGACACTAAATCTGGAAAAGAAAACGTACATTTTATGTAACTGACTGTAGGGAAAGTACTTACATTTATTTGAAGGCAGTGATGATTAGAGGCTTGTAGAGTGTTTGTACTTTACTTGGATGAAAATACATGGTGCTTGAAGAAGCATACATACATACATATACCAAGCTGTTTTCCCCCTTCCAAGGGAGGTAGCCAAAAAGGGAAAGGCATAAAAACACTCCCACCCATTTCATCCCTAAATACACTCCACACCCTCCCACCCTTCCTCTCATCTGAGCACCTCCTGGCACCTGTTTCAGCTCATATACACTCACTGCATGTACTGAATGTGATGGAGACGATATTGATGTTGTTATATTTCTGCTTTCCTGAATCTGCTCTTGAGTACGTCGCCTCTTCAGGAATTTTGGAGGAGAAACATTTTTAACAAGGTCCCTTATGACAGAGTTCATGAACTGGAGCCTTGTTAGAATAGGTCTCTGGGATGTATTCTTCTTGTACAGAATATAGCTGTTGATAGTAGCTGTGCCAAACAGAGAAAAGGCAGCTTTAGTCGTCCATTTGATGGTCTTTCTCTCTGCAAGATAGATAGGTGTAGAGCTGGGTATCCTTCAGATCGACGCCACCCATTACTTGATTATAATGAGCAACAATACAAGGCAACTCCTTTTCAGGTTTCCTCTCTGTCTTTACAGTAGTGTAGCCGCCACCTTTGGTAACTGTCTGTTGACAGGAGTACAGGAGTCTTTTTTCCATCTGTATAGGCAACACACAGTAAAGGTCCTTTCCTGCGCTGTGATACATGATGGTTTTCTAATTTTTCCTTTACTGCTTCCTGTGGCAGGCCTTTCCTGTTTGTTCTGACAGTCCCTGTTGCTGTTGTCTGCTTTTCCCAGAGATGTAAAAAAAGTTTGGGCGAGGAGGAGAAATAGTTATCTAGGCCTCTACACTCTTGGAGAACCCTTTGTACAGTTCAAATGTCACAGTATAGCCTGTTGCTGCCTCACACAAGCACCATAACTTGAGACCAAAAGAAGCATGGCGCTTATTAGGCATATACTGGTGTAAGTGAGGGGTCTTACCTCGATACCCAATGATACCTTGGTCAATTGAGATGGCCCTCTCAGGATTATAATGGGCTTTGAATGCTTTTATAAAATGATCCAGTAGTGGTTGCACTTGATACAACTTGTATGCAGGGTCTTGCTGGTCAGGCATCTTACTATTATCACTGAAGTGCAAGAATTTCAGGACAAGTTGAAAACACCCCCTACTAAAATTGGTTCCAAACCATGGTGTGGCCATAGAAAGATCTGAGGTGTTCCAGTAGGATTTGATAGTAGGTTTTCTTACAATCCCCCCCATATTTAGAATAACTGCCAGAAATGCATATAACTCTTCCACTGATGTCTAACCTTGCTTCAAGCAAAGATGTACAAGAGACCTGGGTTTGTTTATCCTTCAAACATGGTTTGTTACTTTGAACCCACTGACCTGCATACCTGTTAGTCTCCGTAGCAATTCCATTCATGAATTGCACGTTGAAAAAAAGTTTGAAATACTCCACAGGCTTGCTTGGCATCAGTTTTAGGGGGATGCTTGAGCCCACTAACACCTGTAAAAGGCACTGTTGCAGGGCCTGGATCATTTCCTGGGACAAGCATCCATTCATCTGCTCCACTGGACAACACTGCACTTCTATCATCACCATCACTTTGACATTGACTTGCACTACGCGTATCACAACTCGCATCACCTTCATCATCACTAGATTCTTCCTCACTTGTAAGGCACTCATCCATTGGAAACACTTGAAAGGAATCAGAAAGTTGAAAGACAATTTCGTCTTCACCACTAAAACACGCAGACGCCATGACTTTTGCAATGAGGCCGTCTTATATTTGCCTATTTGAAAGGTATTACGCACTGTATAACAATATCTATTATAAGTATTGTTCCTCAGATACTTATCTATTTTTCTATAAAAAAAAAAATTCTGATTATGGCACTAATCACAGGAAAAAAAAAAAAATGGGCAAAATATGTAAACGTTTCCGACACACATGAGCAATGTCCAGGTACTGCTGATAAGATTCAATTTATAAGCCACCCTGTGATTGGTTAGCTGGACCACCTCGTGGAAATGATAGGCCAATGGTTGGTCTAGATACATCAAGTCTCGGCTCAGTGTAAACAAAGACGAATATCTTTAAGAACCGCGAAATTTAAACGGAGCCGAAATATCGTCATTAGGACTCTGTCGAACAAACCGATATCTCGGCTCTGTGTCCGATATGGGTTAAGGGAGAGAGACTGGAGAAAGCTTTGGATACTTGGGGGCAAATGTGGCAGGAAAGGGAGGAGTGGAAATGGTGGTAGAATGTAGATTGAGAGAAGCAAATAAATTTCTTGGGGGACTAAAAAGTAAAATGAGAAATAGATATTTGGGAATGGGTGCAAAGAGGAGATCGTATGAAGTGGTGATCGTGCTGACAATACTGTGTGGGGCAGAAACATGAAACATAAGACAGGAAGAGTTTAAATCTGTTTGAGATGAAATGCTTGAGAAGTATGATAGGTGTTACTAGGCTGGATAGAGTGAGAAATGAGGAGGAGAGTGGGGTTGGAAAGGGAATTGGGAAATAGGGTTGATGAAAGAGTATTGGGATAGTTTGGACACATGGAAAGACCCATCATCCAGGAGGAGCCAAGAAATGAGGAAGGGAGGGGTGGTGAATGGGAGTTGGTATGTGGGTATGAAATGAGTGGGAGTGGATTTATGCCTTTGACTTTGGCTACCTCCCTTATAAGGGGGAAAAAGCCCTTGATATATGTATGTATGTATGTACTAGATAGTTTGTCATGCAAATGTTGATTACTATATTTGAAAAGGATGGTGTATGGAACAAGAAGGACGGGAGGGAATAGAAGTAAGGGTAGTGAGTGGTGGGATGAGGAAGCAAAAAAGGGTGTAGAAGAGAAGAAATGAGCTTTCACAGATTGGTTACAAAATAGGACGAGATAATCATATGAGAGGTATAAAGAAAGGAGAAGAGAAGTAAAGCATAAGATAATGGAGACAAAGAGGAGACAAGATGTGAAATGGGGTAAGAGTATGACAGAAAATTTTGAAAGTAATAAAAAGATGTTTTGGAAGGAAATTAAGAGAGGAAGAGGAGGCGAATCAAGTAGAGAAGAAAAGGTAAAAGGTGCAGATGGAGAGTAGATAATGAAAGAGAAGGCAGTGAGAAGAAGATGGACAGAATATTTTAGGGAGTTGCTAAATGTGAAGGAGGATATGGAGAGAAAGGTAGTTGCAGTGGTAAGCGCTAAGAAAATGAGAGTGATGAGTGAGGAAAATGGAGGAGAAATAAGGAAGGATGAAGTAAAGGCAGTTGTTAAGATGATGAAAGCAGGTAAGGCACCTGGTCTGGATGGATGCCATGCAGAATGTCTAAAAAAAGGAGGTACAGTGATGGTGGACTGGCTGGTGAGGTTATTTAATGTTTGCTGGAGAGAGGGTTGAGTGCCGGAGGACTGGAGGAGTGCCTGTATAGTTCCACTTTACAAGGGAAAAGGGGACAAGTGTGAATGTAGTAGTTTCAGAGGGATTAGCTTGTTAAGTGTAGTTGGGAAGGCTTACAGGAGGATCTTGATTGAGAGGATTAGGAGAGGAACAGAGGGAGTAATTGGTGAGGAACAGTGTGGATTTAGGACGGGTAGAGGTTGTGTAGATCAGATCTTTGTGGTAAGACAAATATGTGAGAAAGCTATAGGAAAGGGGAAGGATGTTTTTTTGGGCTTTTATGGATTTGGAAAAGGCTTACGATAAGGTAGACAGAAAGGCACTGTGGGAGGTTATGCGGATATATGGGATAGGAGGAAAGCTTCTAGGAGCTGTCAAGAGTTTTTATGAGAGTAGTAGAGCTTGTGTCAGGATTAGAAATGGAGAGAGTGAGTGGTTCGAGGTAAAGGTGGGACTTCATCAAGGATGCGTTATGTCGCCCTGGCTGTTCAACTTATACAATGATGGGGTAGTGCATGGGTAGTGGGTCAGGGATTGGAGATTTTTTTTTTTTTTATATGGTTTACCGTCACACACTCCCCCCCATCGGGAGGCTAGGACGGTGCCCCTTGCAGGGCTTTGTAGCGTGGAATTTAATGAACCATGCCCTTGGTTCAACTTAGCTGGTGGCAGGATTCGAACTGCCCTCACCTCGACCTTCGCCGCAAGTAACGACGCCTTAACCCGCTCAGCCAGCGAGCGAGTGAGTGGTTCATCAAGGATGCGTTATGTCGCCCTGGCTGTTCAACTTTTTTTACATGGATGGGGTGGTGCAAGGGTAGTGGGTCAGGGATTGGAGATGGTTAAAGAAAATGGAGAAAAGTGGGAGGTGAGCCAGCTGTTGTTTGCTGACGACACTGCACTCGTGGCAGGATCGGAGGAGGGATTGAGAAAGTTGGTGACAGAGTTTGGGAGAGTATGTGATAGAAGATAGCTAAAGATAAATGTGGGTAAAAATAAGGTGATGAGATGTACAAGGGGTGAAAGTGGCATTAGACTGGAAGTGTGCATTAAGGGAGAGCGACTGGAGGAAGTGGATAGTTTTAGATACTTGGGTGCAAATGTGGCAGGAAAAGGTGGAGTGAAGGTGGAGGTAGAATGTAGATTGAGAGAAGCGAGTAAATGCCTTGGTGGATTAAAAAATGTAATGAGGAATAGACATTTGGGAATGGATGCTAAGAGGAGACTGTATGAAGGAGTGATTGTGCCAACAGCACTGTATGGGGCAGAAACATGGAACATAAGAGAGAAGGAGTCTGAATGTGTTTGAGATGAGGTGTCTGAGAAGTATGATGGGGGTTACTTGGCTAGATAGAGTGAGAAATGAGGAGGTGAGGAGGAGAACAGGGGTGGAAAGGGAGTTGGGAGATAGGGTTGATGAAAGAGTATTAGGATGGTTTGGACACATGGAAAGAATGAGTGAAGAAAGACTAGTAAAAGAGGTATGGAAGGCAGTTGTGGAGGGAGTGAACATGAGGGGACGTCCTAGGATGAGGTGGATGGATGGGGTGAAGGGGGCTTTGGGGAAGAGGGGAATGTCTGTTGAGGAAGGACGGGAGAGGACAAAAGACGGGTGAATGGAGAATGGTTGTATATGGATGATGTTGTGATTGCATCTTCTCCTTTTATGCATGGGGGGACAGAGAGAGGGGGGTCGCCGATTTAATGAAGCGGCCTTGCTGTGGATGTGCTGTGTCTTGCGACACTGCTTCTGACCCAGGGCAGTGGACAAGGTGCAGGGATGACCCATCATCCAGGAGGTGCTATGATGAGAGGGAGGGTGGAGGGGTTGGAGTGTATTTAGGGATGGAATGGGTGGGAATGATTTTATGCCTTTTCTTTTTTGGCTACCTCCCTTGTAAGTAGGAAAAATCCTTGGTATATGTATTGCCTCAAGTGATAGGTATCTTTGTTTTACATTGTATTTTGCTTGTTTTTGTTCAGGAAGAAGACCTATCAACACTTCAAGTCTTACTGCGCAGATATGACTTGGCTTCAGATGTGCAGAGTTGCATCAGGGAAGCCACAGACTGCTCTCTTTTATACCATCACAGAGTTATTGTTCCTACATACCTGCAAGATCTCTTCCAGAACAGGGTTCATGTTCATCGCATTCATGTAAGTACATAGTGATGATACAGATTGGCTATGCAGAAATAAGTGAGAGCTTTTAAAGTTGGCCGCACAAATGTGCATGATGAGGAACGAAGTTGACAACCTTCACTCATTACTGATGGTTTGGTGCACACTAAATTGTACGGCCATCTATAAAAGCTCTCACCCATTTCCACTTCATCCCATCACTCATAATGTTTTCTCCAAACACTTCACTGATCTGACGATGAATTTCAGCCGCTTTCACGCCTTTAGCAGTAAGAAAAGAATCAAAGTGCGTATTTCACAGTCGGCAGCATTCTCAATCGGAGGAGGCATTTCAAATACTCACAAACAAACTTAAACACAGTCAGATGATTCCGTAATGATGTTGAAAAGTATATTATAGTACAGGCTTTCATGTAAAATTGAAATTGTTACGAAAGGTCTACTTGTTTCATTTTTATTTCAATATGGTACTTACTTAAAAAACACGCCTCATGTGTGTGTGTATATATATATATACACATATATATATATATATATATATATATATATATATATATATATATATATAATATATATATATATATAAGTATATATGTGTGACACATTATAAATTTGGATAATTACTTATTTTCTATGCCCAGTTACAGTAAATTTTGAGTATAAGTACTTCAATGTTGAACTTCATATACCATATCTTTGACCCGTTTCATAAAATGTAAACTAATATATATGTTTTTTTTTTTCTTCAGTTCATGCTTGCGGCTGTGTCCAATTGTTCAATACCACTTCAGAAATGTGCCCACCTTGCTGATGCCGACGATCTCATAAGGAATTTTGAAGAAGATATGTATGAAGCCATAAAAGTGAATGTAGGTTTTATGCATATCTTTGCCTGTTTTGTGTAGTCCAGGGACTGAGAATGTGTACCTGCAAGATGGATCTCATAGAGAATCATTTCCCTACAGCCCATCTTCAAAACCCATCAACACCCTCACCTATTTTTAAAGAAGGGAAGAGGGGGATGTGGGAGATGGGAGGCAGATTGTGAATGGACAGAGGGAAGGGATCACATGAAGAATTGTCACCCCATTCTTCGACAGGGTGGCAATTCTTCATGTGGGCTATCCTAGGGTGACAATTCTTCATGTGGTCCATCCTTGGTTTAAGATTCTTTGCTTGCATAAGTTGATAACAATAAGCATAACCCTTATTCAACCTAACCCTAACTTAACCTAACGTAATCTTTATTCTACTGTTGATATTCAGCGTACTGGAGTGACAATTCTTCATGTGGGCCATCCTTGGTTTACAATTCTTCGGTTGTATAAGTTGATAACAATAAGCATAACCCTCATTCAACCTAACCTAACCTAACATAATCTTTATTCCACTGTTGATATTTGGCATACTGGGGTGACAATTCTTCAGGTGGGATCTCATGGGGTGACAATTCTTCATGTAGGCGCTCTGGGGTGACAATTCTTCATGTGACTCAAGGGAAGATATGGCATGAAGGTATCTTTCCTGATCTCTTTTATGAATTGTTCTGAATGTATGAGGAGTTGAATTACTATATGGTGGGGCACTGGAGGAGGGTGAGAGCTCTAGCTGTCAGGCTCAGCTGTGCCTTGCTGCATTGTCTTTGACCCAAGCAGTATGACAGAACAGGGCAGCCTTTTATCCTTGACGTGCTGAGATGGGAAAGGTGATTGAATGGGTTTTATTTGTGTGTGATGTGGATGTATGCTTTGATTTGGCCACCCTCCTTATAAGGGGGGAAGGTCCCTGATGGATTTAGAGGGGGATGGGGGTGGCTGTTTGGCCACACTCTCCCCCCCCCCTCATACTGAATCCACCAGTTGGTATGTTAGCACCCCTCTGTAATTCCTTTCAGTTGCTTCAGTATGGTAGCTGTATAGACATGTAAGGTTCACATGTATTTACAAGCTGAATATATTTTGAGAAGCAACTTACAGAAAAGGACTATTCCATGAATCAGTAATTCTGTATGGAAAATTGTATTTTTTAATGCCCTTCAAACATCTAGTCCTTTGTAACTTTATCTCAAGATATGCCTTCCTCTTCCTCTCATTATTGTCACATCCAATGTTGCTTATCATCTTTTGATCTACAACTACATGATCAGTCATACCTCTTATATCTCTCATCATATTTCCAAGTATATTTATATGTATACAAAAAGGGTTCTTCCTGTTTATAAAGGGAGGTAACCAGTCAAGGCATGTACCCACCCTTCATCCATCTCACACCCATCCAACACCCTTTTGTTTTCCCTTTTATTGTAGCTCCTTGATGAAGAACCACCCTGTCCCATGCCCATTGTCCAGATAAGAAGTAGTGTATGTTTATAGCAAATATACATACATATACCAAGGGCTTTTTCTCCCTTACAAGGGAGATCGTGAAAGTCAAAGGCATAAATCCACTCCCACCCATTTCATCCCCAAATACTCCACTCCCATTCACCACCCCTCCCTCCCTCTTTTCTTGGCTCCTCCTGGATGACGGGTCATCCCTGCATCTCGCCCACTGCCCTGGGTCAGAAGCAATGCAGCAAGACACAGCACATTCACAGTAAGGCCACTTCATTTAATCAGCAACCCTCCCTCCTCTCTATCCCCTCATGCAGAAGAAGAGAAGACAGGGAGAAATCCCTTCAGGCTGTATCAAAATATTATTCACACATACTCCCCCCCATCCCCCACTCCCTTCCATGCATCACAGTATCATCCATACACAACTATTCTCCACTCAACCCCATGTTCTATCTTCTGTCTTTATTCCTCAACAGACAACCCTCTTTCCCAGTGCTCCTTTTACCCCATCTATCCATCCCATCCTTGGTCACCCCCTCGTGTTCACTCCCCCACCTCTGTCTTCCACACCTCTCTTACTAATCATTCTTCACTCATTCTTTCCATGTGCCCAAACCATCCCAATACTCTTTCATGAACCCTGTCTCCCAACTCCCTTTCCACCCCTGCTCTCCTCCTCTCCTCCTCACCTCTTCGTTTCTCACACTATCCAGCCTAATAACTCCTACCATACTCAGGCACTTCATCTCAAACACATTTAAACTCTTCCTCTCTTATGTCCATGTTTCTGCCTCATACAGTGCTGTCAGTACAATCACCCCTTCATACAATCTCCTCTTCCCAAATATCTGTTTCTCAGTACACTTTTTAATCCCCCCAAGGCATTTACTTGCTTCTCTCATTTTGAATTTTACCTCCACCTCCACTCCTCCCTTTCCTGCCACATTCGCACCCAAGTATCTAAAGCTATCCACTTCCTCCAGTCTCTCTCCCTTAATACTCACTTCCAATTTGCTACCATCCTCTCCCCTTGTACATCTCATCACCTTACTTTTACCCACATTTATCTTCAACTTTCTTTTTTCACACACCTTCCCAAACTCCATCACTAACTTCCTTAATCCCTCTTCTGATCCTACTACAAGCAGTGTTGTCAGGAAACAACAACTAGGTGATCTCCCATTTTGCTCCATTTTCTTCAACTATCTCCATTCCCCAATATTATTGATATGATTATTGTTTATATGATTATATTATTTTTTCTCATTCATAACAGATACTGGATAAAGTATGCAAGGAGGTGGAGACAGAATTACGTTTAAGCACTCACTCACATCTTCAGTTAGATGACCGCAATCCTTACAAGACTCCTTTGAAGGATTTGAAATGCTTCATAAGGTTGAAAGCCATGGTTCTATTCAACACTGTAATTGATGTTAAGAGTAAGTCTATAGCTCTTATTTATTTTACATCTATAGAATATAATTTTTTTCTTCTTTTTCTTCTTCTTCCTCTTCTGTAACCTGTTTTTGTTGGGTAATACATAAGACTGATTAGGACTGAAGTCTGATGGAGTAATATCAATCTTCAATCAATTCAAGGACAGTACCAGACCTGAAAACACACTGTTCTTGCCCTAGTTACTGTTTCCTCTCCTAATAATCTCAGTTGAGACCCATGCACCTTACTAACTACACTTCACAGGCTTTGAATACACATGGAATATTTTTTGAGCAAGGGAGGAGAGAGAGAGAGAGAGAGAGTTCAAAAGATAGGAGCAAATGAAGGAAGATTACAAATAGTTGAATGAATGTCATGGCTTGAAGAAATGTTCTTTTCATTTACTTCATGAATTTAACTGGTTAGTGTAAGCCTTATGGTCTCTTGCAGCCTCCTTCATTTGTATGTTCTTATATTCAGTGGATGAGAAGAGGGGGGACGTCATCATATGATGAAGTGATGGGGTTAAATGGACTTAGGCTGTGTGGCTCAGTTGTGGAAGAGGTGTACGTTGCTGCATTACCTTTGACCCAAACAATGTGATAAAAGGGCCAGCTCTTTATCCCAGAGGCGCTAAGATGGGAGGGGTGATTATATATCTCTTAATTGTATGTGACATGGAAGTGTGCTTTGATTTGGCTACCCTCTTATAAGGGGGAAGGCCTTAACCTTATATATATATTGACATTTTCTGTACTTTACACCTTTGTTCAGGTTACATAGAGCGATACCTGGAAAAAACATTTTATGCCCTGACTGTAGTTGCTCCTCATGACTGGCGAACCTATGAAGAAATGCGTAACCTAGCTCTTGTCAAATATGAGCTAAAAACTATAGACTCACACTTGCCTTCACACACTCTGGACCAAGTGAGTTAAATGCAATGTGAAAGAAATAATGATGTATTTTGATATTTCAGAATAATATATATATGTATATAAATATATACACACGGATTTCTCGATTTATTCATGTTTAGAATATGCGATTTTGGAATAACGCAAGGTAAAAAAAACCTAGTCATTTTTTTCATTATACACGGATTATTTAGAATAACACAATGTAAAAGATCAAGTAAACAATAGTAAAACATAACTGTTCACTTTATCCAATTATTACAGAATCCCTTCAGGAACGTATTCTTCTCATAAATCGAGAAATCCATAAATATATATATATATATATATATACATATATATATATATATATATATATATATATATATATATATATATATATATATATATATACATATACATATATATATATACATATATATATATATATACATATATATACACATATATACATATATATATATCTATATATATCTATATCTATATACATATATATATATATATATATAAAATTGCATGCACACAGTTCATGGTGTCAATATCACATTAATTTTGAACTGAAACCTTTGATGTTATGGATATATATGTACATGGGTATTTGTATTTGATTAAACATTGTGTTCATAAGATTTAATTTAATCTAACCACTTTTGATTCGTGGACTGATCAAGGATTTATCATTAATGCCATGCACATTTTGCAGGGAGTGGATGTACTTGAAATCATGCGGAACATCCACATCTTTGTCCAGCATTACATGTACAATCTTAATCAACAGTTTTTTGTAGAGGCTACCAGTAATAACAAACATCTTAGTACAGTCACCATCAAGCATATTGCCAATTCTATAAGAACTCATGGAGCTGGAATCATCAACACTACTGTGAGTGCCATTGTTGTGATAAAAGAATATAAAAGTTGCAATGCCATGCTTTCTGTTCATGTAGAATTAATTGAGAGGCAAGAAAAGCAAAGTCTAAACATTGAGATGCAATTGGAACTGAGGGTAGTTTTTAATTATATGGTGCAAAAAGTTGTCCACTGAATCAGGTATTTTTGATTTGAATATGGCTTTACTTTTTTGTATATTATTTATTTTTCTTTTATCTTATTATTTTTTCAGGTAAATTTTACTTACCAGTTCCTCAGAAGGAAATTCCATGTCTTCTCTCAATTTCTCTATGATGAACAGATTAAGTCAAGATTACTCAAGGATATGCAGCACTGGAGAGAAGTATGTTACTTTTCTGTTGCGAGTTCTAATTTTTTTATATTTCAATGGTGTGCCACATTATCTGTATGTGTTTTAATAGAAATATCTATCTATCTGTCTGTATACCAAGGGCCTCTTCTCCATTATAAGGGAGGTAGCTAGTCAAGGCTGGTTAGAGTTCTTGCCTGTCACTATGGTGGTCCAGGTTCGACTTCCGCCCAGGGCTGAAATAATTTCAGTATCGCTTTACTGCGGGGTGTTACTCCAACTCTCGTGGGCGGGGAGTTGGGGATGTGTGTGCGTGTAAGGTCAGAGTATTACCTATAGATTGGTCATACGAGCTCTGAGCTCTCATCCAGGAGGTTAATAACTGTCAATCATGAGTCCAACACATGATCCAAGACCATGGTGAATCACTCATTCCCACCCATTCCACTCCCATCCACCACCCATTGTTTCCCTCTCATCTGTTGCATTTGTTTGATGTATTCATGGTTAGAATGATTACTGTCTATAGCTCTGACTATCTGGTAAGCAAAGCATTGTTCAGTATGGACTCTGATCTTTATTTATTTGCTGTTCTCAGAGTCATTGTTTTTCATAGAGGAGGAGGAGGATGGGTCACCATGTAATGAAGCTGTGGGGGTAAACCAGCTTTAGGTTTCAGGCTGTGCTATGGAAGTGCTTTGTCTTACTGCATTGACCCTGGCAGTGGGTGGTGGACAGGGATGGTCCTTCATTCACAAGGATCTAAGATATAAAGGATAACAAATGGGTGTGGGATGGGTGAAGGGTAACTGCATGCGAACAAGTTGCATAAACACAGCAAAGGAAACATGGATTGGAAGTGAAGCATTTATTCCTGACATTTCGTCCATTAACCCCTTCACTCCGGGCCAAAATCTTGCGGGCAGCATTAGCTGCCAGACGTGCGATGTTGTCATAATACTCGCATTATAAAAAATAAAGTCACCGCTGTATTGCTCGTTCTCTCTTTCACCCATGAATTTTGATAACCATAGAAAATATGATGAAGCCAGTTTACAGAGTATGGGGGTCACACAGGTACAACTACAATAAATATAATCAAGACACCGACATCGGCATCCTCACGTACCCACTTGCTCCTCATGACGCCTACGTAGGCATCACCATATGGAAGGGGTTAACTTTCTCAAAGTCAATAGACGAATCTTCAGGAATAAACGCTTCACTTCCAGTCCATGTTTCCTATGCCGTGTTTATGTAACTGTATGTCTTGGCTGGCTATCTCCTTTTTAAGGTAGACAAGATCTTTTGGTATATAGACAGTGTTTTTTGTCCACATTTCTCCAATTAACCTTTGTCATCAGGTGAAGGCTACTAATGACTACTTCCCATATGAGCGTGCAGAGAAATTCAATCGAGGAATAAGGAAATTGGGGCTAACTCCCGATGGGCTGTCATACTTGGATAAATTTAGAGGACTCATAACACATATAGGTATGTTGATAACTATTTTAGTGATTATGCAGTATGTACCTCCAGGTGGTGGGTCTGCAAGATTGACATCAAAGCTTCCCATTTTCAATACTCATCAACCTCCTCGCCTCCATCTAGAGATGCAGCCCTGAGGGCTGGCACTCAGTCTCTGAACTGGGCCCAAGATCTGTCTTTATTAACTTCAGTTGTATTTCTTACATTTTTTCACCCATGGAGAGCTGACAAGCAGTAATTTCTGTCCTTTTCCTGTCACTTTGAGCTGGTAACATAGAAATAGTCCCACACTTGTACAACACACACAACAGTCCAAAGTTTCTTCCCAGATATGGTATGGCTTGAAGAAATTTTCTATTCATTTACTTCATGAATTTAACTGGCTAGTGTAGGCCTTATGGTCTCTTGCAGTCTCATTCTGAGGACTGTTGCTTGCTACTGTAGGTTTTCCTCTTAGTGCAACTTGAGGCAATGATTGGCTTTTTTATACACACATACATGTTTTATGGATGGGGTAAAAGGGGCATTGGGAAAGAGAGGAATGTCTGTTGACAGAAAGTCCCCTCCTTCCCAGTGCCCTTTTTACCCCATCCATCCATCTCATCCTTGATCACTCCCTTATGTTCACTCCTTCCATCTTTACCTTCCACACCTCTTTACTAATATTTTCTCACTCATTCTTTCCATGTGTCCAAACTATCCCAATACCCTTTCATCAACCCTATCTCCCAATTCCCTTTCCACCCCCGCTCTCCTCCTCACCTCCTCATTTCTCATTCTCTCCAGTCTAGTAACCCATACCATACTTCTCAGGCATTTCATCTCAAACACATTTAAACTCTTCCTCTCTTATGTTCCATGTTTCTGCTCTATGCAGTGCAATCATCCCTTCAGCCTGGGGACCAACCAAACTTGTCCCCAGCCTGGCAGATAAACCATATGAGGAGAGACTAAAAGTGCTGTGTCTACCAACTTTGAAAGATCGAAGAGAAAGAGATGACATGATTACAGTGTTCAGGTCACTAAAGGGGAGAGATTGCACTGATAAAAGAGATCTCATGATCAAAGATGGGAGGACTTTAAGAGGTCATGGAAGTAAATTAAGAAAGACCACATGTCGAAAGGATGTGAAGAAATACAATTTTCCATATAGATGTATACAGGAGTACCTCACTATACAACCAAGTGCTATAAAATAGGTAAACAAGTGTTGGGTGTATATGAAAGCCCCAGGAGGCAAAAATTGAGGAGGGGGTTGACAGGGTCCAAGAACACAACACCCCTATTTAATGAAAAACCCACCTCGATATACAAATTTTCACATTGTGGCCAGTCAGCTGGGAACACAACGCGGTTGTATAGTGAGATATTCCTGTATATAGAATAGCTTAGAAAGTGATATAATCCAAGCTCAAACAGTACTTGAGCTCAAATCCAAATATGATAATTGGAAATTAAAGCTATATATTAAATTGGAACCCTACATGAATTTGAGTCAAGGTATATTAGAAAATTAGAGAATAGGATATGGGATCCAATGAATGTTGCTCCTTTCCTGTAGACTACAATTAGGTAAATACAGTCTCCTCTTAGCATCCACTCCCAAATGTCTATTTCTCATTACACTTGTTAATCTCCTAAGGCATTTACTTGCTTCTCTCAATCTACATTCTACCTCCTCCTCCACTCCTCCCTTTCCCACCATATTTGCCTCCAAGTATCTAAAACTATTGACTTTCTCCAGTCTCCTTTAATACTCACTTCCGATTTGGTGCCATCCTCTCTCCTTGTACATCTCATCACTTTACTTTTACCCACATTTATCTTCAACATCCTTCTTTCACACACCTTCCCAAACTCCATGCATGTATAAATTGAATAGCCATGGTGACATGACACATCCCTAGCAAAGTCCCACCTTTACCTCACACCTCTCACTCTCTCCATTTCTAATTCTAACATAGGTTTTACTACTCTTGTAAAAGCTCTTAACTGCTCTTAACAGCTTTCTTCCTATCCCATATATGTGCAGTACTTCCCACAGTGCCTTCCTGTCTACCCTATCTTAAGCCTTTTCCAAATCCATAAAGGCCCAAAAAACATCCTTACCTTTTCCTAAAGCTCTCTCACATATCTGTCTTACCACAAAAATCTGATTCACACAACCCCTACCTGTCCTGAATCCATACTGTTCCTCACCAATCACTTCCTCTGTTCTTCTCCTAATCCTTTCAATCAAAATCCTCCCATAAGCCTTCCCAACTACACTCAACAAACTGATCCCTCTAAAACTACTGCACTCACACTTGTCACCTTTCCCCTTGTAAAGTAGAACTATACAGACACTCCTCCAGTCCTCTGGCACTCTTCCCTCATTTAGACAAACATTAAACAACCTCACCAGCCAGTCCACCGTCACTGTACCTCCCATTTTTAGACACTGCATGACACCCATCTAACTCAGGTGCCTTACCTGCTCTCATAATTTTAATAATTGCTTTTACCTCATCTTTTCTAATTTCTCCTCCATTTTCCTCATTCATCTGTCATTTTCTTAATGCTTTCCACTGCAACTACCTTTCCCTATCTTCCTTCACATTCAGCAACCTAAAATACTTTGCCCATCTTCCCCTTACTGCCATCTCTTCCATTATAATCTCTCCATCTGCACCTTTTACTTTTTCTTCTCTACTTGATTTGCCTCCTCTTCCTCCCTTAATTTCCTTCCAGAACATCTTTTTATTACTTTCAAAATTTTCTGTTATATTCTTCCCCCATTTCACATCTGCTCTCCTTTTTGCCTCCTTTATCTTATGATTCATTTTTCTTTTCTCTGTACCCCTCATATGATTCCCTCATTCTATTTTGCAACCAATCTGTGAATGTTCATTTCTTCTCTTCTACAACCTTCTTTATTTCATCCCACCATTCACTACCCTTCTTTTTATTTCTTCCCATCCTCCTTGTTCCACACACCATCTTTGCACACCTTGTAACTCCCTCCTTGAAACATCCCTATTACTCCTCCACTCCTATTTCTACTCTATCCTTTACTCCCTCCCACTCTTCTCTCAGCTTCTTCTTGTACTTCTTTTCTTTCTCATTTAAGCAGCTTACTCTAAGCACCTCCCTACCCTCTGTCCCTTTCCTCTTTCTCCATCTATACTCCACTCTCAATTTACCTTCCACCAAAAAATGATCTGATATTCCCCCACTCTCTCCCCTCAGATCATGTGCATCCAAAACTCCTACTCTTTTCTTGGTTACCACTGTGTAATCCATTAAAGCCCTATCTACCACCCTTTTCATCTACCACACTCTCCCATGTGTACTTATGCTTGACTTTCTTCCTAAACACTGTATATATATATATATATATATATATATATATATATATATATATATATATATATATATATATATATATATATATATATATATATATATATATATTCCCCCACTCTCTGCAATTGATTGATGGTGGGATGAAATAAAGAAGGTTGTAGAAGAGAAGAAATGAACATTCAGAGATTGGTTGCAAATTGTGATCAATTATTGAGAACATTTTATATATATACATACACATCCATATCTGCAATTGATTGATTTATACAAGTTATTGAGATAACATTTTTGTGAAATTAGAGTAATCTTTACTTATCACTGAAGCCTTATTCTTTATTAAGGTAATGCCATGGGATATGTCCGTCTGGTGCGTTCTGGTGGTCTGCACTGTGCCAGTAATGCTGCTTGGTTCATTCCTGATTTAGAGGATATTGCCAGTTTCACCCAGTTATGTGAAGAAGCACCTGTTTGCAGTGAAACCAAGAAGGCGGCAGAAAATTTAGATGAAGTGATAAATAATATAACCAAAAGTTTCAATCAGGATATGGATTATTTTAAGGTGATTTTTTTTTTCTTTCTTTTCTTTTCTTGTTAAATTTTGCCTATAAGAATGAAACTGATTAGAGAAAGGTCAGTAAAAATGTGCATATTTTATTGCTCTCACTTTATGGTAGCTCTGAAAAAAATTCTGACTAATAGGGCTCATCTTTATTATCTTTAATTAAACTTATTTGCAGCTGCTTGTGGATGTGTTTGCCCCTCCTTTGCGAGATACCAAGAACAGTCATCTCCGTAACTTCTTCCTCATCATTCCACCCCTCACAATCAACTATATTGAACATTCCATAACAGCAAAGGATAACATGAATAAAAAGAACAAGTTAGGAGCTTTCTTCACTGATGACGGCTTTGCAATGGGTAAGGAAATGCATTTATAGTATTTATATATTTATTGTTTATAAATACACAGGGAAGCTTCCTGGCCTAGCAGGTTAGGGCGTCATTACGTGTGGTGAAGGTTGAGGGGCTGGCAGTTCAAACCCTGCCACCGGTGAAGTTGAACCAAGGGCATAGTTCATTAAATTTCACGCTACAAAGCTTTGTAAGGGGCACCATCCTAGCCTCCCAATAGGGGTTGTTTGTGATGTTAAACCCTATCATCATAAGTACACATGGGAGAGGGTGGGGGATGGAAGGGTGGTAGATAGGGATTTAATTAACTTTATACTGGATTTATATGTATAAAGGGTAGAGAGTGGGGGAATATCAGATCATTTTTTGGTGGAAGGTAAAATGAGAGTGGAGGATAGGTGGGGAAAGAGGAAAAGAACAGAAGGTAGGAAGGTGCTTAGAGTAAACTGCTTGAATGAGAAAAAGAGAAAGTACAAGAAGAAGCTGAGAGAAGAGTGGGAGTGAAGGATAGAGTAGAACTAGGAGTGGAGGGGGGATGGGGTTGTTTTAAGGCAGGAGTCACAAGGTGTATAAAAATGGTGTGTGGAACAAGGAGGACAGGAGAAAATAGAAGGAAGGGTAGCACGTGATGGGATGATGAAGAAAAAAAGGTTGTAAAAGAGAAGAAGTGAGCATTCACAGATTGGTTGCAAAATAGGATGAGAGAATCATATGAGAGGTACAAAGAAAAGAGAAGAGAAGTAAAGCATAAGATAAAGGAGGCAAAGAGGAAAATAGACGTGAAATGGGATAAGAGTATGACAGAAATTTTTGAAAGTAATACAAAGATGTTTTGGAAGAAAATTAAAAGAGGAAGGGGAGGCGAATCAAATAGAGAAGATATGGCAGTAACTAACAGAGAAGCCAGAAGATAGGGGTGAGTGGAGAATGGCTGTACATGGATGATACTGTGATGCATGGAAGGAAGTGGGTGAGGGATTATAGAGGGGGAATTAAGGAGTGGTTTTGTGTGAATGATATTTTGACACAGACAGAAGGGATTTCTCCTTGTCTTCACTGTTACTGAATGAGGTAATGGAGAGGGGGGATTGCCAATTAAATGAAGCGCCCTTGCTCTGGATGTACTGTGTCATCTGACACTGCTTCTGACCGAGGTGTAGTGGGTGAGATGCAGGTATGACCCATCATCAAGGAGGAGCCAAGAAAAGAGGGAGGGAGGTGGGTGAATGGGAGTAGAGTATGTGGGGATGGAATGGGTGGGAATGGATTTTATGCCTTTGTTTTTTGACTACCTCCCTTGTAAGGGGGGAAAAAAGCCTTTGGTATATGTATGTACTCAAAGCATCTCCCTACCTTCTGTCCTTTTCTTTCTCCATCTATCCTCCATTCTCAGGTTACCTTCCACTCTCTCCCCTTAGAGCATGTGTATTAAAAAATATTCCTACTCTTCTCCTGGTTACCACTATGTAATCCATTAAAGCCCTATCCACGACCTTGCTGTGGATGTGCTGTGTCTTGTGACACTGCTTCTGACCCAGGGCAGTGGACAAGGTGCAGGGATGACCCATCATCCAGGAGGTGCTAAGATGAGAGGGAGGGTGGAGGGGTGTGGAGTGTATTTAGGGATGGAATGGGTGGGAATGATTTTATGCCTTTTCTTTTTTGGCTACCTCCCTTGTAAGGGGGAAAAAGCCTTGATATATGTATGTATGTATGTACCACCCTTCCATCCACCACCCTCTCCCATGTGTACTTATGCTTGACTTTCTTCCTAAACACTGTATTTGCTATTATGAACTCTCTAGACTCATCACCATCATCTCTCTGATTTTTTCCTGGCACTCCACACTTCCCAACCACTCTTATCTATTGGTTCATCACCCTATCTTAGCATTGAGATATCCCAGTACCACTACATTGACATTTCTCTCTAATCCCTCTATGCACTCATTTAAATCTATCCAAAAAACCTCCTTTTCCTCTACATCCTCCTCACTACTAGGCCCATATGTACTTACAAAAACCCAAATCTCCCCTCCCAGTTTCACCTTCATCCACATTAACCTTGAAGAAGCCTCCTTCCACTCCACCACACTACCTATCTCTTTTTTTCTCCTTCATCCTCTTTTCACTCCTGACCCCCTCCCAACTACACTCCCAAACTCAAACTCATCCCCCTTTCAACTTAGTTTTACTCAATGTCAACACATCCATCATTCTTCTCACAAACATACTGCCTGTCTCTTCCCTATTACTCTCATCTGTACCACATCCATGCACATTAAAAGACCAAAATCTTATTGTTCTGATTGGAAAACTCCTCCCAGACCTTCTTATGCCTTAATTTTTTTTTAGGAATGTCCCCTTTGGGGCTACAGAGAGAGGATGCCTAGCCCTATCCCTGTCCCATTTTTGTTGCCTTTTATGACTCAAGTGGGAACACTTGGTGGCAGTATTCTTTCTCCCATACCATAGGGTTCAGTGAAGAAGGAAATGAATATTCAGAGATGTGGTACAGGACAGTATTAAGAGTTGGGGGACAGCATAACGGCGGGACAGTCAAAGTATTATAAAGTAGCATAATTTCTCTATGAATAGAGATTTCCTCTATCACAAACAAAATGCTGTGTGGCTCTGGTCTGTAGGGGCACCCCATATAGACCCTAAATTATCAGCTGCATGCTACTTAGCAGCTTTTAACCCCACAATAACATGCAGCCAATACCACAGATGGGGCTAGATGTTTGTTTTTTAATATTTTTTATCATTACCTAGAAAGCTGAATGTACAGTTGTATTTTATATAACCTGGTTGCTGATAAGGTACTGAAACTGTTTCACCTTAATAATTGTTATTATTATGCATCATTTGCTGAATAATCTCTTTAAATGAAAAATGCTTTTAATCTTATGGGCTGTATTTTATTCTTTCTTCAGGTCATAATTATTATGTCTTCATTTCAGTTTAATTCTATTCTTTGTTTATTTTTATGGTAACCTAATTGTCTTTCTCAAATTTCTTAGGTATTGCATATTTGCTGAAGGTGTTGAATCAGAGTTCATCATTTGACCATCTGCATTGGTGGTCAGGTGTCAGAAGAAGGTTTATAGCAGAAAGAGAGAAGGTAAGGTTCTGTTTTGCATGCATGCACAACCACACACTCGCATATCTGTCTTACGAAAATGTTATCAATGCCCCACCCTGGCTATACCTGGACAGCAACACAATATTTTTTTCCTCAAGTGGTTTATCGACCAGTCCGGTGGCTGTTGCCGGTTACCTGGGAGTGTTGGGTCCTCTGCAAGAGAGGCTTGGGGCAATGTATTGATTGATCAAAGTTGATTGAATCATTTCTTTACTGAGAAATTCGTTCTTGGAGGGTTAGACCAAATAAGTGTCCACCCAGACTGATGACATCAGTGAATGAATGTCTACCAGTGATCCCTCCAACCAACACCATATGTGCCCCATAATTAGAAGATTAGAGTTAATGCAGTGTAGAGTTAATGTATATTCATAATTATAATTGAATATACTCGGTAACAGAAGATGCATAGGAACTAAGACTAATTTTCCTTTTTTTGAATCTTATGAGATGCAGGGATGACCCATCATCCAGGAAGTACCAAGATAAGTGGGAGGGAAGATAGGGATGAAATGGATGGGAGTGGTTTTCATGCCTTTGTTTTTTTGGCTACCTCCCTTATAATGGGGGAAAAAGCCTTTGGTATATGTATGTATGAATCTTATGCCAGAGCTTAGGTGTTTAAGCTATGTTAACTGTATTGCAGGTAGAGAAACAAAAGCAGGGTAGCTCTGCATTGGATGACAAACTACAGCAAACCTTAGCACTCTCCTTGTCTCGTCTTCAACAGTATCAACAGGAATTTGAACTGTTGTATCTGAGCATAAGTAGTGCCCGGATATTTTTCAAAGGAGATTGCCGAAGTAATGACACTACCAAAGGAAACTCATCTAGTGATGCTGCATCACAGGGATCCAGTAATACAAGTGATGGAACAGAAAAGAAGAACTGAAAACTAACTCAGGCATATTATGTATATGATGAATTCAGGGAAAGAAATTGAAGTGATTAAGATCTTTGTAATAGCTGCCCCTTCCAGAAGCTGTGCAAAAATTAGCAAGTAAGATATTTTACTTTACTTAAATGTTAAATGAATTTGTTAATCCTTTCAGTATGGTGACATATGTTGAATATGTTAAATTGACAGAAGTTATCTGGCATTAACTAGAGTAAAACTTTTATGGAAGCTCACTGGCTGAATGGGTTAGAGTATCGCTACTTGTGGCAGAGGTCAAGGTGGCGGTAGTTCGAACTCTGCCACCAGCAAGTTGGACAAAGGGCATGGTTCACTAAATTACATGCGACGTTAAAACAAAATAAAAACTTGCAAAGAATACCACCATACCAAAGGGGTATAAAGTCTGCTAACATTCCAACAATTCGAAAAGATCATCAGGTATGAACCAGATTAAATTCAAAAGATGTCACCATAGTGATGGAGCTGTTAACCTAATTTATCATTATTAAAGATTTTTGTTACAGCAAATTTCATCTTATCTTGTTGAAATGTAAAAATGATAAAATGCTTTCTATGTTTTTATATATATCAGAGGTAAATCGTGGGTACTTGTTTGTGTTGTTTGTGGTGATCCTCCAAGAGCAACCCGTTTTTGAAACCTGGCAACCCCCTCACCTCCATCAGGAGGTGCAGTCCAGAGAGGCTGGCACTTGGTTTCTGAATTGGGCCCAAGATTTCTTTATCTGAGCTTCATACATATTTTATAAACCTTTTCTCACATGGAGAGCCGACAGCCAGCAACTGCTCTCCTCCTATCACTTTCAGCTGGTGACACAGAAACATTCCTACACCAGTACAAGACAGGCAACAATCCAAAGTATTTTCCTTGAGAGATTCGAGGGAGAGTTCAAGGACCATTGTCAGCCACTGAGGGGTTGCAGGTTTTCCTTCATAGTGAAAATCAAGGCAACGGTTATTGTCATTATTATATTTATCATCATGATATAAGCTTTCACCAGTTAAAATGCCAACCAGTTTAGATGGGAAGTATGGTGTCTATGTAGATCTGTTGCATTCCAGAATGTGAATTTGTAGAGTAAGAATCATCGAAAACCATGTATTAAAGGGCATATGGTTGATATTTCACCTAGTATTCTCATTTTTCATAGCAGACTTTCCTGAACCTTGTTTTTATAACTCTGGTTATCTTAAGTCTCTTGCTTCTCTTGGCCAGCATCATGGTGACAAACTGTGAGGATCATTTGTGATTTGCTAGAAACTTCCGCAATGCAAGAGAGAAACCACGCGTGTTGGCAAAAAATTAATTAAAACAAAATTAAATATGTAAGTAAAAAAAATCTATATATACCAAAAGGCCTTTTCCCTCCATATAAAGGGGTGACTGAGGTGAAACATACATCCGTCCTACATCCAAATAAAAACCTATTCTCTGTCCTTCTTAACTCCTCATGGATGAATGGTCATCCCTGTTCCCTGCCACACTGCCGTGATCAGAGGCAATGCAGCATGTCACAGTTCCTCCACAGTAGGACCCAATAGCCAAGACTAGTTTACCACCACTGCCTAGTTATATGGCAACCTCACCCCCCCCCCATTCACATGAGAAATAAAGAGAGCAGACAAGAAGAAATCCCATCAGACCGCATCATCCTTATCCATTTGCAGCCACTCTGCATTCATTCCTCTTTCTTCTCTTTCTTTCCTGCTTGACCCTTAACCTTGTTTCTGTGGTCAGGCTTTCTACACTCATTTTGCCAGTCTTCCACTCTTTCTTCACTCACTTTTTCCCCATATGCCAAAATCATCAAAGCACTCTTCAGTTAACTCACCAACCACAATTTCCTCCACTCCTCTATTTTTCTCACTATTCATTTCATCTCAGACACGTTTAACCTATGTATCATATTGTGTCTGTCAATCATGTATGTGTACTTTATGCACATGCTAAGAGTTACTCTAATATGTGTGTAGATCTGATATAAAGGTCATGGGGAGAGTAGATGAATATTTTGAAATATACAAGGAAATCTAGACAGGATTTATGACTGAAACCAAGTATGGGAAATGAATTTCAATAAAAGAATATATATTGGATATAGGCAAAACCAAAGATGCCATCAGTGATTTACTTGATAGGAAATGAAACATTTATAAGGCCAAAAGAGAAGGACATAGGAGTGTTGATCACAAACATATAATTTGTTATTTGATAAGCACATTAACAAGGCTTTTAGTGTGACATATAAGATATGATGAACATAGTGACATTTCACTACAAATATAATGAAAATTTTCTAAAAAAAAAAAAAAAATCTAATCAGCTTCTGATTAGAATATGCATTAGTGGTGTGGCTTAACACAAAAAGGATATAGATAAACCATATAAGGAATAATTAGAAAAATTGGAAATGCCCCCATTAAAAGAGAGGAAGAAAGGTGACATGATTGTTGTGTTTAGGTCAGCTAAAGGAGAGGACATAGTTGACAGGGAGGATCTCCTTATTTGGGATAGAAAAGGTCATAGAAAACAGTATGAAAAAGACAATATGCAAGAAGGATACCAAGAAATGCAGCTTTTCGTATAGATGCATAAACGTGTGGGGTATCCACAGAGGCAATAGTTCAGTCACATAACAGTTAAATTCAAAGCCAAACATGACTGAAGGAAACAGAGACAACCCCATTGGCATAGCTCTCTCCTGTACGTACATATATACGCATAACCACATAGTAATTTAATGTGCCTTATGAATCTTGGAAGCTCGCTGGCTGAGCGGGTTAGGGTGTCGTTACTTGCAATGAAAGCCAAGGGGATGGCAGTTCAAACCCTGCCACCAGCAAAGTTGAACCAAGGGCACGGTTCATTAAATTCCATGCTACAAAGGCCTCTGTGAGGGGCACTGTCCTGGCCTTCCAATACGGGGGAGTTTGTGACGTTAAACCATATAATGAATTTTGCAAATTAGCCCTCTCATTGTGTAAGGGGCTTCCTTCACTGAATAAAATTGCATGGCAGCAGGTCATAAATAGCAATGAAAGAGTTGAGGTAGGTGACAGGGTTAATCTTTTTACTAGTAAAGGCATTTTTTTCATTATCATCTTCATCTTTCTTTTAGTGTCTTCTCTTTCCACATTAAGGGGTTAGATGTTTCAGTGCTCTCATCTTCAGAATAAATGTACATACATATACATATACCATAGGCTTTTCCCCCCTTACAAGGGAGGTAGCCAAAAAACAAAGGCATAAAAACCACTCCCAACCATTCCATCCCCACATACTCCACTCCAATCCACCCCCTTGTCTTGGCTCTTCCTGGAGCCATAAATATGAATAAATATACAAGTCATGAATAATAATGAAAAGCTAATAGATGATAATATTTCAAAGTTTGATTGCAGTGTAGGAAAGTAGCAGTGACCTCATCATATTTTGTCAATGGTGATAGAAGCCTGTTTTCTTTACTTGTGTTTGATATATGTGTGAACATCATAGATATGATTTGTGATCTGGATTTCTAGATTATGTAGTTTTGTTGGGATTTGCTGTAACTTTTAAAGACCATTTCTGGTCTCTGTCTAGAAAAGTTGTTTTGAATTTATTTTTGAAGCATTTACATTTAACATGGGAAGGGAGATGTGGGTCTTTGTATACATATGGGGCTGGTAGTAAGAAGAGGAAAGGGAGTATATGTGAATACATAGGGGGTTTAGGGAGAAATGTCAATGTAGTGATATTGGGAGATCTCAGTGTTAGGGTAGGAGACAAACCAATAGACAGAGTGGTTGGGAAGTGTGGAGTCCCAGGAAAAAATTGTAGTGGAGTATTGATGGTGAAGATGTGTGTAGAGAGTTGATGATAGCAAACAGTGTTTAGGAAGAAAGTCAAGCATAAGTACACATGGGAGAGGGTGGTGGATGGAAGGGTGGTAAATAGGGCTTTAACGAATTATATAGTGGTAACCAGGAGAAGAGTAGCAAGAGTTTTGGATGTATGTGTTCTTAAGGGAGTGGGGGAATATCAGATAATTTTTTGGTAGAAGGTACAGAGTGGAGGATAGATGGAGAAAGAGGAAAAGGACAGATGGTAGGGAGATGCTTAAAGTAAACTGCTTAAATGAGAAAGAAAATGAGTACAAGAAGCTGAGAGAAGAGTGGGAGTGAGTGAAGAATAGAATTAGGAGTGGAGAAGGAATGGGGATGTTTCAAGGAGGGAGTCATAAGGTGGGCAAAGATGGTGTGAAGAACAAGGAAATAGAAGGAAGAGTAGTGAGTGGTGGGATGATGAAGCAGAGAAGGTTGTAGACGGGAAGAAATGAGCATTCACAAATTGGTTGCAAAATAGGACAAGAGAATCATATGAGAGGTACAAAGAAAAGAGAAGACAAGTAAAGAATAAGACAAAGGAACCAAAGAGAAAAGCAAATGAGAAATGGGGGAAGAGTATGACAGAAAATTTTGAAAGTAATAAAAAGATGTACTGGAAGGAAATTGAGAGAAGAAGGGTATGCAAATCAAGTAGATAAGAAAAGGTAAAAGGTGCAGATGGAGAGATGATAATGGAAGAGACAGCAGTAAGAGGAAGATGGACTAAGTATTTTAGGGAGATGCTAAACGTGAAGAAGGATAGGGAAGGAAAGGTAGTTGCAATGGTAAACACTAAGAAAATGAGTGATGAATGAGGAGAATGGAGGAGAAATAAAAGATGAGGCAAAAACAGTTATTAAAATGATAAGAGCAGGTAAGGCACATGGGTTAGATGGGTGTTATGAAGAATGTCTTGAAAAGGGAGGTACAGTAATGGTGGACTGATTGGTGAGGTTGTTTAATGTTTGTTTAAAAGAGGGTAGAGTGCCACAGGACTGGAGGAGTGCCTGTATAGTTCTGCTTTACAAGGGAGAAGGGTACAAGTGTGAGTATAGTAGTTTCAGAGGAACAGGGAATAATTGGTGAGGAACAGTATGACTTTAGGACAGGTAGGGGCTGTGTGGATCAGATTTTTGTGGTAAGGTAGATGTGTGAGAAAGCTTAAGGAAAAGGTAAGGATGTTTTTTGGGTCTTTATGGATTTGGAAAAGGCTTATGACAGGGTATACAGGAAGGCACTCTGGGAGGTATTGCAGATATATGGAATAGGAGGAAAGCTGTTAAGAGCAGTCAAGAGTTATTATGAGTAGTAGAACCTGTGTTAGAATTAGAAATGGAGATAGTGGTTTGAGGTAAAGGTGGGACTTCACCAGGGATGTATCATGTTGCCATGGTTGTTCAAGTTATACATGGATGGGGTGGTGTGAGAGGTAAATGTAAGGGTAATGGGTAGGGGATTGGAGATGGTCAAAAGAAAATGGAGTAAAATGAGAGATAAGCCAGTAGTTGTTTGCCGATGAGACTGTGCTTGTAGCAGGACCAGAGAAGGGATTAAGGAAGTTAGTGAGGGAGTTTGGGAAGGTGTGCAAAAGAAGGAAGTTGAAGATAAATGTAAGGTGATGAGATGTACAAGGGAAGAGGCAGCAAATTGGAAGTGAGTATTAAGGGAAAGAGACTGGAGAAAGTGGATAACTTTACATACTTGGGGGTGAATGTGGCAGGTAAGGGAGGAATGAAGGTGGCAGTAGAATGTAGATTTAGAGAAGTAAATACCTTGTGGGATTAAAAAGTATAAAGAGAAATAGACATTTGGTAATAGATGAAGGGGTGATTGTGCCGACAGCACTGTATGGGGCTGAAACATGGAACATGAGGAAGAGCTTAAATGTGTTTGAGATGAAATGCCTGAGAAGTATGGTAGGAGTTACTTGGCTGGATAGTGAGAAACAAAGAGATGAGGAGGAGAATGCGGGTGGAAAGGGAGTTGGGAGATTAGAGTTGATGAAAGAGTAGTGTGATGGTTTGGACACATGGAAAGAATGAGTGAAGAAATATTAGTAAAAGAGGTGTGGATGGCAGAGATTGAGGGAGTGAACATGAGGGGGTGACCAAGGATGAAATAGATGGATGGGGTAAAAGGGGCATTGGGAATGAGGAGAATGTCTGTTGAGGAAGGAAGGGAGAGGACAGAAGAATGGAGAATGATTGTGTATGGATGATGCTGTAATGCATGGGAGTTGGTTGGGGAGTGGAGTGTATGTGAATAATATTTTGATGTAGCCTGAAGGGATTTCTCACCGTCATCTCTTTTTCTGCACGAGGGGATGGAGAGGGGGTCACCAATTAAATGAAGCAACCTTGCTGTGGTTGAGCTATGTCTTGCTGCATTGCTTCTGGGCAAGATGCAGGGATAACCCATCATCCAGGAGCCAAGAAAAGAGGGAGGGAGGGATGTTGAATGGGAGTGGGGTATGTGGGGATGATATGGGTGAGAGTGGATTTATGCCTTTGACTTTGGCTATCTCCTTTGTAAGGGGGGAAAAGCCCTTGGTATGTGTATGTATGTAGATCTAACATCAGTACTCGTACACACATACACTCGCATCAGGGCAACAGGTCCACGTCATGCACAAATTGGGAAATTGCAAAATCAGACATGTTGTTAATGAAAAAAGTGATGATTGGGCCCTTGCTTACTTGTACTACTGCACTAAAAGCAGTTAGAGGGTGGCAAAGTGAAAGTACATTTGGATCTGAAGAAAGCTATTGAAGATTAATGTGGACATTGGAATACATAGGACTCAGAGTGAGCCTTGTGGAATGATTGAAAGATTTAATTTTTAAAGATCAACACATTTGAACAATTATGAAGTATAAGATGTTGGTTTGGAGAGAAATAACTTGTGGAGTCCCATAGGGCACTTGTAGTGTTCCTAATATACATCATCATCATGACTGATGGAACAAGTAGTTATCTCAGTCTATGCAGACAATGCAAAGATGATAAAAATTTGAAGAATAGAAAATTAAGCAGATTGCTACAAAGACCTCAACAAAACCCGATTGAAATTAGGAATTGAAAATATGAATAGTGCATTATTTTGGAGATTGGCAAAGTTTGAAGACTTTCATGGAATTGTGCAATGGGAAATGAAATACTAACGCAAAGGAGGAGTGGGACCTGGGAGGTTTGGATAAGAATGGTTTGTCATCCAAAAACATGTTTACAGGATAAGGGGAAGGACGTATAAGGTGTTGATGAATAACAGAGTGACATTTTATTATTTTGATGAAGACATAGGGAAAAAAATAGAATAAAAATTTGTACCTACCCCAAGGTAGATACACAGAAGTTGTGCAGACCTCACACAAAAGGAAAGATATAAGAAAAGTAGATAGAATATAAAAGGCAGCAACCAAAACGATTCCCAGCCTAGTTCATGGGTCAAACAAGGAAAGACTAGACAAGCTGGAAATACCCACACAGGAAGAAAGAAGAGAAGATTCACTATGATTGCAAGAAAATTACGAGTTGTTGAATGTTTGAAGGACACTAAGATATTGTTTTATTTACAGATGTATCAATGTGTGGATTAAATTCAAATAAGATAGTCCAAGCAAATAATATAAACGAATCGAAAGCAAAGTTTGATTATTGTAGACACAAACGGGATCCCACATGCATATCTCCTATCTTGTATATTACAGTTAGGCAAGTACCCACATTAGAAACAAATGAAAACCCATGCAAACACCCATCCCATCTCAGCATTTTAGGGATGAGGAGGATGAGTATCATATTTACTGAGGGTTAACTTTGTAATTCTGGAATTAATATGGCTGTGTTGTTATTGTTGGTGATTATTTAGCTAATTTAAGACAAATCTGGTCATTTATAAATGTACTGTATACATATTTCGTGTATCTGTTTACAAGTAGAATCATAGATTTTCTAAGAAGACTAATCATATTTTTCCAAGTTTATATACATTCATCTATTAAGAAATAGTGTATGTTTATGTATGTGTATATATATGTATACCTGTATGTTATATTCTTTTTACATATATACAGTCCTTTTCCAATGGAAGTCCCTAACCCACTTAGCCTCTCTTCTGGTGTCCACAACTCCCAGTCCAAGATGTCTTGCCTCATTCTTTATTCTTATTTTTCTAACCTCTTTTCATTCCCATGTAGCGTGCCCTCTCCCCCTTTTCCCTGTCATTCACCACTGTATTTCCTCCACCCATAGAAGAATACTAATCATTTTTAACTTTGTTTTATCACATCTTAGAAGCTTGCGGGCCAAGCAGATTAGAGCATTACTATTTGTGGTAGACGTCAGGAGTGGAGGCAGTATGGGTCTTGCTTGGCAGCAAGCAAGTTCATAGTTAAGGTATAGTACATTAAATTCCATGCTTCAAAAAGTACTTCATACTTCAAAATATTAACAGGGTCTACCTGAGGTGCTATGGACATGTGGAATGAACAAAATAAATGAGAAAGTGGAGAGATGGAGAGAAGTGCTTAGAGAAGAGAACAACAGTAAAGACAAAAAAATTATGGTGCATGGCAGAGGGGTGTAGAGTAGAAGATACGAGGAAGGAAAGGGTGGAGTAGGAGTAATAGTAAAAGTTAGGCAGCATGGGAGTCCTACAAGGGAGGACATACTTCTTGATGTGAAGAAATGAAAAATCTATAGATCTGAGAAGATTGGCTCCATGTTTCCCCTTTTTTGTAAAAGTTCTGAGATTAGAAAACCTACTGGTAATGGGTTAGTGACCTCTACTTATGGAGAAGATGTCACTGAAATACAAGAATAAAAATGTATACAAACATATTGATAACGTCCCAAATCTATCTCGTTCTTAAACTTGAGGAACTTGTAATACTCATGTATATAGTGATATTTTTCATATGATTTTCCTGCTTTGTTGTCATATTTTCAGCAAATATAAGTGATTCGCTTTTGTTGGTTGTGTATTTATCCATAAAAGTATCAGCACAAGTTGTATCATTGTTGAAAGGTAAATCAAACATTTTTGCCAAGTGCTACTCTTTATTACATCATATCATATATAACATCTGGTAACTTAAGCTATAGCCTTATGTGATGAATGACACTGAAGATCAATCTACAATTCTCAAAATGGAGTTATGGAAGGCTTGCACTAAAATGAAGCACCTTATAGATAATAATAGATACATGTCTGAACAAGTCTGTATTCCTAAACTAACCAACTTTTGTCAGAATCTTACTATAACCACATTACGAATGCATAGCTTTTTAATTGGCACTTATAATTATGGGTACAGATGAAGAAAAGCTCCTCAACACTTGCTGAACCAGTATCTAGTGATGAAGATGTTGCAGATTGTCAGAGTAATTTGTCATGAACAAAAAGAGTCCCTTGTTTTCTTGTTATCTAGACTATCAATGGTGAATGTTTTTTTTTTTTATATGTGAATAAAAACCTCTACCAATACATGCTTGCAAAGCAGTGAAGAACTTTTTTCCCCCCTAACTGTACTTATTAATATCAGAATTTAGGGCTTGAAAGTGTAAGAAAGCTAGCTGTCATTTGGAAACTGGGCTGCAGTGATAATCTATGAAAATGTCATTAATGAAGTGTCAATGGGTTACCGAAGAGATTGATTTGCCATCTAGGTGAAATTGTCTTAATTTTGACTACTGTTACACTTGTAAATGAAAGATCCCTGCTGTCTGCAACAATGTTAGGGAAAAATGCTTTAAAATATATGGTGACAGTCCATCAGATACTCTCTTCAGTACCTATATAGCTGCAGCTTTAATAATGCACAAAATATATAAATGGGCTTTGATGATGTCTGCTCAGCCCATTTAATAAAGTAACAACCCTTTGCTGAATAAAACGATGGTATTTACCAGTACATTACTACATCAACAGAGTTAAAAGTCTGGTTTACCCAAGTACAAAATACATTAATAAATCATGGATGCACTGCCAAAATCTGTACAAATTTCCAAACATAAGGTTAAAATTATATGAACAAGAGAAAGTAGGTTAAGTCCAAAAACAAGTTTTACAACTGAAGATTGGACACACAATGATAATTGTTGCTTTGAGTTGCAATGACTTGAAAATTACAGCCCCAAGGTACCCTGCAATAGCCTCTGGGCCCAACCATAGATCTCACTAGGAAATACTTGTTCTGTTGTCTGCGCTGTTTTAGTGACATTGTTTCTGTGTTTGAGGAGAAGAACAATGTCTGCTTGAATTTGAGAGACCTTTGGTAAAGTCCAGAGCCTGAGCAAAAGCTCCTTGGGGGTTCACCTCCAGATGGAGGTAAGGGTGTTGATGAGATGTGAAGATGCACAGCAGGGAGACGATTCTCTCTGATGTCCATCCCACAGGACTACCACAAGCAAGTACCTATCAATGGACACATAAAAAATACAGGAACTATATGTGAACATTTGGTAAGGCACAGATGACAAATGCATACGTGACTGGTGTGCAGATGACACTCGCACACAGCAGATACTACTTAATGAAAAAAGTAAGGAAATGCAATGTTGCACTTTAATGTTTTGGGCAGTGTATACCCAATATGACTTTGTTATTACTGCAGGTGGTAGAGGGCACAGTAGTGGCTGACATCAGTGTCACAGAGCTATGACTGCTAAACTACCTGGAAAAAGCTCCACCTCGGTCCAATTTCACTCCCTGAACCACACTGGTATGATGTAACAGAAGGCACTTCACACTTAATTGCTACTGGCAGTAAACATAGTCAGGCAGCTGACATATTTAAAATGCCAAAGCCTCTTAATCAGATGGTAATATTCCACGGCATCAAATGCTTGTGGTTCGATCGGTGATAATTTCCTTCATCTTCCCCTCTTGGTTTTCACTAGCGACATACACTCTTTCATCTCTGTGTTCTTCCTCATCAGCCACTGCCTCAAAGACATGAGTGTAGACTAGTGCCGCAATCGCCCCACCGCAGACTGGACCAACCCAGTAGACCTGTACCATGGATGACAAAAGTTAGTGCAGGTATATCTATAAGTGCCTATGTATATATACTTTCAGATGAATGCAGTTACAAAACAAAAAGGGTTAGCTATGTACTGATTAAATACCAGGGCATGGTTCATCCTGGCTATCACTTGAGAACTGTCGTACATGATATCACACGGTCAAATATGTGATCTTTGAATCAGTAATCATCCATCAAAGATCTGATGCAGAGTTGTTGTTACATAAAAAGTAAAGCCATGCTACACTTGCATATTTCAGAAAGAGGATAATGTTAAGTATAAAATTACATGACTTAATTGATGTCTTGAATCTATGTGATGTCTATATATGCAAAAGGCATTAAAGGAGAAAAATCCCTCATCAATTTGTAACAATTAGCTCATATTCCATGCAACCTGCAGTAGAATTAAAACATGCCAAAAGAAAACTGTTCTTTGCTCAACATATATTCCATTTTATAAATATTACTATCAAGCAATACAGTAAATAAATCTCAAGAATGCAAGCAAGTGAAAAGGTAAGCAAGCCATGCAAGGAACATGCAGGAGAAATGTAATGTGAAAGGCTGACAAGGCAGAGGTGAGTTTGTACTTAAAGTCATGCCTGTATTCCTTATTTGTGGTTACAAAATGAGAATTGATTAATAATGCGTTCCAAGGCAAGTTCAGTTATAATTCTATTATAGTGACCCATGGTAATAGTGGTTAATATGCACAATGAATGCATATCAAACTGATGAAAAATAAAAGTTTTATGCTGTCAAACAAACATAATACATGTACAAATATTAGCACCATGTGGGTAATGTTAAATGCCAAACGCTATAGATTAACACATTTTATAAATATTCACTTGCAGAACTGTTATAATTTGATCCAAGTAAAGCCAATTGTTGACTTTCTGTTATTTAATGCAGCCAAAACACTTGCAAAGGAAAATTAGCTTAGATCAACACCGTTCTCCAACATGACTGATCATGTGAGAAGTAATGTACAGTATACCTTTTTAGGCTCTCATCTTGTAAGCCTCGCTATCTTCAGTTGGTTCAGGCTTAGGAGCCCTAAACACATACGAGTACAAGAGGCCAGCCAACATGCCGCCAATGATAGGCCCCGCCCAGTATACCTAGAAGAAAACAGAAAGTGGTGTCGCATTGCTGTTCTATATGTGAAAAGAATGTGGGATAGGTGATGAGATAGTGAATACCAAATAGTGCTAAGCACCCATCTAACTCTGAATGAAGCAACAACTAAGAAGTAAAGTACATCTAAAGATACTACAAAAGTGATGAGGAAGAAACATGAAAGGGAGAGGAAAATGTGGTTGACTTGGATGAGTGTTGCAGTAATTATTATTCATTCTTCCACACAATTTATATCTACATAAATCAAAGCCAATTCTCATTACTACATAGCAAGATTCTAGTCACCTGTATGGAATTCAGACATATTGTGGGATATGTTTACAGAAAAGTTGAGTTTATGTGAATGTGGATGCATGTGCATTTGTCTGTGTGTGTATTTGTCTGTATCTGAGTACATGTTTGATATGATACATGACAGGATGGCCACAGATATTGAAGGGTTCAACACCTAAGCATACGACACACAACCATCACCGCTAACTGTAAAGTGGAGGCATTTACCCAAAACAACACACTAGAAGCAACACTGGTCTGGGAGGCCCCATCTCATTACAGCCAAAGCAATGACAACATAGTAACTTTACCTTGTTCTTCAATTAATGTGGAATCATCAATAGGTTTTACTGATATGACATATGATTGGGGCTATTTGTGAAAAAGTGTTCAGCTTTTGAAATAGTAAATGAATTACAGCAGTAAAATAAATAAAATAAATAAATTAATGTTTATCAGTTATGGGGCTATTTGTGAAAAAGTGTTCAGCTTTTGAAATAGTAAATGAATTACAGCAGTAAAATAAATAAAATAAATAAATTAATGTTTATCAGTTATGTTGTAAAACTGACCAAGTTATGTTGTAAAACTGACCAACAGTTTTTATGAATAGGACTATGAATACTTAAGACTATTGTGTGTGTGTGTGTGTCTCTGTAAAGTGGTGTTGTGAGGTGCTGGGGGTAGGTCTTCAACAGTACCTTGTTGCAATGATTTGTAAAATCCTACAAGTTAAGGTTGTGTGTAATGATGTAATATGACAGATGCTAAGGTATAGGGGCTCTTGCAAAGAACAATGTCCTAATAATATTCATGTGCTGCTGTGGGTACATTCTTGTTTCCGAGTACAGATGGCCTATTAGGGTTGTTTCAGTAGAAACTTACTATTCTTAAATTTTTGTTTTGTCCTGTTTGTAAGTGTTCTTTGTATACTTTACTATAGGGAAGCAAGATGTTTAGTGTGTGGGAGGGAGGGTTGGGAAGAAAGATACGTGTGTGTCAAATATGAAGTCTAGTACTATTGGATTATTTATTTAAAGGTGTTGGCCATTCAGTGAAACAGCTGATGTTTCCTGTCTTGGATGGGAGTGTTACTAAGGATTATTGTGGAGATGACAACATCCTCATGGCCACCCATGAATGCTGTAGGCTGTACCTCCATGTAACATAACTCTTACCCAGTGGTTCTCCCACAGACCAGTCATGACGGATGGGCCGAAGGAACGGGCAGGGTTCATGGAGCAACCTGTCATGGGGATCTGCAACAGAAAGAGCATTAGAGAGATGTATTCAACAAATGATACATATTCCGTATTTTACCAAGGTGCAGGTACACAAGTGTAAGCACATGTCTGCATGTTCTTTCGAAGAATGGGATGCAGAAGGCAGGCGAGAGAGATAAGCAAAGTATTCAAAGCCTCTTTGAAGCCAACAGATTTAAGTATTTGATTATTTTATCAGAGATAACATCTAGAAATAGATAATGGTGTGCATGTATTTGTATGCTGTGGCATGGGCCACACAAATAACAATGTGAGGCATGATTGTGTGGAGGGAATATGTTATAATACTTCCTATATCCTCACTGAAATTCTACCTAGTCATCCAACATATAACAGTCGTGTTTTATAAATTGATCCCATCCTCTTTACTGTATTTGTACTCTTGTTTGATAAGGATCTCATAATTCGAGGCACTGCATAAAATAAATATATCTAGTTGCCAAACAGCAGTGTTGTACGTACTGAAGCACATATAGAGATCAACTTTCCCCTCCCCGTCAAATTGAATAGTGTGGATACACGAGAAAAAAATATTGGCGTCACTAAAAAACGAAAGTGCAATACCCAACACGTAAGTAACAGATTTTATTGAATTCTGGAAATATTCTAACTCATTAGAGCTAAAGGAATAAATATAGTGTTGTTTCTGCCCTATGATACACTCGTACATACCGCTGACAAATGGCAGGCAACAACGGCAAGACCAATGGCAATGGGAGCCTGGCCCATGACGTCAGTACGGCGCTCGTCGACCACAGCGAAGATGGTCATCACGAGGATGAAGGTGCAGACGACCTCAACGCCGAAGCCCTGAGCGGAAGTGAGGTTTTCGTTCACTTTGGTGATGCCGAGGTCGCCAGTGGCGTTAACTGGGGTCACAGCCTGAAAGAGAAAAGAGAGAAAGTTCGTTATTGCTGCAAAATGAACCGATGATATACAAGTTTTACTGCATGAGGAATAACAATAGTCATGCCTGCAAGATGCACTAGCTGCTGTGCATTTAAACTATTTTTCTATACAAACTGTAAATGCAATAACAATCTTCATGGTCATTATTACTGGTTATTTGAAGACAGTAATGAGAGAACGGTTAAAGCGGAGCTTTTAAAACACGTTTCCAGATTTATACCCATCCAAAATATCGAAAAAATAGATTCATGCGTAGCAACACTGCGAATGCAGAGTTGACATGAAAATTTTACGTTGGGGTAATTTGAATCTGGGTAAAAAAAAATAATAATAACCACCGGGTATGGAATTTGGACAATAAATAAAAACACTTCGAATGTCAGCCTTGACAGCATTCAATTGCTGAATGAATGATGGCGTTTGTGCGTGGGGAAGAGTATAAGTGACAGGAATATGAAGAAGAGGATCAGATGACACGAGGAGGCCGAAGCAGCAAGGACATATCAATCACAACTTTAGATCTCAATAACTCGCCACGGAAATTGATAATAAAACAGAGGCAGTCTTAAGAGGTATCCAATAGAGGATTTAATAATCTAACATCTAATTAACAAAGCGTGATCTAAAATCAGTATTTACCAGAAATTTGTCATGGATGCACACGTATACGCGCGAGCACAAACCACATCACCCATAGGTCGAGCCACATATGAGCAGAGCTTTCATCCAGGAGGATAACAGCTGTCGACCACGTGTCCAACACGTGATCCAGGACCATGGTGAATCACATACATAAAACGCAAGGAAAGATGAGACGATTGCAAGGGGAACTGTATAGGTCCTGATGTAAAGAGCACCGAGTATCTGCTTGAGGAATCTGGTGCGTTTGGGCCAGGAGGAGGAGGAGAGGGTGGGAGAGTACCCCAGCCGAGGAGCGGACCCGTGGCAATCACTGCATCCTCCAGATTGAAAAGGCACTTGCCACGTCTCCAAAGACAAAAGAATAACGACCAGGGCATTTCAAGTTAATTTAAAAAAGGTAGTTTATTGACCGTTAACGGATAGCTTATTCACATCGTATAAGGTACTCTTTGCAGGAGACTTAATATTGAGTGTGAGGAGTGGCCACGGGTTGGCTGTCGGAGTACACTAGCCGGCTACGGTTCCTTTTTGATAAAACAGACTTGCGTAAAAGTCTGGCTTCGGGAGAGGTCCTGTCAGATCAAATGACATCTGGCTGGGTTCCGAAAGAGAGTAAGCTTAGGTGATCTGATAAGGAAACTAACAAAGGCTCAGAGCGACTAAGTTCTAGAAGTTTTAGTGGTTTACTACAGGACCGGACCTAAGTATTATCTATGTTTGAAAAGCCAGCCAATCTCTCAATCCATAACGAGGTAGAATCCTAAATAATATATAAAAGAACAAATACCGTAAAATTCACAACTTCGCCTGGAATAAAAAGAAAAAAATGTGGAAGCCAAGTATGTAGGGGAATACTAAAAAAGTTGGAGTGAAGTTTTGTGGAGCAATTCATTGAGTCACGAGCGGTTATGTCGGTTAGCTCTTCCACAGTTCCTCAGCGTCCTGACGTCACAATAAAGCGGCAGTAGTGACGTCATATCGTTCAGACTCCTTCACTTCATTCTATACATGCCCTCAGCCATGCGTAGATCAACAGAGCAACAACAACAACAAAAATAACGTTGGGGTAATCTTTTATGGCCTTGTGCTTCTAACAGTAGCATTACGCCGCAAACATAAATGCAAGTATTTATATGATTTAGTTTCGGGATAAATATGCATGGCACGCACACACACACATATTCTTCTACAGTCACATGAACGATTATATTTGCCTAAAAGAAGATGCGATAAAAACACATTAACAAGTTGAAAACAAAGTAGCATAGCATAGCAACTACGAACAGTTAAGTAACTTGCCCACCAGGTCGTGTACCAAGTAAACGCGATAACTGTAACTTTAATCGTGACTAGGAAGTGGCGTGAAGCGTTAAGTTACACACAAACCGGTTCAACTCGTAAATCCCCAAAACCTGGTTTGCGTCACTATCGTGTATGTGTGTGTGTGTGTATGTGTGTGTGTGTGTACAAGTCCCTGTGCGTTTAACTGTACACATATGGTTCTACCTCTACAACATGTGTTCTGGGAATGCTGTATTGAGTTTGATCTACGTTAGAAAGCACAGACAAAAGATCCATTCTGAAGAAGTACTCTGTACCCAGCCCAGCTGGTCCTCCAAGCTGGTGCCAGAGGGGGGTCTGCACCAAAGCAGTGACAGCTGGTCGTCTAGATGCATGGGGAGACAGATGGTGATTTGCAGATACATGAGGTATCAACCAGAGATAGGGGAAGAGGACGGCTCAGATACGAAATACATTTACATGGAGACTCGTAAACATGACGCAGAAATTTCTGACTCCAGGTGCACCTCAACACAGAGGTTCCCCAAGAAGAGAAAACAAAAATTTTGGGTCAATGGCGACGGGAGTCCTTCTCCGAGTGCCCTGCGGTCGCCCGGCGCGCCCTTGGCCTCTGGTAAGAGGGAGAGGGAGAGACAGACAGGCAGACAGACAGACAGAGAGAATAAGAGAAAGAGAAAGAGGGAATGAAAGTAAGGGAAAGAGAGGACGACAGAGGGAGAGAAAGAGTGAAAGAGGAGAGAGAGCGAGAGAAAAAGAGAGATAGAGAAAGATAGATAAAGAAAAACAGAGAGAGAGAAATACAGAAAGAAAGAAAGAAAGCGACTAAAACACAAAAACATCGTCTCCCCTATACCTACATGGACCCAAAGCCACCGAACGACCTTAGGATCCCCGACGAACGTCTACAGTCCGCCAAGATGACGAGACCAAGAGGTAAGTGGCTGTCACGAAAGAAGAGACGGTTACCCCCTTGCGTAAGGGACCTGGGGGAGAGGGGGGTGGTGGTGGTAAAGGAGATATAATCCAAGAGACCTGGGATGGTGGAAATGGTGGTGGTAGTGGTACAGATAGCAGTGATGGTGATAGTAGTGATGGTGGTAGTGGTGGTAGCGGTGGAAATGGTAGTAGTAGTGGTACAGATAGCAGTGATGGTGATAGTAGTGATGGTAGTGGTGGCAGCGGTGGAAATGGTAGTAGTAGTGGTACAGATAGCAGTGATGGTGGTGGTGGTAGTGGTGGTGATGGCAGTGGTATTATGTTGGTATTACTAAGAGTGGTTGCAGTCTCGAACAACCCTCTGGGCCCAAAACCGACATACCCAACGATTTTATTCTGGCTAATCTCCGGAGATAGTATTTGTGTGTGAGAGGAATCCCACGCCCTGGGAGGGGAGGAACCGAGGCGGAGAGGGTGACACACTTGTGGCGAGAGCAGCTTAGGAACCTCCCAGATGGGCCGCAATTGCTAAATGTTGGTGTGATGAAGAGGAGTTGCGAGTGAAACAGGTGTTCTGCTTTAGCAGAGAGCGCAAGTGTTCCATTGGAGCAATTTTGTTTTTTGTTTTTTGGGGGGAAGGGGAGTGAAGAACGGCGGAGAAATGTATTTTTGGAGGAAGTTTGTGTTAAAGTAGTTTAAAGTGACGCGAGAGAAGTGTTTTTGGAGGGAAAGAGTTTGTATTTTGAAGATGAAGATGGCGGGAAGTTTATTTATTTATTTTATTTTTTATCTATTTATTTATATTTTTTGAGGGAAGGAATTCGTATTATGGAGTTCACGATGCCGTGAAGGAGAAGCGCTGGTGAAGACATGCATGTAAAGGGGTGAGCCCCTTCAACTCACTGTGATGATGGTGGTATTCAGAGATTCGAGTAGATGTGAGCATGCACGAACAAGTGCTGGGACAAAGGTCCTGTTTAGTTACAGATGTGGGTAGGTGTAAAAGAAGGCGCAGGGAAGACTTGAGACGAACAAAGGTGTCGAGGTGAGAGAGGGAACTGGCGACGAGCGAGCCAGGAAAGACATTATGCGAGGACGAGCTCTTTATTAGATAAAGTTCTAACTAGAGAAACGTTGTACTAATGTTATGTCGAGGTGTTGTGGTCAGGGAAGGGAGTGTCGTGTACAAGAGAAAGGAGAGAGAGATAGATAGAGAGAGAGAGGAGAAAGAGGAGAGATAAAAAGAGCGATAAGAGAGACGTCACAGGAGCTTGTGCGTGTGGGGACGAAGACGACCTCTGCACGCTGAAACTACTCACGCCATGCACACATTACCAGAGACCGCCAGGTCAGACAAAAAGGACACGTGGGCCCTTTCCTCATCTCCGTGAGTCCCCGTCAGAAGAGGAGAAGTTACAGACTGTCAACCCCTTCAGTACCGTGTGACACTTGTTTTACCCCAGTTATCGCCAGGTTATTTCATTCATATCCGTGGCAACCCCTAGGCAACGAAGGTAGCTATGCAGGGACTGGGAATTCCCCAGCTGGATGGAATTTTCTGGTGTTTGAATGAAATGACCGACTGGGGCATTCTTGATGATGGTTCATTCGATCTTGACACAAATGCCGAAGTCTCACGGGGTATTCAAAAAAAGTGGCACTTCGGGAGTGCCACTGTAGTCTCCGTCACAGAAGCTAATAAAACCTTCAGCTGTGACACTTCAAGAAGGTCCCGGCAGGAGGAGGAGGAAGAAGAAGAGGTGGTGGCACTGGTTGGCACTCCTGAATTTCGTCAAAGCTTAAGAGAAAGATTTATGGACAATAAAGCCTATTCCTCCGCCGCTCGTCTATTTTTTTTTTCTCTGATTCTCCTTCCTCCTCCTCCTCCTCCTCTACACTCTTCTTCCTCGACCTCTTAGCCTATTCTTCCTGTCAACTCTCCGTCCCTTCCATCCTTCTAATCCTCGTTGCAGGAGCTGTGATCAACTACTTCCACTGCCAATTGCTCATCCTGTGAGCACTGAGGGATGGACTCCTTCAGAACACTTGTGGGTACCGCAAGAGAGCCACACTCGACACATATTCTGAGTTCGTTGGTTGGATGTTCTAGGGTCGCCTGATACCTTCTGTAGGCATGACCCGTAGTCAGCAAGTAAAGTCTTGTTCCTCGCTCCAGCCTATTCAGTTATGAACCTTCCCATCTTATGAAATTATCACTGTTTCTCTTTCAAATATTTGTGGATAATGCTATGTGAAGAGAGAATCTCAACTGTATACAATCATCTGTTACCGTGTTAAATGGTTAAAAATTGAAACTGTATTTTCATAGGTCGTGTGAATGGAGGTAGTACTGTGGAGTAACAAGAGTACAAAGAGTACATGTGGAGGGTAGCCTTAAAAGAAGCACCCTCAGATAGGTTCGCCATCTTTGTCGACATTTTGTCATCGACATGACGTCATGACGCTGTCAAGCTGCGCAGGCGTCTAGAACTACAAAGACCTTGATTACTGTCAGTGTGCAACTGTTTAAGCTAAATAGTTGTTGGGTGAGTGTGGGAGGGACTGTGGGGGAGTGTAGGGTGTAGGAAGCGTAAAGAATGATGCGAGTAGGTGTAAATAAATTATAGAATAGGTTCGTGACATGAGTTAGGATAGCGGGATTCCTATTATCATCTATGGTGAACTATGGTGAACCTTTTTTGATGCTTGCAAAGATGAAGTAATAATTGGGGAAAATAAACTGGCCTCCCCACTCCCAACAGTAGATGAAATGAGCTAATCCCCCCACCCCCACCTCTGCTTGCTCTGCCCTCAACCGCTGGGGATTTGCCTACGGAGTCTCAACCTACAATCTCACATCACCCATTCTTATGTATTGCTGTTCCTTAGCGTCCTGGCCCCATTTCTGAAATCCTCCGACTTCCCGGGGGGAGAGGGGGTTTACGAACCCAAGGATGAGAACCAATGGGCCCCAATTACCTTCAGGATAGCTGCTCCTGTGATTCCTCCGATGCTCTGGGAGACGATGTAGAGAAGAGCCTTCAGGACAGAAATGTTTCGGGCCACCAGCATGCCGCAGGTGACGGCCGGGTTGATGTGACTTCCTGATATATGGCCGAGAGACTGGAAAGAACAAGAGAAGAACGTTAGTTACCAAAGTTACCCAAGACCTATGATGAAGAACCTATTCTTGAACGACATCGGAGGAACTGTTAAGCCGGAAGTCCTCAACAGTTCGTGATCCAAATTCGTAAAACACACACACACACACATGGCTCGTTCTGTGTCTGGGGATTAAATTTAATCTTTAAAGTAGTAACACTGAGGAAATCCTAGTGGCAATGCCTGGGATTTACATAACCTAAATCCTGCCTTTGTTCTCTATACAAGAACGAAGCCCAAATTACGAACCATACGAGAAGTCTCATTACCAGACATACCAGACCCCCCCAGTATGGGGTACTGGCTGCATATATTTGATGATGTCATTATCAATGGGACTTGACTGGAATACCTATAACTCACGCAACTTTCATGATTGGTAATATAATGGATGAGTACGTCGACAGATATCGAGTTCAGATTAATGAAAACAAATAAATGAATAAATAGATAAACAAATAAATGAATAAAATGCAAGCAAGGAGACGAAAATGAACAACTGGACGACAAATTAAGTGTATCAACGCTGTCACTTATCGTCTGGAAGACGAGTGCTTGCATCTGTCGACAAAGACGGAAGCAACGTTTCGTTTCACATTATTTACAATCAAGATTTATCTCGATGTTGAAGGGGTCCATTGGTACCTTTATATCAAGTGATACTGCTGATAATTTTAATACAAACTATTATCTCTTTTGTACGTTCATTGAGTAGCTTTACGGTCCTAATCCCTGTAGGAATTTTAGTATTGACCTAATACTGTCATTCATGAAAACTTATTGTCAATACATATTTATTGTCCAACAGCCTCTTGACCTGGCGACAAGGAGACAGCGTGCCACAAGATAAATATTCCGATAAGGCACAAGTATATTTGGGCCTCTGGCGTTTACTACAACCCTGCAGACACCAGTGGTGTTTATCTCCTTCAAGCTAGTAACTCCATCTACCCACCCCCCTCCGCTTCCCTGACCCACACCAGTAAACAAAATCCTATCTGGTGCACACAACAAAATGTCCCCCGATAATAATAATAATAATAATAATAATAATAATAACAATAATAATAATTTTATTTGACACAGAATCAATATATATGAAGTGCAGATAATGACAAGAACACAGTTCGAAATAATAATTGCAAATTGCCGAAGATAATAAAAAAAAAATGTACGCTTAGTTCCATTGTGGTCCTCAGCCACCCCATTCTTTCAAACCCTAGGATGATGCATTTCTGGGGTTCTATAAAATTCGCCTGGGGGTTAGAATAAAATCTGTAAAGACCGCCTCAATGAGGCTGATGTGATAGGCTATCATAAGGGGCCAGTGATTGATAAAAGAATCTTTATTCCATCAGGGCAGATGACCCAAGATTTTAAGAGTCTTATCCTCTTATCTTCTCGTATTAAAAAAGATGAAAACAAACAATAGGACGAAAAATAATCTAAGTTTGAAACAATATGAAAAAATATCTAAACGCATCACTTTGTGATTTAAACATGTCGGAAATGAATGTTCAATCTGCTATATCTGTACAGTACATCTTCATGAATATATGTACATATATTACTGGGTATAAGCAATATTCACAAATCCTTGGAGAATCAAACAGAGGCCAATTTTCTCGCTGCATCAAAAGTACCAAAGCACAGATCCCCCTGCCCCTCATTCCGTCCGTTCGCAATGCAAGAATGAAATTACTGCAGTGTAGAGGACTCGAACCTAGTCCGGCCAGGATGTTTCATCAGTTACATTCTCTGTCTCTCTCTCTGACTTGTTAATTTGTTGACCCATCGAATCGCGTTCATAGTTCGACTGAAAGAAAAATACATAGTTTTGCTCTTCGTCACGCCCAAATCGTTAAACCTTCGTTAACTGTCTTGGGTTATGTTCCAACTTTTAACTGTCATTTTCAAACCCCTACGAGTGGTAAATGCAGATATGCACCTAAACATGCAAACACACACACACACACACACACACACACACACACACACACACACACACACACACACAAGGCCAAAACTTTAGTCTGTAGAATAATCTAGAAAAAGAAACATTCAGGGCAGAAAGCATTATTTAAAGTAGACGACCCCTCCAAGAACACAACTCTAATCATAGATCCACACATATTCTATAGCGGATCTTCGCTATTTAGAAGAGGAAGGGGAGTGCTCGGCTGAGTGTGTGTCCACGTGCGTATGTGCTTACATGCGTACATGTGTGCGAGATTGGCATAACAAGTCTTGTCGAATGTGTAGGCGGAGAGTTGTTTTTCTATTTACCTGTTTTTCTATTTATCTAATTTACTTGTTACTTTTCATGATTAACTTCCTATCTTCAATCGCACGCACGCACACACACACACACACACACACACACACACACGGAACAATACATTAATTCAAATCTATGGAAAATAGATATACTCGTAGTCTAAGCTGAAACCATATATGAGTTAGGTATAATACTAGGAGCGTTGTTCACTGGAGAGATATTGAAGGAATCTCGCCTCCAAGAGATATACCGGTCCTGCAGTGGGCAACTAAGATTTCAAATCTGCACAAAGAAACGTAGTTCCTTGTACCTATGTATCCCACACCTTCTGGGTACGGCTCACTCATTAGCGACTCGAAGCACAAACTAAATTTTCCAGGTGTTGTCTGTTCCTTCTTCTTTGGCAAACTAGCACCATCATCAACCTAATTTATGTCTTCGTAAAAAGTATTACTTTATATCTCTTTTTTTTTTTTAAAGTTCGCAGTCTCGCCATTTTTTTTTTTTTTTTCTCTCTAGGTTCTGCGTATGGCATTCTTCAGCGAGAGCCATTTGGGAATGAAGACTATCCTCACGATCTAAGGTCCTCCGAAGTCGCAATAAACGTCTTCGGAAGTCCCAGAGACTGGATAACTTAAAAGACTGGACATCGAGATATAGGCAGACCCCGCATTCCTATTTAACCCCAGCACCAAGTTGGATGTCATTCTAATATTCATCTTTTAGGTTTGTCACAACAAAACATCATTTGTAGTTCCTGTAGGTGATGCGGAAGACGTGTTCAGCTTTGCAACAGACAAAATATTCTTGTTCCCCTTCCCACCCCCCCGTCCCCTCAACCCGGTTAGATAAAGACCGATAACAGACAAGATAGCTTCAGCTGTAACAGGTCCGGCAAAAAAGACAACGGCTTGTGCCCATCAGTTGTCAGATTAAATTCTTTGCTACTGTAAAGGTGGCTAGCATGCTACTTGCTTTTGCTACGTCGAGTAGAAACGACTTCGGATACAATATTCTAGATTTCAGTTAGAATATCCCAACAATGTGTCCAACATTCGTATTCTAGATTTAACTTCTCTCAGTTCGTCTTTCAGATTCTCACTATATGCCCAAATTACTTGACGTTTGGAAACTTGAAAAACAAAAAATCGTAACCGAAATAGTTTCTATACAAACGAAGTAGCAAAACCAAGTAGCATGCTAGGGAGAAATGCCAAAGTGTGACGCCACATTAAACTAGTGTAATCTGCCGATGACAATTAACCAGCGCTTCTATATTTGAAAACAATATCGCGTTTATAAAATCACTTCCATCAATAACTTGATAATTAACAATACTGATTAATGGTTAGTTAATTCATGATAAATCGAATATTTGATATCTAAAATTAGAGTTGTATCGTCAAACTACGTGAAATCACACATGTCAAAACAAAGTGCGTTTTACAATGAGCGTAAGTCTGTGAAAATTCGTTATGCATTTGTACAATGTTGATAATTTCAACCTTCTTACTAAACGACGACAATCCACGAGATTTTAAGGAAGAGCATGAGCTAGATGTTCCTGAATCAGTTCACAACTGACCCCGCCGTCTAGTAAGGGTGGAATTTCGTATAAAAGGAGAGAAAGAAGAAAAGAAAGAAAACGCACTCAACCAAAGACCCCCACGAACTTCGCGCGTAAAAAGAATTATTTTCAAAAATATCTGTACCAGACAACAATTCCTTTGTACTCGTTTGTTCACCCTCCACTTCACTTCTCGGGAATGTTTCCGAGAACACGACGACGGTGCCCCTCAAGGAAACGATTGCGGTCCTCAAGTATGACCTATTAAGTGCATGGAGACCTTAGCGTCGTCTGTAGGAGGAATTCGCCCAAGGAAAAGCTATTCGGTCCGGATTAATGCATAACAAGTGCGTACGTTTCCCTGTTGCTTCCACATGGCGACTACTGCTCCCTCAATGAAGACCGCTTTTTCGCATAAGAGAAGAGTGTTGAAGACTAGTGTGTTAAGTCAAAACTAATGGAAATTATATTATACCTCGCAGCGCCTATGGCAGTCGCTTACAATAACATATTTATAATCTAAACCCTTATAGGAAACAATTTCTATTCTAATACGCAGCAAACCTTGGATGTGTGTGTGAAGGGGGGGGGGGGAGAGAGAGAGAGAGAGAGAGAGAGAGAGAGAGAGAGAGAGAGAGAGAGAGAGAGAGAGAGAGAGAGAGAGAGAGAGAGAGAGAGAGAGAGGCTGGTTGGCTGTTTGTGGGCTACCCTCATCTCTCACTGTCATAAATATAGCGACACTTGTTGACTTTATCTGATGTCTTATCTACGTTTTCGATTTTTTGGTTGGGAAGTTTACTTCTCTGATAAAAAAAAACAGTATCTGAGAGAGAGAGAGAGAGAGAGAGAGAGAGAGAGAGAGAGAGAGAGAGAGAGAGAGAGAGAGAGAGAGAGAGCATACACAGACTGAACTGATTACCAACAAGCTGGAGTAAATATTTCATCATGAAATACGTTTCATGGATCTACCACGCTCATGACTACAACTACAAATAATGTCGATTCTATGTTATTTACTGCTTGAGAAGAAATATCTGTTGTCATCTATCATGTCTCCATTACTTGTATATATATACAAGACAATTATTTATCTTATGGTAGTTTGTCATCTTATTAAAATGGTCAGCGTTGATAATCTAATTATTCCCTGCTATGTACGTAAAATGGGCAAACACGATTTGAATTCAGCTCCGAAAACCTAAGCGTTGTGAAGAAGCAGCTACAAAGAATATTAATTCAAATGGTCGACTTACTACCTCAACATTTTTTTTATTTATCCCTCACAGGACTCTTGGAATTCCACAACAACAGCTGATACTGTCATCTTAAAATAATCTACGTTAAAAACATTCGTTTTCTAATGTGACTGAAACAATGATTGTGTGATAAACTATGAATTTGTCTTCAATGACAGAGTAACGGGTAACATTTTCTTCAATTTTATATAAACAGGTTTCAAAATTATTAACTCTATCAAGAATAGTTCAGATCCATAAGATCCAAAGATATACTTTCTAAAATTTTCTGCCCCATCCCTGGTTGCTTCAGTAGCTCAGTCGCTAGAGCGACGGACTCGCGACATACAGTCCCGCGTTCGATTCTCCGACGCAGCAATTTTTTCGGCGTCATTTTTACTCTCCAGAAAGTTATCCCCGTCATTAATTTCAAACGCACGATTTTGTGTGTAATTACACTGCGTGTGTGTGTGATTCGGCAACAGAATCAAGATAGATGTTAAACCGTATTGTTTACTTGCTAGAAACTAAAATAGCTTACCACCCCTACCAAAACCAACCATCAACATACCGTCACACTGCCACTAGGACCACCACCATCGCCCCTACCACCACCACCACCACCGCCGCTCGCAATGATTACATATCACATCCCTCTTCACATGCATGACCCGAATCTCAACCCACGTGATTCACGGAGGCCTCTTATGTCGGTCCTTTTCAAAGGGGTACTTTGATGACGTTCAAGTGTCTATTACCGCTTTGGATTCGTGGCTTGGCTGCCGTCAAGTGATTTTATTCATCCACGGTGAAGACAAGTAATTAGATGAACAAATCGAAGAAAGAAAACTAAGACATATAAGGAGAGGAGAGGAAAGAGTGATCCGAAGATGAAGAGACGAAGAGGAAAAGGGAAGTAAAATTAAGATTAAAAATGATGATGAGGAAGAAGATTAGGAACAGAGGCTGGAGGCGGAGGAAGAGGAGGAGGAGGAGGAGGAGGAGGAAGGGGGAGAAGAGGAGGAAGACGTGGAGGAATATCAGGCTGTGGAAGTGAAAAGGAATACAAAGTAGACACAAGAGGACGAAGAGAATAATAAACAAAACAAACCCGCATATGTTCCTATTGTCAAAGTCTCCATTTTCTCCCCACCCCAATTCGACCAGAACAATTACTTCTCCAGCCCCTACTGTCGTCTCTCCTACCATAAACCCGTCCATTCTTACCCCAACCATCCACGATTCTAAACTACTACATCTATTTAACATAACGACCACAGGTCTCGCTATAAAGCGATGTCCTTGCTAGTCGTAAATCACATACACACACACAGACACACACACACACAAACGCGAACGTACATACACACACACAAACACAAGAATGATTGAAATTCCGCGTGGTATGAATCTCTACCTTGGGCAAGAATTACGCTATTATACCCAAACAATACTAACTTCGGATAATTTCAGGAGAAAATCCATGCAAGACTGGGTTAAGGCCACGCCCGTTGACAACCAGACACATAAATATGCCCCGATGCTCCGGATGTGTAGCACTGGGCTCAGACAATAACGAGACGACCGAGATTATCCTTGGTCGAGATGCGCACAGATGATATTGTACTGATAATCATTAATTCTCTAGAGCTTTCAATACCAACTAAGAATTCCAGATGACTTTCTAGGATAGTTGGTATCAACTTGACACGAACAGTATCGATTAAATAGATTTAATTTTGTCAACATTTATTGTGCGACACGAAAGGTGAGTTGGCTAGTGTCGTGGGAAGACATTGGGTGTAGTCACAGGAAGGTACAGAGAAAGACACAGGCACACATACTTGCAGGTAGACGCACACAAACACCGACACACACACACGGAAACTTGTAAAAATGAATGTCTTAGGTAATTTTATGCTCAGTGGGAAGGGTACTGACCACGTGTCATTACAATAGATGGCGTTGTGCTGTGACCTCAAAGCATTCCGACCCAAGGCCACGGCCTAAACAATTATATGATCCGTGACGTCATCAGAGTAGATTTTGAATTGTGACGTCATTAAGTCACTTATGAATTGTTACGTCATTAATGTCGGTATGAAGAGTAACGTCATTAAAAATTATCTTGAATTGTGATGTCATTTAAATACGTGAACTATGACGCCATTAAACTCAAATTTGAATTGTGACGTCATTTGACTCGGTTATGAATGGTGACGTCTTACGGTCGTTTATGAATTGTGATGTCACTTCGTGATAAAGGAAAGGAAAGGAGCGACAGGGACAGGAAGAAGAGGAAGAGTGAAAATGAAGAGGCAGACGATGAAGACAAGGGTGTAGAGGAAGAAGAGGAGGAAGAGGAAGAAGAGCAAAGGGAAGAAAAGAAAGTGAGAACACAAAAATAACAGAGAATGAAGAGGAAGGCCGAGATGAATAAGACATGACGAAAGAGAGAGAGAGAGAAAGCAAATTAAATGAAAACTTCCTGATCGCCAAACTACCGAAGCGGAAGATGGACGTCAAATAGAATCACCTCCCTGCTGCGTATTTCCAAAATCTGCCAACCCCTCCACGTCCATCTGGAGGTGCAGCCCCGAGGGGTTGACACTCGGTCAACAATACAAAGTTTCTTCCCAGAGAGATTTATAAGAGGACCAGGGGAGGGTGCAAGGCGACCCTTGGGTACCCGTGGAGAGACTGAAGGAGAACGACACAGAGTTCCCTCTCTTGTAGCTCCCTTCCGTACAGGGTGGTATTTTCCCTTTTATTCTGGCTATCGTCAGGTGATTTTATTACGAAGTTAAAGAACTTGATAATGACTGCCATAACGTGAATATATCAAAGCCTGCCCGAATCAATCGTGTGTGTGTGTGTGTGTGTGTGTGTGTGTGTGTGTGTGTGTGTGTGTGTGTGTGTGTGTGTGTGTGTGTGTGTGTGTGATTTTATACTAGCTAATGGCGGACGGTTTTTCAGGATGTGTATTGTATTTCGTTTGTGATATCCAGCGCTTCTATCCTTGGGAACAATAAGTGGTAGAGAATGGACGAGGAAAGTAAAAAGGAGGGATAGTAATAGTAGTTAAAGTGATGAGCTTTGATGACTGGATATGAATCTCCAATACTATTACTATTACTACTAACCCTACTATCAATAATATCAATGCTGCGTTGCTCTGGTCCGTAGGGTGTCAAACGAGACAAGCGTATAAGCAAGTCATTCAAACCAGCCTTCCGTTCTGATTCTATTTCTAGCCATCCCATCTAAGTTGATTTGTAATTCTAAGATTTATTTATTTTCATTTTTTTCTGTGTGCACTTTGCTAAGCCTCAGTCAATTTTCTTTCATAACACATTTCTGTCTGGTGGGACTGCACAGTTACCTAAAAATTCCTAACTCTTTTGGTTTCTCTGACCGGGAACCCGAGGCCCCATCGCAGCCGGCAACGGTCACAGGTTCGACTTTGTTGTTTTACTCCTATTTTACAAGGTCTACACAAGAACAGGGCGGTTCACTTGAGAGAGAAAACTGAAGAGCTGGAGCCTGGCCGGCACCTTGCGGGTCTCCTAATGACATTTTACTTTTACTTTTCTGATGCATGAATATAAAATAAATACTATACGGAGAGAGGGTGAGAGAGAGAGAGAGAGAGAGAGAGAGAGAGAGAGAGAGAGAGAGAGAGAGAGAGAGAGGGTGAGAGAGAGAGAGAGAGAGAGAGAGAGAGAGAGAGAGAGAGAGAGAGAGAGAGAGAGAGAGAGAGAGAGAGAGAGAGAGAGAGAGGGGGGGGATTTTGGTGACAACCCTACGGACCGGATCAACGCAGCATTCTTTTATCGCTGGAGATCAATCTCTCCCTTACTCTCTCTCTCTTTATCTCTCGCAGACAGAAGCGCTGGTTATCATGGAAATAACTGAATACGGTTAACCCGTCGTCCCAGCGAGATGCATTTTGATTCTTCCCACTTACGCGTCGCGAAGAACCTCAAAAAAGGGTCTCAACTTCGGTCTCGGACTTCGACCAGAGTTTCCAACCTCGACTAAGATCTCGGACTTTGACCAGGGTCTCGACCAGGTTCTCGGAGTTCGACCAGGGTCTTTGACTTCGACCAGGTTCTCGGTGTTTGACCAGGGTCCTGGACTTCGACCAGGTTCTCGACCCTCGACTTCGATCTCGAACTTTGACCAGGGTCTCAGACTTCGACCAGGGTTCTCAGACTGCGACCAGGGTCTCAGACTTCGACCAGGGTTCTCAGACTGCGACCAGGGTCTCAGACTTCGACCAGGGTTCTCAGACTGCGACCAGGGTCTCAGACTTCGACCAAGATCTTTGAGTTCGACCAAGATCTTTGAGTTCGACCAAGGCCTCCTGTTTTCTTACCTGGACAAGAGTCGCCACGGCGAACCCGATGGCCAGGGAGGTTTGCACGATGTTCGGTTCGTAATCACTGGTCCAACCTTCGACCCGAGTCGCGCAAACGAGGAACACGATCAAGAGGGTCCCCAGGAACTCGGCCACCAACATTTTCGACAGGTTAAGGTAGTCGGCAAGTTCGGACAAGCCGAAGAACTCGGACACTCCATTGATCTTGGTCATGGCGCCGAAGTAGACGAAGGAGAAAGTAGGTGACCCGAGGAGCTCCTGAGGGAAGTGGCTTGTGGCGGAGAGGCCTGGCGGGAGTGAACTGGGCCCACCACCTGTGCTTCCATCCCGGGCCACCTACAGATGGCTCTTGGGGTTTGATAACGAGACGTAGGCGGGGAATGCGCAAGATGCCTGCGTATTATGTTTGGACAGGCATCTGACATTGTGGATGTAACTCTCGAAGGGCATGTGTAGTGGGAAAGCTTGTGTGCATGCAAAGTATTTCTGTGTGTGTGTGTGTGTGTGTGTGTGTGTGTGTGTGTGTGTGTGTGTGTGTGTGTGTGTGTGTGTGTGTGTGTGTGTGTGTGTACGTGTATGTGTTTTTCAGAGAGTAAATGCAAGCCAATTGTTGTATTAACTCTAGTAACACAATAGAGTTTTGTCGCAGTGTTATAATGCTACGCTCGGTACTTGGAGAAAACCTCAAACGTGGAGAAAACCTCAAAGAGAAAAGGAGAAATGTGAGTGTTGTGAGTGAGAAAATGCTCTTTAGAGAAAAATCTCTCCTGAGAGAGTATTTCGAGAGAAAACGGGATGTGTATGGGTATACAGATCTGTGTATGAGAGATACATAAGCACGGGTTTGTCTGAACTGTAGGTGTACAAGCTCTCAGAGAGAGAGAGAGAGAGAGAGAGAGAGAGAGAGAGAGAGAGAGAGAGAGAGAGAGAGAGAGAGAGAGAGAGAGAGAGAGAGAGCGAGAGCGAGCGAGGAGGCAAGTTAACTGATATGAGATAACCCCTTTTGTGGGTGCCGAAAGGGAGCCGACTATGAGATACTCCCCAAAGTGTGTGTGTACGTGCATTAACCACCATGCAATCTGTGTGTACAAGATCAGGAAGGATTTTGTACACAAAACGCTGAGACATCTCAGATACACTAAACCAATTTGGTGAGGAACAAGCGACTTTATTCTGTTGACGAAACGAGGATAATGGCGCCAGTGACAACTGACCCTTATCACGTATAACGGTGAGACACCCCGTCATCCTAGTCCTAAATAGAGTCTGTGTGGCTGCTCCAAGTAGTGGTTACACTAGGTAGGCCCCGTCCCGAAGACTTCCCAATTTCAGAACAAATGGGAGCCCAACTGTAAATTTGAGAGTATGTCTAAGTGCGTGTTTGTGTGTGTGTGTGTGTGTGTGTCTGTGTGTGTGTGATTCACCACGGTCTTTGGATCACGTGTTTGGACTCGTGATGGACACCTATTACCCTACCGGTTGAGAGCTCGGACCTCAAATCTCGATCTATGGCTAATGCTGTGATCTTCGCACACACTACTCCTTACCCACCAGAGTTGGAGTGCCGGCCCGCTGTGCATCGATGCTGAAAAAATGTTCGGACGGGACGGGACTCGAACTCGGATTGCTGAATTTGCGGTCGGAACGACGGTTCCACTGGACTGTCGAGCCTGTGTGTATGTGTAACAACATATACCAGATCTGTTTTGACCAGAGGATTTTATTCAGTGAAGGGAGATGATTTAACGGATTTAACGAATTTAACGAATCCGTGTGCCTGTGATCAAGGTTTATGCAAGAACAGGTCAGCTCGCTTCGGTCCAGAAACAACCAAAATGAAATCATTACGTTATTTTATTTCCTCTCAAAGTGAAGTGCCCTGTTCTTGTATAGACTTTGCCTAGGAATGGGCTTGAGTACGGCAACGTGAAGACTTCCTAGACCCTCCAGACACTAGAATCTAGAGAAGCTATATCCTAGCGTCTTTCTGATATGGAAATGGGTATTAGGATCTAAGTGTCTGGTTAGACTGTAACAAGAACATACGTTTGCAGGTCATACAAGTATTAAACGTCTTAATGTTTAGATTAAGTACACAGACTCGACATACGAAAAGAACCGGAAACTAAGAATCGCTAAGCTGCTTCCAGATATTCGACATACGAAAAGAATTCGGTAAGACGACTTCCGAAAATTCGAGATACAAAAAGACTTGGAAATCAAGAAGTATACGCAAAGCCCCAATCCCAACAGTTAATGAAAATCGCCAAGACGACTTCCAGAAATTCCACATACGAAGATATCTGGAAATCGGCAAGACTTGCAAAGACGCTTTCCAGATATTCGACATACGAAGAGACTTGGAAGTTAATGAAAATCGCCAAGACGACTTCCAGAAATTCCACATACGAAGATATCTGGAAATCTGCTAGAATCGCCAAGACTCTTTCCAGATATTCGACATACGATGAGACTTGGAAGCTGATGCAAATCGCCAAGATGACTTCCAGGAATTCCAAATCCAAGATATCTGGAAATTGGCAAGACTCGCTAAGACTCTTTACTGTAAGTCAGTAAGAATCGCTAAGACGACTTCCAAAAAACTAGACATACGAAAAGGCTTGAAAATCATGAAGTATTACGCCAAGCCCCAGCCATCCCCGACCTAATTGCATCGCTTCCGAAACGCAAGATTTCTCGTTCATCTTACCATAATAAGAGCTCCAACGACGAAGCCGACAGCCAGAGAAGACTGGACGATAGTGGCAGCGTAGCCATCAAACCAACCCACTTTGGTGCTGCAGATGATGAAGACGGTCACGAGCGTTCCCAAGAACTCGGCCAGCAGAGACCTTCCGAAGCTGGCTTGGTCTTTGAGTTCGTCAAGACCGAAAACATCGGGAAGGACGATTTGAGTCATGGTGCAAAGGCGAGAGGGAGAGAACACAACAATTCCAGGAGACACTAGACGAAGAGGTTTTTTCTCCTCAGGGAATGAAGCTGGAACTGGATACTCCGACCAGCGATCCTCCCGTGTATATACCTCAGATGGATCACGTGGGGGGAGGGGGGAACTGGGGGGTGAAAGGTTTCCTTGTATGATCGACATCGGCACGTGACCACCTCCCCAAGGGCCTACGCCGTCTTGCGGGAGGATGGGGGGGGGGGGAACAATTCAGGGCACGTATCCAGGCAACTGGATGCCTTACCTTATCCATTGGTGTCTTATGTTTGTGTGTGTGTGTGTGTGTGTGTGTGTGTGTACGCACTTTCATATTTTACACACACACACACACACACACATATATATATATATACATACATACACACACACACATTATATATATATATATATATATATATATATATATATATATATATATATACATTGGAAACTAGTATGTTATAACACATTTCTAAATCTTCACTATAAACCCACTATCGGAGAAATAATATCGGAAGTACAGGAAAACTGTATATTTCGACTACTATCTGTGGTCCTCTTCAGCAGAATAGTTACAAGAAGTTAGAGTACAGGTATAAATGAGGTAGCTGTACCCCTCACTACCTCATTTATACCTGTA
>NC_134794.1:8808716-8813716 GCF_046742065.1 Oratosquilla oratoria
CCCTACTACAGGAAGAGTACGAGGAAAGAAATGGCTTAAGGATAACCTTAAACTCCACAAACTGACCTCAAATTTAATTCGATGATTATTTTACTCCTGTTTTTCTACTGAAAAATGCAAGTTATCGGTTTAACCTAACTCCATTTGCTCTGATCACCAGGTAATTCTATTCAGCTTTAGGAAGTCCCTCACATAACTAGTTAAGCCTAATCTCAGTTAACCCCAGCTAAGCTTAGTTTCGTCTTCAGAAGCTTTGTACTGGTTAACGGCAAACGATTCCATTCAGCTTAGGCCAGTGGTTCGAAAGTATTCGTACCCCCATGAGGTACGAAACCTTACCCTGGGGATACAAGACCTGATAGGCAGTGCAATCGTTCTGTATATTTACCATGAGAAATCATAATGTGCATTCATTGTATCCTACTAATTGACATTTCTAGTTTGAAATAAAAAAGTACCTTTCTTCAGTAATTGAATATATCTAATACTTTCTCAGTAAGGTTTGTATCACTAATCCTTTTCATATGTTTGCATTGTATTTATATTGGATAGGGGTACGCGAATTATTTTTGGGAGCCGGATTCTACTAAAGCACTTAAGTATTACATCCAGATTCTACTCGGTGTTAAAAGTATTATACCCGATAATACTCTAGTTTAACACTTAAAAATATTAAAACCGAATTCTACCCAAACTTAAAAGTATTATGACCGAATTGCACTCAAGCGTTTAAAAGTATTATGCCCGGATTCTACTAAAGCACTTAAGGCACTATGACCATATTTTTCTCAAGCACTTAAAAAGTGCCATAACCATATTCTACTCAAGCGTTTAAAAGTATTATGCCCGAATTCTACTAAAGCACTGGCATTGAGTCCTTTTGATCTAAGCGATCTAATCTCTACAGGACACAGCTCGTCTTATGCATTTGTCCTTATTGTTGTCGGATTTTTTTTTTTTTTTTTATGAAAACCTTTTTGTTAACCCTCTCTGACAATATCTCGAATTAGACCGTCGCTACTTGCGACGGACATCGAGGTGACGGCAGTTCGAGATTGCCACCAGCAAGTTGGACCAAGGGCACCGTCCTAGCCTCCTGATGGGAGGGAGTTCCCGACGATAAACAAAATCAACAGTTGCCAAACGATTCCAATCAGCTGATATGAAGGTCCCTGTTTTATGTAATACTGTTTCTCAGATGCCTAGGAGACGCTTTCAACTACTGAATGGAATAGTTTGGCATCCACCGACTGCAACTGGTTTCCTGTCTGGGCAAGTTCTTGGAAGCTTCTGGAGCTCTGGGGGCTTGATCCAAGACACCAGGACACCAGCATGGGAACTATGGCTTTAAAGAGAGAAAGAGAAAGAGATGAGAGTGATTCTCTCTTTCTGGTCCGAAGAGGCTCTCTGTATACTTACGAAAACGAGAGCGCCGACCACGTAGCCGATAGCAAGGGAGCTTTGGGTCACCGAAGTCCTGTACTCTTCTGTCCATCCGGAGATCCCGCAAGAGCAAGCGACGAAGACGACGATCATAGTTCCCACGAACTCGGCGAAGACGGCCTTCCACACCCCATTGCCCTTCTCAGTGACTTCGGAAACTCCTACGAACTCGGTCACGTCGTTGATCTTGCCCATGGTGCTTCAAGGGGTAGACTGGAGGAGGAGCAGCGGCTGCTGTAGGGCTTGACTAAGAGTGATCTCGAGGAAGGACGAATCGCGAAGAGGAGGCAGTGACACTCGAAGTGGATGTGACTGACCGTCGCGAGAGCCAAGAGGGAGCTGTGACACGTGCAGTGTCCTCCGTGTATTTACCATTGGCTGGTGAGTGCGTTCGTCTGTGTGTGTGTGTGTGTGTGTGTGTGTGTGTGTGTGTGTGTGTGTGTGTGTGTGTGTGTGTGTGTGTGTGTGTGTGTGTGTGTGTGTGTGTGTGTGTGCGTGTGTGTGAGCACGCAATTGATCACAACTGGATTAATTGGAATGCCAGTAAAAACGTAAAAAAATCCAACTGCTTGTTTTGCGAGATTGAGAAATGAGACTTGCAAGAGTACGGAAGTTATGCCCATCGCCTTTTTTTTTTTTTTAAATACGCATTTCTACATACTAGACCCGTTATTCTCTCACACACACACATTTCCATTCCTTTCGTCGTCAGCTGACTTGGTCCAAAAGAGGTTACACATCCAAACGTTATCGCAAGACAGAAATAAATAATTAGAATAAATAAATAAATAAATAAATAAATATATAAATAAAAATAAAATAAAAAAGAGGGGACAACTCCGTCTCACTCACTCCATTTCCAAACAAAATATCAAAAATACATATACATACGAAAAAAATGAAAATACGAAGAGTTTAGGCTCCAAGTACGAGTATACAATTTCAACGAAGAATATTTTCCATTCATAAAGGAATACTGTGTATTCTAGGCGATGAGGTAGTCATTTAGTTCCTAGTATTTATATATATATATATATGTATATATACCGCAAATATATATGAAAAATATCATGTGGGCGAGATGTCACGTGATTCACCATGGTCTTGGATCACATGTTGGACTCGTCATCGACCTCTATTTCCCTCCCGGAAGAGAGCTTTGAGCTCATACATGACCGATCTATGACCTTACACGCACACACAATCCCCAACTCCCCTCCCACGAGTTGGAGTAACGACACACAGCGCAGCGACACTGAAATTATTTCAGCCCTGGGCGGGATTCGAACTAGTTCCTCCGTAGTGGCGACCGGGAGGTCTAACCACTGCGGCACGTGTGTGTGTGTGTGTGTGTGTGTGTGTGTGTGTGTGTGTGTGTGTGTGTGTGTGTGTGTGTGTGTGTGTTCAGTTGTGTGTGTGCATTGTTTACGAAACCTCGCGTATACACAGAAAACATTCAGCTCCGACAAGAAGTAAATACATAAACTGTTATGATTTTCAGAGGAATATGTCCACTGGAAAACCTGCTGCCAATGTACACATAATCTACATTCTGTGTGTGTGATTCACCAGTCTTGGATCACGTGCTGGACTCGTCACCGGCAGCTATTTCCCTCCCGGAAGAGAGCTCTGAGCTCGTATATGACCAATATATGTGTAATGCTGTGACCTTACACGCACACACACACACCGGAACTCCCCTCCCACGAGAGGGGAGTTCAACCCGCGACGCAGCGATACTGAAATTATTTCAGCCCTGGGCGGGATTCGAAACCGGACCGCCGTAATGGCAGCAAGGAACTCTACCAACTAACTGCGCCACGAGTTGTGTGTGTGTATGTGAGTGTGTGTGTGTGTGTGTGTGTGTGTGTGTGTGTGTGTGTGTGTGTGTGTGTGTGTGTGTGTGTGTGTGTGTGTGTGTGCAGTAATTTTCCCTAAACACGCATGGAGTTAAAACTGACCAATGCTTTAGCTTGAATCAGTTTCTTGTTTAAAAGATTTAATCTTTCCAGTTGTAGTATTTCCTTCCTCGGAACTCGAAATAAAATACCACAGCATTGACAATTGAGTACTACACATTTGCTCAACTCACGAAGAACTTTATGTACAAATAAATAAACGAATAGATACATAAATAAATGTGTAAATAAATAAGACCAAATAAACATCAAAGAAAGTAAGAGTTATGTACAAATCTGTCGAAAGGGGAAGAAGTTCATAACATTAAATATTACAATTCATCTCTGGAAAACATAACAATGTCCTATCTCCCTATACACTGATGGCAGGAGACCACAGAAACCATGGAATCTGGACTTCGTCTGGAGATCCAGGAGACCCTGTTCGTCTCCAAGAAGCTGACAGGAAAACATAACCATGTCCTATCTCCCTATACACTGATGGCAGGAGACCACAGAAACCATGGAATCTGGACTTCGTCTGGAGATCCAGGAGACCCTGTTCGTCTCCAAGAAGCTGACAGGAAAACATAACAAATGACCTATCTCCCTATACACAGGAGACCACAGAAACCATGGAATCTGGACTTCGTCTGGAGATCCAGGAGACCCTGTTCGTCTCCAAGAAGCTGACAGGAAAACATAACAATGTCCTATCTCCCTATACACTGATGGCAGGAGAGCATAGAAACCATGGAATCTGGACTTTCTCTTTCTGGATTAATACTAGGGTCTCTCTCTCTCTCTCTCTCTCTCTCTCTCTCTCTCTCTCTCTCTCTCTCTCTCTCTCTCTCTCTCTCTCTCTCTCTCTCTCTCTCTCACACACACACACACACACACACACACACACAATCACAAAGAGAGCTAACAACCGGCACTGTTCTCTTCCTACTACTGTTACTACTACTAGCCAGTGACAGAATCTGTCCCACACTAATAAAACACACACAACAGGTATTATCTTCTTCTTGAAGAATGACCTAAGTCCTAAGCAATGTTGCCAGCCACCAGCTCTGGTGGGCAAAGATTTGTGTGTGTGTGTGTGTGTGTGTGTGTGTGTGTGTGTGTGTGTGTGTGTGTGTGTGTGTGTGTGTGTGTGTGTGTGTGTGTGTGTGTGTGTGTGTGTGTGTGTGTGTGTGTGTGTTTCTCCATTCCTCTTTGGTCTTTGGATCACGTGTTGGACTCGTGATCGATAGCTATTTCCCTCCAGCAAGAGAGCTCAGAGCTCGCATATGACCGATCTATGGGTAATGATGTGACCTTACACGTACACACACAAACAACTCCCCGCCCACGAGAGTTGGAGTAACAACCCGCAGCGAAGCCCTGGGCGGGATTCGAACCCGGACTGCCGTAGTGACAGCCAGGAACTCTAACCACCGCGCCTCAAGGTGTGTGTGCGCGTGTGTTTGTGATTGTATGTGTACATGTGTGTGTGATTGTATGTGTGCGCGTATGTGTGAGTGTGCGTGTATGTATATAAAATTACCCATAGTTCGGGCCATATACGAGCTCTAGGTTCTCTTCCGGAAGGGTAATACCGGTAGTTATCGATCACGAGTCCAACACGTGATCCAAGACCGTGGTGAATCACACACT
>NC_134794.1:8823716-8868716 GCF_046742065.1 Oratosquilla oratoria
GAAGTGGGAGGGAGAAGAGGGAGGGAGAAAAGAGGGAGGGAGAAAAGAGAAAGACAGAAGGAGAGAAGGGGGAGAAAGGGGTCGGATGGCAAACAACGACAGGCACCTAGGAAATGAGATTTGAGCGCCAGGCGCATGATGTGCTATTAGCAACTTCCTGACCCTTCGCCACCCCTGGCATAAGGACACTTTCTGTTTTGCATACCAACGAACCCAGCTCCTCAGTCGTCTCTCCATCTATCATATCTGCAGATCCCCTTGAAGGAACGAGTGGTTTATCGTTGTTATTATTTGTTGTAATTAGTACCATCAACAAACTAAAGAACGGGAAGGAAGGAGACAAAGGTCCTCAGTATTCGGTTCAGTTGTCAGTCTGTTGGCGGAAGATTAAAATGACCCCGCCATTTCGGTGGGAGGAATAATGATGATGACGATGATGATGATAAATGACGATGAATGACGATAATGAAGATGAAGATGATGATGATGGTAGTTATAATGGTGGTGGTGATGGTGGTGATGATGGTGATGATGATGATGAAAATGATTGTGATGATGATGATGATGATGATGGTGATGATGGTGATGATGATGAATGACGATAATTATGATGAAAATGATTGTGATGATGATGATGGTAGTGGTGATGAAGATTATGATGATGATGGTGGTGGTGATGATGATGACGATGATGACGGATCCCCCACTCTTGAAAGACGAGGCAGAACTATAACATATTGCTTTACACACACACACGCAACCATCATGTACTTTAATTATATCGTTTTATATTATATTATATCATATCATATAAAGACACCATATGTCATGTTAAACAAAGGGTGTCACTAAAATATGGGCAAAAATTACATAGTCGGTTTTACTACAGCAAAAGTTTATCTACATTTATGTAAAATGTCAATACATCCATACTCCTAGTACATTCCGTACATACAGACAAACTCTGGTGGGGTGGTTAACATCTTGAACTGCCAATCTGTAGTACCGAGTTCACGCCGCGTTCATATGAAAAACTTTCATTGACACTGTAATTCGTTGCTGCCTCCCTTGAGAAAAGAGATCGAACTACACGAGTTTAGCTCTCATCCGTAAGTGATAGCTGTCGATCACGTGTCTAGCACGTGACCAGAAACACTGGTGAATCAGACATTATGTTTAAATCGGCGCCACGCGACTATGGCGTGGTTGTGTGATCGTTAACAAGCATTTGGAAGCTGTTTTTGCATTCAAGCGCTTGCATGCAAGTCATGAATACTAACGAGGTCTCCCAAGCTAACCAGAAAAATATGAACCAAATCTGCCGCATTTTTTAATGGTCCTACGCCCCCCCCCCGTCCTCCTTTAAGAAATTTTATATTTAAGGTTTCGTATGATTAACCAGTCTTGCCCCTTTTTTCTCTATTTTATTTAGCTCTTAAAGAGAATTGCACCATTTTTTTTTGTCGTTTGTGACGTCAAGGACGATAATTAACCTAACCTGACCTGACCTGAAGGTCAGAATGGATTACAACAAAATCGGCGCCCCAGCTATAATAATAATAATTCTATTATGGCATTGAATCAATATACATGAAGTGCAGATAATGAAAAGAACAATTACGATTGCCGAGGATAACGCAAAAAAGCATGTAAGCTACTGCTGCATAATCTATTCTAAAACTCAAACAACGCTATTATCATTACTTGTCTCCTTTAATTTGTCATAGAAATTTCTTTCTTTCTTCAAGTACTTGTACAAGGAGACTCTCCCCAGGAAGTCCCTTTACGAAGGAACAATTAGAAAATCTGAACCATTATCCGGACCAAATAGGACTATCACCCTCCTTTGGTCGAAACACGCTACAGAAAAATATTCGTCACCTTCCGTTAACATCCAACCCGATGATTTACAAACTCTTCAAGAAATTTTCAAATGTATTCCGCATGTTCTCTAACATGATCCACAAAGTTCAACTCACTGAAAAATACATCATGGAGCGCGTGCGCACGCGCACACAAACACACACAACACAGCTATTCTAGTTTTTTTGTTTTCTTTTTTAATGCTTGTAACAACATCATTTCACTGTCATAGTTTTACAATTTTATAATCCTGTAGGCTGTATATTTTCAGCAGTAATGCTGCTATACCAAATAAACCGTATAATATTATTATTATCATTATTATTATTACTACACACACACACACACACACACACACACACACTCTTTAGCGAGTACCCCAAAATAACCGCGTATCCATGACCTTCAACGTCCCAACTTTGAAATAAGTTAATATTGCAACTTTAACTTACAAAAAGTCCTGTGAGTAAAACACTTCCATTTGACACACTATAATTTGAAGCTCATGCCTGATTACAAGAACTGAAAGATTTGATGAGACGATTAATGCTGAAGTAGCTATCAAAATAAAACATGCAGAGAAAACTGCTGAAGATACAATGACGCACACACAAACCCTACATATATATATATATATATATATACATATGTATATCTATATATATCTATATATATCTATATATATATAATATATATATATTATATATATATATATTATATATATATAGGGTTAGACTGATGTCTGGACCAAACTAAAGGGGGAAACAGTGAGTGCCAAAACTATACAAAATTTTATAAACTAACTGGGTGCGGAGAGATATAAAAGCGGGTCACTACGAGCATAGCTCTCGTCCCGTAAAATACTAGGTAAATACATATATATACACAATTACACACACACACACACACACATATATATATATATATATATATATATATATTACATTCTTGCTTCCTATATCCTTTTTATACAGTCGTTAAATATTCACCCAGTCTTTGCTGCCGCAGGGAATTGACCCAAAGTTGCCTCAAGGATAACTCCTTTTTCTACCTAGTCATTTGAGCTGTCTGCAACAAGCATGCAACTTCTACTTGATTGTGTTCGTGTGTGTTTGTGTGTGTGTGTGTGTGTGTGTGTGTGTGTGTGTGTGTGTGTGTGTGTGTGTGTGTGTGTACTTTCCCAAGGCCAAATTTAACTATTTTTATGGGCATAGGCATACATATAATTAGCTATTTATCTATTCATTCACCAATTGTTTTATAACATTTATTTATTCTTTAAGGCGAATTTGCTCGTGTAAATAATCGCGACCCTAACCTCCTAGGCTTAGGCTTAGGCTTAGGCTCGCTAGCTCTCTCTCTCTCTCTCTCTCTCTCACACACACACACACACTCGGTGGCGGATTGGTAAAGCACTGGCCTCACAAGCCAGAGAACCGGGGTTCGATTCCCCGGCCGGGCGGAGATAAGCTGGATTTGTCTCCTTTCACGTGTAACCCCTGTTCACCTAGCAGTGAGTAGGTACGGGACGTTAGTCAAGCAGTTGTGACCTTGCTGTCCCGGTGTGTGGTGTGTGAGTGGTCTCAGACCTACCCAGAGATCGGCAAATAATGAGCTCTGAGCTCACTGCCGTAGGGTGGTGTCTGGCTGTCTCGAGAGACTGCAGCAGATCCGAGGTGAAGATCCGAGGTGAATACACACACACACACCAGCACACCAAACACACACAAGCACACACCAAACACACACACACACACACGAAACCAATACAACACACGAGCTTAAACAGAATTAGTAAGAAAAAAAAATAAAAAAAAAAGAGGGAAGAGGAATCTTACAGCACAACAAGAACACACTTGAGCACTTTCTCAAAAAGTTTAAGCGGCCTCTCAGAAAAGCACAGAGGAAGATAATGCACACTGACTTACAGACACATCTAAACTCACGAATAACGCCATACACGGGTCCAGTATACGGTACCCTCTGTAGTAAATAATACTTTCCTGACACCCTTATGGACCAGAGTAACGCAGCATTTTTCACGAAGATTTAGCTTCAAATTAAAAGTGCGTGCGTGCGTGCGTGTGTGTGTGTGTGTGTGTGTGTGTGTGTGTGTGTGTGTGTGTGTGTGTGTGTGTGTGCGGATGTGACGTCATATCCGGTTCAAAGATCCACTAGAGCATAAGGAATTATCTCACCAATTAACAAAGGTGCAAGGTCCCTACCCCCTGAGAAATACTTTACATTTCAGTATTTTTCTTTTATTTTCGTTCAGTTATTACTCAGAAGGTGTGATGGTAAGACACCAAATGCAGAAATCTTCGTTCACAATCGTATCCAAGACTCGTCTTGATATTGGGGTAATTTTTGTTTCCATTTCGTCTTAAGGTGCACGCGTGTACGCATTACGTGAACGATCCCCATTGCAAAATGAGCGAAACCATATGCATTCCGGGGCTACTTGGACCCATATATTTCATTTGAAGATATTTATCTTTAGGGTTTAGATTAATTATAATTAATCTAAAATCCGCCTCAGATAATTATCATCATTATTATTATTACTGTTATCATCATTGTTAAAACTATCATTAAATCTTCATAATATTCAACATATTAATGTTATATGTGACCTACTTTTATCAATCTACCATTTATTTTATTCGTTTATTTCATCTATTCGTTTCATTTTTCATTATTTTCTCACCATTAACTTACACCAGTTCAATCCATTAACTTACACCAGTTCAATCCAGTTCTATCAGATGAAAGACGTACGGCCGCGGTACGCTTCAGAAAACGCGCGCGGTTGTGTTTTACCCCAGTCTTGGATCACGTGCTGAACATGTGAGCGACAGCTATCACCCTCGCTAATTAGAGCCGAGCTCATATATGATCTGATTTATGAGTAATTATGTGTGTGTGATTCACCATGGTCTTGAATCACGTGCTGGACTGGTGATCGACAGCTATTTCCCTCCCGAAAGTGAGCTCAGAGTCCATGTATGACCGATCTATGGGTAATGCTGTGACCTTACACGTACACACACACAACTCCCACCCACGAGAGTTGGAGTAACGACTCTGAGCGCAGCGATACTGAAATTATTTCAGCCCTGGGAGGGATTCGAACCCGGACCCCCGCAATGTGTGTGTGTGTGTGTGTGTGTGTGTGTGTGTGTGCGTGCGTGTGCGCAACTGCTTGGAAAACCACACACACACACACACACACACACACACAGTGTGCGTTCATTTAAGCGTATACAAACTCAAGTATGAAATATTGCCACGCCGGCTAATCAGGCCCAAAACTCCTCATTCCCCCCAAAAGAACCAGGAAAATTTGACAAAGCTCTTAATAACTCTCTGAGTCACGCACACATGTATAATCACTCCTACTACGAACGACACAATTAACTACCAACAACCCGGGATTCCTTTTTATCCTTTAGAGTTTTAGCTGCCCGTAGGTCCTCGAGGAGTGATGCCAAGGACATCGCCAAGAGTGACCCGACAAGGGCGCCAATGTCACGTCTTCCCCGCCAAAATTGGCGATCTTCGAGCCACGGCTGGCGGTCTTCGGCCCGCCCCTATGGCGAAATTTTCCTTCCATGGCAATTAGGTCGTTTAGAAACATCACAGCCTAAACTAGTATGAAATTAAACTTTTGGTCGCTTCAAGAACGGGGTGGAGTTGGCTGTGGTGGTGGTAGTGGTGGTGTTGGTGGTATGACATCTGGTATGACGGAAGTGATAGGAATAAGAATGGTGGTAGTGGTGATAGTGATGGTGGTGGTGGTGGTGGTGGTGATGGTGGTGATGGTGATAATGGTAAAAATAATAATGATGACAGCTGTGACGTTGGCATCAGTGGTGATGATGATGTGATGAAATTATGGTGAAAATATTGACAACTGGTGTGACTGGAGAGATGGAAATGGTGTTGGCAATTGTGATAGTGACAACAATATCTCTGTGGGTGATAATGACGCCAAGTTCTCAACAGAGACCCACCCTAAAATGGGCGTGATTTAACTCCATCAATCTCTTACGTCATCACTTTGGCCACGCCCACTTCTCACAAATCTCATGGAATTCCTGAGAGAAACATCTTCTGCGCTGGACTGAATGTAGTCAGTCTTCCCTTGCCGGAGGGACAAAAGAACCAAAAGACTATTTACGCAACATGAGAATAAAAATGAGAGAGAGAGAGAGAGAGAGAGAGAGAGAGAGAGTTTGTGTGTGTGTGTATTTGTGTATTTACTTAATTGTAGTATAAAGGAAATGAGAAACGCTCGTAGGGTCCCGTCTCCTATTCTCTAATTTTCTAACATACCTAGTGTGTGTGTGTGTGTGTGTGTGTGTGTGTGTGTGTGTGTGTGTGTGTGTGTGTGTGTGTGTGTGTGTGTGTGTGTGTGTGTGTGTGTGTGTGTTCATCTCGTGGAAGCAATAATCGTAAGAGAAACTGTGTGACACTTCACAGCTCTGATAAAACAATCAATTCATAATTGATGGATTAATCTCGCAGTCATCCACTTTAACCCCGTTCCGTCAGATTACCCACAATTTTTCTTGCGCGGGGGCGGGGGCGGGGGGGAGAGAATCAGTCCTGGAAAGCCTGGAAAGCCAAATCGCCCTTCAAGGATCTTGACAAATTTTATATTTATTGTAATTATCGAACGAAAATTCCTTAGATGTCTCTTTAGAATGTTTTGCATCAACTTTACATTTATTATTGTTGTTAATGAATATCTATATTGCACTGATCTCTTGATATATTTAAAGCTGACCCATTGGACTATGGAAACCAAATAAATAGATAAATAAATAAATAAAAATCACAGGTATAGTATAAAGAATGTTCGATGTATTCAGCGATTTCTTTAAATAATCAAGTCCATGGATCAAATGTTTTATCTAAAACCCGTTTTTGTGTATATACAATTCATGAGTGGAGAAGGCGGTAGGAAACCACGGGCTGGATCAAGAGAACTATATTACTGACGCTTTGACTACAAGTCTGCTTCTGAAGAATATAGTCGAAACGTCAGTAACATAGTGTTCCTGATGCAACCAGTGTTTTCCAATCATATATGTATACATACATACATTATATATATATATATATATATATATATATATATATACATACATATATACTGAGGCTGTCTGAATAGACGAAAGCGCTTGGTCATCAGTTTATCTTTTTCCTTGGTGGCTTTTCCGCATATTTAGGATCACGAGAATGGCCAGTGGCGGCGTATGTCAACCCAAATAATTTCCGACAGCTGCCTCAGATCGAGTCCCGGGGCAACTGTCGGAAATTATATGCACACACACACACACACAAACAGTATATATATATACCAAATGCCCCTTTCCCTCTTATGACGGGGTAGCTGAGACAATGCACAAATGTACCCACCTTTTAAACGAACACAACCGACTCGAACAGCCTTATTATTTCAAAGGGTGCAATGCGTGTTCTCCATGGACCACCAGTGGTCCACAAGTTTCACATTTTGGGCCACGACCCAGAAACTAGCGCTAGTTAGTGGCCTGATGACTATATTCAGCGTCTGAAGCGATCTTCTCTAGACGTCCCCAAGAACTGCGTTGTATAAGTACGGGTTATATGAAATGATAGGCATACACTCCCTGACCTAGGACATGAACAATCTCCGTTTAGACTGCTTGGGCCAAAAGCAATGCAGCGAGGCACAGTTCAAAGCAGTTTGGAATGTCGAAAATACGTCGGGGCAACGGGTTGTTATCTTACTAGGAACATCCTCAGGCGTCAATGAACAGGCCTGAGAGTCCACTGCAGGGCTACCGTCCTACCCTATGAGGGACGTTACAGCCCCTGTACCTCAGCATGGTGGCTTCAGTATGGTGTGACGTGCATCCACGTCAAGTGACGAGCTGTGACCGATATAGATAAGGAGTGACCTAATTGCTCTTCCGTTGAACGAGATGAACTTTGATCTCATAAGTACATCAAACGAAAATGTCATTATCATTATCATTATTATATTATTGTATTATTATTATTATTATTATTATTATTATTGTTGTTTCAGTTTCCTGGCGTCTAGAATTGAAAAAGGATCTTCGCGTTGTCTTTGTCAAGAGGCGAAGAAGAAAAAGTAAAAAAGTTGAAGAAAAAGGGAATAAAAAAAGAGGACGAAGAAAAAGAAGGAAAGAAAACGTAGAAAAAATCAAAATGAGAAGAAACGGAAGAAGAAAAAGGCGACTAAGAAAAAGGAGAAGAAAAAAAAGTCCGTGAATATGGAAATCATACAGAACAATGACACGAAATGACACCCTCACATCAGTGTCTATACACTTAATGGGATTCAACACGCGAGATTCCAAGACTGCGGAACCGTACCCCATGTTCGAGTTTGTGCCAATTATAACCCTTCCCTACGGGGTTGTCCTTTCCCCCCTCCTCCTGCTGCCGGCACGCGATTCTATTCATCTCTGAGATGCCACTTCCTTGGTCCCTCCAAGGACCTAAAGACGACCTCAAGTAACCACTTAAATACCGGGTGGGACCGTTCCTTTCTTCATGACTGATACAATATGTTTTTTGTTCAATTCCGTGGCACCCCCCACGCTAGAGAAGGCGCTACAATCTAGATGCTGCTAACTCCCAAGATTCCCTGTGATTAGTGCCACTTGAATAGAGCTGTGCTAGCACACAGGGTAAAGGCGCTCGGCCATAGCTCAGCGTCTCCTGATGTACGCCCCCCCCCCCCCAATTCTGGTATACATAGCCCAGGTATGATCTTAATATATTTTATTCTGTCTTTGATCACAATGAGGGTGACAACTATAACATGAAGATTGGGGGATGGGGGGGGCGTTGGCACTGTGGTCTGGCAACCCCTGTATTGGGGGAAGTTTTCTAGTCACACCCTTACGGACCAGGGTCGCGGAAGCAATATTCTATGACTGCGGATTCATTCTCACTCGTAAAAGAATGCTGATCACCTTGAAATTTTACAAAATTTCTTTTTATTAGGATGTGTGTGCGTGTGTGTGTGTGTGTGTGTGTGTGTGTGTGTGTGTGTGTGTGTGTGTGTGTGTGTGTGTGTGTGTGTGTGTGTGTGTGTGTGTGTGTGTGTGTGACCCCTACAACCCCCAAACCCCTTTCAGGCAGTGATGGGGTTAATGTCCTTCCATAAATTCTTACAAAAATTTAATCTACGAAACCGTTAAAAAATCCTCGTTGAAACTTTCCACTTGTGTGTGTTTTCGTTAAGTTAAATCACACACACACACACACACACACACACACACACACACACACACAGTGTTCATTCTGGAAGACGCTAGCTTTTGAGTGAGATTAAGTTAATCTAGCACAATTAAAAACAGCGAATTTAAACCTTTTCTAATATGAATTTATCTTCCGAGACTTAATGTATTTCGCCATGTCTTCGCAACCTCAAAAATACATCTTTAACACAAAAATATACATTAAGGTCCATTACGAAATAGATTTTACTCAAAAATTAAAATATACATTACGCTGATGTATATAATATTGCGTGGCCAGTCCGGTATAATGTATTTTAGATCCAATGGTAAATATTTGAGTGTGATTTAGTTGTTAGATTTACTTCCGTGTCGATACAACTACTACGTCGGCAGATGTGAGAGTATAAAAGGATAATGTGGACATAGAGCCTTGAGCACAGGGAATGGGAATTCACTATGAATTTCTACACAGGCCAGCGTCATTGTATATCTACCAAATACTGTTATATATACAATACATACATATTATATATATACACAAATACATTAATTAATAAATTAAAATAAAATCTAGAAGTTAGTTCAAAAATCAAAGAAGAGTTGGCACGAAGAAGTACACAAAGAGGACAAAAACGAAGAAGACGAAGACAAAAAAGATGACGAAGTCAAAGAAGTCAAAGAAGAAGATGAAGGAGAACAATACGAAAAAGACAAAGAAGAAGCCAAAGACAAAGAAGATTTAAAGAAAGAAGAAACAGCGAGGGACAAAGAAAACAAAAGACGATGACGACACCGACAATGTCGATGACGACGATGACGACGATGACGACGACGACGACGACGACGACGACGCCCCACGTCCCGATGTCAACGAACGACGAGTTGATGAGGATTGTTCTTGATTACAATCCATCAACTGCTGAATGGAACGGTTCCTCCCGTTGGGTTCCGTTCCAACCAAATCAACTTTTCCACGGCTCATCAGTGGCCCGAGAGCCGACAGCTACCATCAACCAACTTGCCTTGGAAGTCCCAACACACTGGGCAAAGGTGGTGACGTCAATTACATCTAAGAGCTTCCTGGCGTGATCTCATAAAAAGTGTGTGTGTGTGTGTGTGTGTGTGTGTGTGTGTGTGTGTGTGTGTGTGTGTGTGTGTGTGAGAGAGAGAGAGAGAGAGAGAGAGAGAGAGAGAGAGAGAGAGAGAGTTTTCCTGTATCAGACGGCAGAAAGTTAACCCTCCCTCCCCTACAAAGCTGAATATTCCCAAGGGAAGAGAAGGGAGGAAGGAAGAGAGGGGAGGAGGGAAGAGAGGGGAGGAGGGAAGAGAGGGGAGGAAGGAAGAGAGGGGAGGAGGGAAGAGAGGGGAGGAGGGAAGAGAGGGGAGGAGGGAAGTGGAGGCAAAATAAGAGGCTACATACAGTAGGCATACTTTTGTGTGTGCACGTGCATGTACATGTATATATATATATATATATATATATATATATATGTGTGTGTGTGTGTGTGTGTGTGTGTGTGTGTGTGTGTGTGTGTGTGTGTGTGTGTGTGTGTGTGTGTGTGTGTGTGTGTGTGTGTAATATGTAGCGTGGGTACGCGTATACATACATACAATTCGTCGTAAACACGACAACAATTGAGATCCATTTAGCGTAGCTGACTGTTTTAAGATCGTTTCAAATAAACTTCAATGCAAATGACCTTGTCGGCTGGAGCGGGAAAAAAATAACTTCATTAAGTCGTAATTACTGGAGAATGACTCTCATATATATAAATGTCACCAACATACACAAAACAACGAGAGGCGATGATGCCTAGGCCATCCAGAGATTATACGTGACGACAGCGCGGTCGAACAAGACACACAAACAACCCTGACGTCGATCTCGCAATGACTTTGTCGATCACCGATTGTTTGTTGTTATGAAATACATTGGACTACCAGGAAATACATAACCAACGAGAAGGGAGGAAGGAAGAGTAGGGAGGAGGGAAGAGAGGCGAGGAGGGAAGAGAGAGGAAGAGGGGAGGAGGGAAGAGAAGGGAGGAAAGGAAGTGGAGGGAGGAAGGGAAGTGGAGGGAGGAAGGGAAGTGGAGGGAGGAAGGGAAGAGGAGGGAGGAAGGGAAGTGGAGGGAGGAAGGGAAGAGAGGGGAGGAGGGAAGGGAAGAGAGGGGAGGAAGGAAGGGAAGAGAGGGTAGGAGGGAAGGGAAGAGAGGGGAGGAGGGAAGGGAAGAGAGGGGAGGAGGGGAGGAGGACGAAGAGGAGGAGGAGGAGGACTAGTAGGAGGGAGTAGAAAGGTAGGGGGAAGAGGAGGGAGGGTGAAGGAAGAGGAGGGAGGAAGAAGGAAAGGAGAAGTAAAGGAGGAGGAAGATGAGAAGGAAGCTAAGAGGAAGGGAGAAGGAAGGGAGGAGAAAGGAAGAAGGAAGAGGAGAAGGGAGCTAGAAGGGAGGGAGGAGAAAGGAAGAAGGGAGTGGAGAAGGGAGCTAGAAGGAAGGGAGGAGGAAGGGTAGAGGAAGGAAGTAAGGAGGCAGTAGGACGAGGACGACGAGGAGGAAGGGTAGAGGAAGGCAGTAAGGAGGCAGTAGGACGAGGACGACGAGGAGGAAGGGTAGAGGAAGGAAGTAAGGAGGCAGTAGGATGAGGACGACGAGGAGGAGGGGAGGAGGAAGAGATGACGAGGAGGAGAGGAGGAGGAAGAGATGACGAGGAGGAGGGGAGGAGGAAGAGATGACGAGGAGGAGGGGAGGAGGAAGAGATGACGAGGAGGAGGGGAGGACGAGGAGGAAGGAGGGATGAGGAGGGAGGGAGGAAAGGATGAAGAAAGGAGGAAGGAGGGATGAGGAGGGAGGGAGGAAAGGAGGAAGAAGGGAAGAAAAGAGGAAGAAGGAAAGGAGAAGGAAGAGGAAAGGAAGAGGAGAAAAGGAAGTGGAGGAGGAGGAGAAAAGGAAGTGGAGGAGGAGGAGGAGGAAGAGGGGAGGTGTATGAGGAGGAGGAGAAATGGAAGATGAAGGGAAGAGGAGAGGAGAAGAGAGGAAGAGGAAGGGAGGAGAATGAGGAGGTAGGAGGAAGGGAAGAGGAGAGGAGAAGAGAGGAAGAGGAAGGGAGGAGAATGAGGAGGTAGGAGGAAGGGAAGAGGAGAGGAGGAGGAAGGGAAGAGGAGAGGAGAAGAGAGGAAGAGGAAGGGAGGAGAATGAGGAGGTAGGAGGGGAAGAGGAGAGGAGGAGGTAAGGAAGGGAAGAGGAGAGGAGGAGGAAGGGAAGAGGAGAGGCGGAGGAAGGGAAGAGGAGAGGCGGAGGAAGGGAAGAGGAGAGGAGGAAGGGAAGAGGAGAGGAGGAGGAGAAGAAAGGAGAGGAGGATGAGGGAAGAGGAGAGGAGGAGGAAGGATGGAAGAGGAGAGGAGGATGAAGGATGGAAGAGGAGAGGAGGAGGAAGGATGGAAGAGGAGAGGAGGAGGAAGGATGGAAGAGGAGAGGAGGAGGAAGGGAAGAGGAGAGGAGGAGGTAAGGAAGGGAAGAGGAGAGGAGGAGGAAGGGAAGAGGAGAGGCGGAGGAAGGGAAGAGGAGAGGCGGAGGAAGGGAAGAGGAGAGGCGGAGGAAGGGAAGAGGAGAGGCGGAGGAAGGGAAGAGGAGAGGAGGAGGAAGGGAAGAGGAGAGGAGGAGGAAGGGAAGAGGAGAGGAGGAGGAAGGGAAGAGGAGAGGAGGAGGAAGGGATGAGGAGAGGAGGAGGAAGGGAAGAGGAGAGGAGGAGGAAGGGAAGAGGAGAGGAGGAAGGGAAGAGGAGAGGAGGAAGGGAAGAGGAGAGGAGGAAGGGAAGAGGAGAGGAGGAAGGGAAGAGGAGAGGAGGAGGGAGTAAGAGTTCTGTTCTGTTCTGATTAATTTGGGAGTGAAGCTCCCACGGGCTTTTTAATGTGAGCCCGTTTGGAGGATGATTTGACTTATGAGTGTGTGTGGGTTTAACCACACACACTCATACATTCACAAGATGTGCAAACGTGTGATACACGCATGCACATCCCGGTGAATGCTCAGTGTGTACAGTTGTAGGTGTAGCAAGTGTGTAATAAATTGTGTAAAAAAGGGGAAGTGGAAGGGAAAATGAGGAATGGAGAAGGAAGGGAGGAAGAGGAAGGGAAGAGAAGGAAGAGGAGAAGAGGAGGAGGAAGGGGGAGGGGAGGAAGAGAAGAGGAGGAAGGGAAGGGGAGGAAGGGAGAAGGGGAGGAAGGGAGAAGGGGGAGGAAGGGAGAAGGGGGAGGAAGGGAGAAGGGGGAGGAAGGGAGAAGGGGACGAAGGGAGAAGGGGACGAAGGGAGAAGGGGACGAAGGGAGAAGGGGACGAAGGGAGAAGGGGACGAAGGGAGAAGGGGACGAAGGGAGAAGGGGGAAGAGGGGGAAGAGGAGGGGGAGAAGGGGGAAGAGGAGGGGGAGAAGGGGGAAGAGGAGGGGGGAGGAAGGGGGAAGAGGAGGGAGGAAGGGAAGAGGGGGAAGGAGGAGGGGAAGAAGGGGAAGGGGGAGGAAGGGGGAGAAGGGGGAAGAGGAGGGGGAGAAGGGAGAAGGGGGAAGAGGTGGGGGAGAAGGGGGAAGAGGAGGGAGGGGAGAAGGGGGAAGAGGAGGGAGGGGAGAAGGGGGAAGAGAAGGGAGAGAAGGGGGAAGAGGAGGGGAGAAGGAGGAAGAGGAGGGGGAGAAGGGGGAAGAGGAGGGGGAAGAGGAGGGGGAGAAGGGGGAAGAGGAGGGGGAGAAGGGGGAAGAGGAGGGGAGAAGGGGGAAGAGGAGGGGAGAAGGGGGAAGAGGAGAGGAGAAGGGGGAAGAGGAGGGGGGAGAAGGGGGAAGAGGAGGGGGAGAAGGGGGAAGAGGAGGGGGAGAAGGAGGAAGAGGAGGGGGAGAAGGGGGAAGAGGAGGGGGAGAAGAGGAGGGGGAGAGGGGGAGAAGAGGAGGGGGAGAGGGGGAGAAGAGGAGGGGGAGAAGGGGGAGAAGAGGAGGGGGAGAAGGGGGGGAGGGGGAGGAAGGGGGAAGAGGAGGGGGAGAAAGGGGAAGAGGAGGGGAAGGGGAGGGGGAAAAAGGGGAAGAGGGGGAGAAGGGGGAAGAGGAGGGGGAGAAGGGGGAAGAGGAGGGGGAGAAGGGGGAAGAGGAGGGGGAGAAGGGGGAAGAGGAGGGGGAGAAGGGGGAAGAGGAGGGGGAGAAGGGGGAAGAGGAGGGGGAGAAGGGGGAAGAGGAGGGGGAGAAGGGGGAAGAGGAGGAAGAAGGGGGAAGAGGAGGAAGAAGGGGGAAGAGGAGGAAGAGGGGGGAAGAGGAGGAAGAGGGGGGAAGAGGAGGGGGAAGAGGAGGAAGAAGGGGGAAGAGGGGGGGAGGGGGGAGGGGGGAGAGGGGGGAGAGGAGGGGGAGAAGGGGGGAAAGGAGAGGGGAAGGGGGGAAAGGAGGGGAGAAGGGGGAAGGAGGGGAAAAGGGGGGGGTGGGGGAAGAGGAGGGGGAGAAGGCGGAAGAGGAGGGGAGAAGGGGGTAGGGGAGGGGGAAGAGGAGGGGGAGAAGGGGGAAGAGGAGGGGAGAAGGGGAAGAGGAGGGGAGAAGGGGGAAGAGGAGAGGAGAAGGGGGAAGAGGAGAGGAGAAGGGGGAAGAGGAGAGGAGAAGGGGGAAGAGGAGGGGGAAGAGGAGGGGGAGAAGGGGAAGGAAGGAGAAAGGAGGGGGAGAAGGGGAAGGAAGGAGAAAGGAGGGGGAGAAGGGGAAGGAAGGAGAAAGGAGGGGGAGAAGGGGAAGGAAGGAGAAAGGAAGGGGGAAGGAAGGAGAAAGGAAGGGGGAAGGAGAAAGGAGGAAGGGAAAAGGGAGAAGGGAGGAGGAAGGGAGAAGCGGGAGATGACCCTAGCTGACGCTAAATAATTCCAAGGACCTGAATAAAATCACCTGGCGGCAGCCACATTATATAAAGTATATTCGTCACTACGCTAAAGAGCTTACTGCAATGATGTAGGATGATCAAACTTTTGAAAACATCACTGATAGTATTTCTATTTTCACAAATATTCGTACCAATGTTATTCCTAAACGTATATATTACAGGTGTATATACACATGTATACACGTACATATTCATACATTATCATCTTTATATATTATTCTTTTATTTTTCTAGCATTTTAATCTTGAAATAAAACTTCATGGATGACGAAAAACGAAACATACCTCTCCACCAACTCCTCCACATCAACAAAAATATATAAAAGGCCACAACCTGCCGCATTTAACAGGCGTGGGGGTATAACTCAGAGGTAGAGTGCTCGCTTCGCATGCGAGAAGACCCGGGTTCGATCCCCGGTACCTCCAGGTGTTGTTTTCTCGTGGGAAGCGATCGAGTAAGGGGAGACTTCAAGAGGTCCAGGCTCGTCACGCGCCGCCCGTCAGTTTCGTCCCCCCGTGGGAAAATGGACGCCATTTCTCCACCTGGGATGTCATTTTGGTAAATATAGAATTTATACCACGCGTGTGTCTCTCCCTGTCGACGTTTTCTAACGAAGATTCGATTCTCTTTCTCTAACTCGATTCGCTCCCTGAGGACGTTCCGTAAGGATGGAATTTCTCTGTCAGGGGACGTGTTATTGACCCGCGGATCCGTAGCGGTGATAGAACCGCCACCGCCGCCGCTACCGCTACCGCCGAGTTCAAGAACGCTCCCCTGTAATGCCGTGGTTGTTAAACCGCTCTGCACGTTAATTCGTTTTAATATCTTTAACAAGGTAACTTAACTCGATTCCATTCAGCTATGAGAGAGCGGGGTACCCGTCAGTAGCGAAAAGGTTTATTGATCTCAGTTACCTTTGGGCCGAGATTTAGCTGTCGCCAAGCGATTTTAATCAGGTGAGGGAGAACGCCCTCCGTGGTGAGGGTCCAAGAATTCTAAAAAAGGGGAAGGGGGAAGGAGGAGGTGGAGGGGGAAGGAGGAGGTGGAGGGGGAAGGAGGAAATGGAGGGGGAAGGAGGAAGTGGAGGGGGGAAGGAGGAAGTGGAGGGGGAAGGAGGAGGTGGAGGGGGAAGGAGGAGGTGGAGGGGGAAGGAGGAAGTGGAGGGGGAAGGAGGAGGTGGAGGGGGAAGGAGGAGGTGGAGGGGGAAGGAGGAGGTGGAGGGGGGAGAAAGGAGGCGGAGGGGGCAGAAAGGAGGTAGAGGGGGAGAAAGGAGGTGGAGGGGAAGAGAGGAGGTGGAGGGGGGAACGGAGGTGGAGGGAGGAGAACGGAGGTGGAGGGAGGAGAACGGAGGTGGAGGGAGGAGAACGGAGGTGGAGTGGGAGAAAGGAGGTGGAGTGGGAGAAAGGAGGTGGAGGGGGAGAAAGGAGGTGGAGGGGGGAGGGAAGTGGAGGGGGGAAGAAAGGAGTGGGGAGGAGGGAGGTGGAAAAGGGAGGTGGAGGGGGAGGGGGAGAAAGGAGATGGAGATGGGAGTATGGAGGTGGAGATGGGAGTATGGAGGTGGAGGGGGGAGTATGGAGGTGGAGGGGGAGAAAGGAGATGGAGATGGGAGTATGGAGATGGAGATGGGAGTATGGAGATGGAGATGGGAGTATGGAGGTGGAGGGGGAGAAAGGAGATGGAGATGGGAGTATGGAGATGGAGATGGGAGTATGGAGATGGAGATGGGAGTATGGAGGTGGAGGGAATGAACTGAACGTGGTGAGACTATCCTGTAATTTTCAAGATTTGATGCTGTCTAATCGTAGTGATGAATACAAATACAAATAATATACATAAATAAATAAGATTAGACAAATATATAATTTATCTATATACCGTTGGTTTCTTCCCCTTTATAAGGGGGGGTAGCCAGCCTGGCCTTGCAGCCTCCCAACCCATCCCACTCCAATTTGTTTCCTTATCTTAGCTCCTCCTGGATGAAAGGGGCATCCCTGGCTCCCGAAAAAAAAAAAAAAAAAAAAAAAAAAAATGCATTTGCAGATATGCAATGAGTCACACATCTCAGGAGCCAGAATTGGGCTCTGCAGAGTCTCAAGCTCCCGACCTTTGCCAAGAGCTTCCGGTCGGGAACGGAACTCGATTCTTGGCGCGAAGAAGACCTGTCCAATGCTCATCGAACTCATTTTCGTCACTATGCGGCCGCAGGAAGCCAACAGGTGGGGAGGAGACCTAACGGGGGACAAGACCCTAGGGACAAGCTCCAAGGAACAACCCAACAGGGGTTGGGACCCCAGGGACAACCCAACAGGGAACAAGACCCTAGGGACAACCCAACAGGGGACATGACCCTAGGGACAACCCAACAGGGGACATGACCCTAGGGTCAAGCCCCCCAGGGACAACCCAACAGGGGACATGACCCTAGGGACAAGCTCCCAGGGACAACCCAACAGGGGACATGACCCTAGGGACAAGCTCCCCAGGGACATCCCAACAGGGGATATGACTCTAGGGACAAGCCCACAGGGACAACCTAACAGGGGACAAGACCCTAGGGACAAGCCCCCAGGGACAACCCAACAGGGGACAAGACCCTAGGGACAAGTTTCCAGGGACAACCCAACAGGGCACAAGATCCCAAGCAACACTCACCTGGGGCCAAGCCCCCCTCCCCCAGGGACAACCTCTTAGGGAGAAGGCCCCCAAGGTCAACCCAAGGTCAACCTACCAGGAATAAAGCCAATTCGGAACCCCACCCCCACTCCCACCCATGGATAACGCCTAAGAAGGAACTAAATAAAGAACCACAATGAACATATTTAATAATATCCAAACAAGAACATTTTCCAAATATGAACGTCCTTGATGACACCCAAGAAGAAGCAGTTATGATCGAGTGAGGCATGAACGACTAGAAACATTTTGAAGCATCTTAAAACTTCGATAAAACCCAAGCAAGCGAGAGACAGCGAGAGAGAGAGGACTATCCTCAAAACAACATTATTAATAATGTAACAAGAGAACATTCAATAACAAACACCACGATAAGACCCAAGTAAGAACAGATAATGATATCATTTCGGCACAGATAACCAACATTTCTATCCTTGGAGGAGCTATTATACCTATCGAGCGCAGTTTTCCTTGTAGCCAAGTCTCTAATCATAAGATAATGCTCCGTGGCTCAGGTCCATAGGGGTGCCACGAAAGTCAGGGAAAATACCATCAAAGCAATAATAACTTAGGTAACTTAGGTAACACCCAAACAACTATTATATATATATATATATATATATATATATATATATATATATATATATATATATATATATATATATATATATGTGTGTGTGTGTGTGTGTGTGTGTGTGTGTGTGTGTGTGTGTGTGTGTGTGTGTGTGTGTGTGGTGTATTAAAAATCAACGATAAATATATAATAAATTTAAAAAATAATTAAAGGGTATCCATACAAGAACACCTTCAACAACATCCACAGAGGATGCAATCTTAATAACAAACCAGTGAAAACAACACATAACAGTCTGGGGAGATGGCCAGACCCCGGGCAGCACGCACGCACGCACGCACGCACGCACACACTCAACCAGCCTTGACTATGAAATGTACAATCTGCTGCAAAACTCTTGCCCCACACTGTAACGATGTCCATAAAGCAAATTCAGCTTTTGCATCTCATATATCCTCCTTAATACAGGATTATTCAGAATAAAGCCTGAAACTGACACTGAAACTGATATAGGGACAAGTGTTCAGCTTAAAACACTTACACATGACATCAATTACAAACAGGATAATTTATCCATTAAATAAAAAATAAACAAATAAATGAATAAATCAACATGTAAATGAATAAATGTATAAATGCATAAAGAATAGATTAAGAAATATAAATAAATTAATAAAGTAAAAAATGTGTAGAGGAGTACAGTAGACCTCGTTAAGTTCGCTCTAAGTTGGAGTTATCTGAAACTTCTGAACACCACTGTACACGGCCGGACCTACTATTGGCATTCGAGAAATTTCTTCAAGACATTCGGCAACAAGTGGAACAGGGCCAATAAAAGAAAGAAAGAAAGAAAGAAAGAGAGGGAGAGAGAAAGAGGGGAGAGAGAAAGAGGAGAGAGAGAGAGAGAGAGACAGAGAGAGACAGAGAGAGAGAGAGAGAGGGAGAGGGAGAGGGAGAGGGAGGAGGAGAGGGAGAGGGAGAGGGAGAGGGAGGAGGGAGAGAGAGAGAGAGAGAGAGAGAGAGAGAGAGAGAGAGAGAGAGAGAGAGAGAGAGAGAGAGAGAGAGAGAGAGAGAGAGAGAGAGAGAGAGAGAGGCAGGCGTAGGAAACTCGTATAGCAATTAGTTACAAACGAGTCTCGTATTTGGTTATTATTATTACTGTTATTATTGTGATCATTATTATTATCATCATCATTACTATAGCACATTACCATTCTTATTAGTAATAATATTATCATTATTATCTATATTGTTCCTATAACTTAGCTGGAAATGTGCAGTTTGAAAAACGCATGCACTGCAAGCTGCCAGAAGGCAAACCCAAATATCTTTTTTTTTTTTCGCAGAACTCGTACCTGCCCGTACCTTAACCCGCAAGTGTTGACACCTGAGAGAGAGAGAGAGAGAGAGAGAGAGAGAGAGAGAGAGAGAGAGAGAGAGAGAGACAGAAGGGCAAGACCATCATACATCGAGAAAGAAAAACACACGCAGACAGGAAGAGAAAAAAATCAATGATTACATTAAGAGAACCAAATCTTATCCTAACAAGATTTATTCGTCATGAACAACCTAAATCTCGTTGTTATTATTTCATTGTTGTTGTTGTTATTATTATCATTATTATTATCATTATTATTATCATCATCGTTCATCGTTATCAGTAATAATTATCAACACAACCACCATCATTAATACTTATCAACACAACCACCATCATTATCATTGCTTCTATTGTTATTAACTGTGAAGATGAAGAGGACAACAGGCAAGCGCTGTGAGTTCCGAAGAAGAAACCCTCAGACACCTTGACCGTTGAGAGAGAAGAGAGAGAAGATAGAGGGAGAAGAGAGGAGAAAGAGAGTGAGAGGAGAAAGAGAGTGAGAGGAGAAAGAGAGTGAGAGGAGAAAGAGTGAGAGGAGAAAGAGAGTGAGAGGAGAAAGAGAGTGAGAGGGGAGAGAGAGTGAGAGGAGAAAGAGAGTGAGAGGGGAGAGTGAGTGAGAGGGGAGAGAGGGTGAGAGGGGAGAGAGAGTGAGAGGAGAGAGAGAGGGGAGAGAGAGAGAGGGGAGAGATAGTGAGAGGGGAGAGAGAGAGGGAGAGGGGAGAGAGAGTGAGAGGGGAGAGAGAGTGAGAGGGGAGAGAGAGAGTGAGAGAGGGAGAGAGAGAGGGAGAGAGAGAGAGGGGAGAGAGAGAGAGAGAGAGGGGAGGGGAGAGAGTGGGAGGGGAGAGAGAGGGGGAGAGGGGAGAGAGAGAGGGGAGAGAGAGAGGGGAGAGGGGAGAGAGGGAGGGGGAGAGGGAGAGGGGAGAGGGGGAGAGAGAGAAAGGGGAGAAGGGAGAGAGAGAGGGGAGAGGGGAGAGAGAGAGGGGTGAGGGGAGAGAGAGAGGGGAGAGGGGAGAGAGAGAGGGGAGAGAGAGAGGGAGAGAGAGAGAGGGGGAGAGAGAGAGGGGGAGAGAGAGAGGGGGAGAGAGAGGGGGGAGAGAGAGGGGAAAGAGTGAGAGGAGAAAGAGTGAGAGGAGAAAGAGAGTGAGAGGAGAAAGAGAGTGAGAGGAGAAAGAGAGTGAGAGGAGAAAGAGAGTGAGAGGAGAAAGAGAGTGAGAGGAGAAAGAGTGAGAGGAGAAAGAGTGAGAGGAGAAAGAGAGTGAGAGGAGAAAGAGAGTGAGAGGAGAAAGAGAGTGAGAGGAGAAAGAGTGAGAGGGGAGAGAGAGTGAGAGGGGAGAGAGAGAGGGGAGAGAGAGGGGAGAGGGGGGGAGAGGGGAGAGAGGGGGGAGAGAGAGAGAGAGAGAGGGGAGATAGAGGGGGGCAGAGAGGGGAGGTAGGCGGGGAGAGAGAGAGAGGGGGGGAGAGGGGAGAGAGAGAAGAGAAAGGAGAGAGAAGAGGAAGGAGAGAGAAGAGAAAGGTGAGAGGAGAGAGACCCACACACAGTGCAAAAGCAGCACGCACGCACACACACACACACACACACACACACACACACACACACACAAATACGAGAAAGAACCAACAGCATTTCCATAACGTCTTGTTACCAAAACTTATCACTAACAAACGTCTTTTTCTATTTATGTACGACTTATAAATAACAGTTAGGTTCTACGTCCAGTGCACGACCCCCGCCCTATCCACTGAATAACGTTACAGCCTCTGTACATCACCACCTTGCCTTCATCTGGCTTGGTAAAGTTGAATATTTGGTAAAAAAAAAAAAAATGCCCCCTACAATAACGAAGGAGATTAAAGTTAAACTACTACAACAGACTTAACCTACTAAATGTTAACCACGAAGAGATCTGCGAGTCAGTCCCGCCAACAATAACTGGTTCGCGGTGGTTGTGGTGGTGGTGGTTGTGGGGAATGTAAGGGATAATCCCTCAACTTTACTGGCCTTTTCTTCATCGAGGGTCCTCCTCTACTCGAGTGTGAAGACCTGTCATCGCCTTGTAAGACACAATCAACCTCTAGACGAACTTCAGCTTGCAATAGTATGTTAACATCCCCCATCTCTCTCTCTCTCTTTCCCCTCTATCTCTCTTTCTCGTCCTCCTTTTCTCTCTCTCTCTCCTATGACTAAATACATAAATATTTTATTGAGTTAACTTAACGTTTTAATTCCATTCCAACTTTATAACTTATTTATCCTGTGTCTTTCCAAATAAATAAAAATACACACACACACGTGCGCGCGCGCGAGCGTACGTTCACACATTATACAGTAAGAGGTAATGGGAATAAAGCGGTTGAAGGAAAGAAAGAGGAGTAGAGATATTATCAGAGACAAATACACCAAGGTCAAAGAATTCGTATACATTGTTATCACACCAAAAGCGAAAGCAGAAAATTTCTCAAATAAAGTGCGATAAAGGTGGAATAAACACAGGACACTGGGCTGGGTCCAGACATTACGTAAACAAACAAATAAATAATTAAAATAATATATTTGCAAATGAAAATAAGGTATACAACTTAGACGTTAACGCAAATTGAAAAGCTAACAAATACCAGCATATGCAAACACCATATGATCATATCAAATATTTATATATATTTTTGGAGAAGATAATCACTACCCTACGCAATTAGACATCCAAAATGATTACATATAGAACTGATAAAACAAGCAAGATAAAGAGATTGTTAAAATCACCTAATGGTGAAATATGTACACACACCTGCATACACACAACACACAATATCTTAGCATGTTATAAGGCCTACAAAGAAAACTGAAAATTATTACAATAATAATAATAAGTGATGATAACAATAATAATGACAATGATAATAATTAATACCAATATTTTTTTCACATCATTTGCTATTAAATATGATCTTTACTCCTTACACTAAAACAATGATCATTCAACACGAAATAAAAAAACATTCCATTCCTTCCTGACGCCCTTATAGCAAATCAATCCCAAAAGCTAAATAAACAAATAAATTCAATTTCACTATATCAACCTCTAACCCTGAGAGCCAAATGCAGCCCCCCCCTACACGCCTAAATGCAAAGACCGTGGCACCTCCAGAGTGCCAACCAATGGCACGATCTAGGCCCCCGTTGGCACCAGCCCCATCCCCTCCCCCGCTGGCAACTTCTCCCTCGCACCCCCTCCCCCTGGGTCTGCACCTGTCGCAGTGGACTGTCCGCACAGCAGTGCCACGGGGACCGGGGGAAAGGGGGACGGGGGGAAGGAGAGAAGGGAGAGAGGGTAGGGGGGAAGGGAGAGAGGGTAGGGGGGGAAGGGAGAGAGGGTAGGGGGGAAGGGAGAGAGGGTAGGGGGGAAGGGAGAGAGGGTAGGGGGGAAAGGAGAGAGGGGAGGGGGAGGAAGGGAGAGAGGGGCGTAGGTGGAAGGGAGAGAGGGTAGGGGGGAAGGGAGAGAGGGTAGGGGGGAAGGGAGAGAGGGATGGGAGAGAAGGGAGAGAGGGATGGGAGAGAAGGGAGAGAGGGGAGGGAGAGAAGGGAGAGAAGGGAGAGAGGGGAGGGAGAGAAGGGAGGGGGAGGGAGAGAAGGGAGGGGGAAGGAGAGAAGGGAGGGGGAAGGAGAGAAGGGAGGGGGAAGGAGAGAAGGGAGGGGGAGGAGAGAAGGGAGGGGGAAGGAGAGAAGGGAGGGGAGGGGGAAGGAAGGGAGGGGGAAGGAAGGGAGGGGGAAGGAAGGAAGGGAGGGGAGGGGGAAGGAAGGGGGAAGGAAGGGAGGGGAGGGGGAAGGAAGGGAGGGGAGGGGAAAGGAAGAGAGGGGAGGGGGAAGGAAGAGAGGGGAGGGGGAAATGGTGAGAAGGGAGGGGAGGCAAGAGAGGGGAGGGAAAAGAGGGGAGGGAAAAGAGGGGAGGGGAGAGAGGGGAGGGGAGAGAGGTGGGGGAAGGGGGAGAGAGGAGATTAGGGTAATGGGAAAAGGGGCAGAGGTGAAAGATGAAGAGTTAAAGGGACGGGGGGAAGAGAAGATGGGGAAAGAGGATAAAGGGAGGGGATATGGGGACGGGGGAGAGAGAAGAGGGGAGAGGAAGAATGAATGAGGAAGGGGATGAGGAGAGTGGAGGGATGTAGGTGGATGGAGGGGAGAGGAGAGAGAAGAGAAGGGAAAGAGAGATGGTGGGGGAAGAGTGAGGGGAGAGGATTAGGGAGTGGGAGAAATAAACTGGGGGAAGGGGGAGATGGATAGGGGGAAGGAGGGGAAAGGTGAGGGGGAAGAAGACTGGCAGCTAGGTGGGGAGGGGAGGGGTGTTGTTTTGTGAAATTGTTGGCCTCCCCCCCCCCACCTCCCACCTTCGACCAGGCGGTTCCCCCTCCTCCCACCCTCTATCTCTATCTCAAATGCCAGGCCAGCCTTCCGGGGTCTGTTTTTAGCCCGGGCGTCGATTTTCAATTTGGGTTCAGATTTCTCTAGCGTTCGACAAATGATATCGTGGAGTTATAATAATCTAAACGGGTAAAAGGCATGATGGTCGACAGGAGACCTTTTGGACCATAGCGAAGCCGAAAATAAAATAATATTAAAATATTAACCAAAATAAAATTTGGATGTCATTGTATTCAAGTTCAATAAAATCGCCTGGCGGCATGCAGAATTAAAAATGCGTTTCTGCTATTTTAAATATTTAGTGACGTCACAGGTAAACAAAGTTCAAGGCGGGTCAAACCGGGTCATGACGTCACATGTAAACAAACATGGAGATGGGAGGAACGTTGGCATTTTTAAAACGTTTACCTCCTTCCGCAACGTTTTATTATCAAAATTTCACGAACAGATGTCTTCGAGTAATTTTATTCACGTGATATAAGAATCTCTCCAGAGGAAGGCTACAATAAGATTATACTCAAGAAAATAACTCTTTCTCTCGAGGTCCCTTCTCCGACTTAGGAACCAGTGTACTAAACTAATCGCTCTTAAACAAGCTGTCAAGGGTCATTATGGCATGTGACGTGTAACCTGACGTCACAAAACATCGCGGGGAGGCGGGAGGTCCATGACGTCACCCAAAGTACAGTGTGGGGAAGGGACCCGAGTTATCCGAAGCTGGGGAAACAAGGGGACCCCACGGGAAAGAATACTAAGTTTGCAGTTGTTGATGTTGTTATGGAGTAAATTTACCAGCGCTTTTATCCGTATGTTTCAAGGTTATGCTCAACATCTTCCTATAGAATCTGACTATAAAACCCGCGGCCCAACGGCGACAGCCAACGGTTCTTGGAACTTTGCGTTGCGTGGCCTTTCCCATGTCAACGGCTAGCAGGAGGAGGAGGAGGTGGTGGACGAGGAGGACGACGAGGAGGCGGAGGACGAGGAGGGGAACGAATAGGAAACGAGAGGACGGGGAGGAGGAGGAGGAGGAGGAGGAGGAGGAGGAGGAAGAGGGGGAAGAGGGGGAGGACGAGGTAGAGAATGAGGAGGGGAATGAGTAGGAAACGAGAGGACAGGAAGGAAAAGGAGGAGGAGGAGGAGGAGGAGGAGGAGGAGGGGGAAGCGGAGGAGAGGTTAACGATGGGAGCCTATGACCTGGCGTAGCCTACGGGAGGAGGAGGAGGAGGAGGAGGAGGAGGAGGAGGAGAGGAGCACCTACTCAGGTAGAAGCACTGGATGTGGTGCCGGGAGGTGGTTGTGGAGTAGGTGGAGTGGGAGTTACTGATGGAAGAGTTGGTAGTGGTGTAGTGGCGGTAGGGAGTTGGTAGTGGCGGTAGGGAGTTGATGGTGGCGGTAGGGAGTTGGTGGTGGCGGTAGGGAGTTGGTGGTGGTGGTAGGGAGTTGGTAGTGGGTGGTAGTGAGGGCGTGTTTGTGTGTGTATGTGTGTCTAGTCGCATGGTATGGATTTCAACAGGTATATAAGGGCGGCTACACCCAACACGGGCCTTTCCCTCCATCGCACTCCATACAAACAGTACTTTCATGGTTTAACTTTAACCCGAGAACTCCCGATTATCGGGCACGGTCTACACTGATGATAAAAACGAATTGAATAACGATATGTTATCAATGACTTGCCCTGGACCCAACCCCAACTTAACCTAACCCAAAGAGAAAACGGAGTGAGAGAGAGACTTGGGAGTTCTAGTGAGTCCGGACCTTAAAACCAGGAAACAGTGCATTAGCGCCAGGAATAAAGCTAACAGAGCATTAGGTTTCATTGCTAGGACTTAGTAACCATGTAGTAAGCGCTGAAACTATCAGTTGTTTTAAGAAACTATTAGACAACTTTATGAATGGGGATGACAGGTGGTGATGGATACGGAGCTGCCTAGTGTAGGCCTTATGGTCTCTTGCAGTCTCCTTCATTCTTATGTTGTTATGTCATGTAATCTAACATGACCTAACGCACATCGTGTGTGTGTGTGTGTGTATTTACCGTGACGTCACCGTGCAACAGGTCGACCGTTGTGAGTTAGGTCAGGTTAGGTTAGGTTAACTTGGGTCAGGTTTGGTTAAATTGGTTTGGTTCAGGGCAAGTCATTGACAATATCATTATTAAATTTGTTTTTATCATCAATGTAGACCACACGCTCAAGTAGCACCCATTATTTATCGGGAATTTCCGTAATGATGAAGACTTCCCCCAATATTCGTAGCGAAAAATGAGAACTTCCTCACAAGATCCACTCGGCTACAACAACGGGAGGGAAACAGCTGTTAATTACGAGTCCAACACGTGATCCAAAGACCATGTGAAGGCTGTCTTCGCGTCATCCTGTTCAAACAAATTCGGTAGAAAAATCTCACAATCGGTAATGTCCTTTAAACGCTTCATTCTGGCGAGTGCCGTCAGGCGATTTTATTAACCCGAAGGGAGGAGGTGTCGCGATCGTTCAGTACTCACTTCAGCTGAATAGAATCGTTTGGCAGCGGCATCCAGAATAAAATGAGATATAGTGTGTGTGTATGTTTACCTAGTTGTATTATACGGGAAGGGAGCTATGCTCGTGGTGACCCGTCTTTGTATCTTCCAGCATCGTTTTCTTAAAATCTTGGTGTGTACGTGTGTATACATACACATATACACCCACTATATATATATATTCTAGTTATGAAATACTTTCGCGACCCCCACCCCTACGGACCAGACACCCGCAGCATTCTTTCGTGAATGAAGCCTCCACTCATGGAAGAAGGCTGATCACTCCAAACTCCTTCTGCCCTCCCTTCAACTGTCCCTGACGTCCTCCAAGGCTCCAACTCTTCGGTGGGATTTTGTCCTCAAAAACAAAGGATTACAAAGGAGGAGTATCCCGACAGACCTTTTAGTCCATAACTAGGTCGGATGAAAAAAAATAAATAAATAAATAAATAAATAAAATAAAAATAATAAAATTATAATAAAAATTAAAAAAAGTAAAAATTATAATAATGTCAATAATAAATAAGTAAATAAATGAACAGGTAGTTAAATAATAAACAAGCGATCCTGGGGCGGTCGTCTTAGTGGTGTCACTAACACTGATCTCTCACTAACAATATTATTGCCCAGCTATGGTTTAACAGGTAATTATGTTACATTGATTTGATATACACTATCTATCCTCCTTTGTGATTTTTAAGGGTCTTGTCTTAGTGATGTCACCAACACTGATGTCCCACTAACAAAATAACTGCCCAACTATGGGTCAACAGGTAATTTTATGTACACTATCTATCCTTAGAGTGAGGGGGGTATGTGTGTGTGTGTGTATATATATATATTTTTTTTCCCAAATGCTACACGTGCAGAGCGAAATTGTGTGGGTCAACACTAGATCCTAACCCAGCGTGTCATCATCCTCAACGTAAACACACAAACCCGGCCTGCGAATTAAGACATACAAACAGACGACCTGCACCCTTACTTCACAGTAATACGACACAGAAACACAAGAGTAATACGGCAGAGTTGCCAAAAGAAGCCACCAGAAACACGACATTTCGGTCAAAATTTTATTCGTTTTAAAGAATACCAGAAGGATTGTAACGATATCGGGACATCCCTTCTAGACGGCAGAGAAGTGAGAGGAGGTGAGGTGAGTGTGTCTGTGAGACAGTGTGGCTCAAATGTACACGACGTCCACAAAGGGTGGGCCATCACACAAGATTATTTCGTGGGCTTACTATCACGGACATCCAAACCTGACCCAGAATACGTCAGATGGTGGATCGTATTTCGTGGTCGATCATTTCCCTGCGGCTCTTTTATTTTTATTATTACTATTTCATTTATTAATTTATTTTTACTATTATTTTTATTAATCTATTTATATTTATTTTCTCTACAATGAAGTCTTTACAGTTATAGAATAATTTGGGACAGATTCGGGTGTCCCCAATAGTGACGCATGCTTCCCCGATGTTATTATTTATATATTATTTCTATTTCGCGATTGATTTCTACTAACTGGGGAAACAGTCCGGGTTCAATGGGTTTACAATAGTAGACAGGATACCTTTTACTTAATAAAAAGGTCAGACGAAACTAATCCATAATACACAAAAATAAAAATACTACAATAATATACATACAAATATAATGTAAATAAGAATACTACTAATATAGAAAACATACAATAGATAAAACGTAAACAAAACAAAAGGAAATGAAAACAAAGACGATAAGAATCACCCAAATAAAGCGTGAAAACAAAGTGGCCAATTGAGAGACACGGCAGCAGCAGCAACAGCAGCACATAAACTCAGGTGTTTATCCAATTGAATCTTCAGACTTACAACTGTGCCACATTTCATAGTCTGAGGGTGTGTGTGTGTATTGCAACCACAAATCACTTTTAATTTCATGCCATCGCAGTCGAGACTGAGAATCGCTCGATGGAGGCATCCATTGTTAATTGAAACGTGGACGAGCCGAGGATTCGAACCCAGCTAACCCGTAACAAAGTTACAGTGACGTAAACCAATGCGCTATCACTGGGAACCTGAGGATGTCTGAATAGACGAAAGCGCTTGGTCACCATTTATCTTTTTCCTTTGTGGGGTTTTTTTCGCATGTGTGTATGTGTGTGTGAAAGAGCGTACACAAAAACAAATATCAAATTTGTCGAAAACAATAAAAAAGTAGCAACTACGCGCTTCCTGTCTCACATATTTTTACTCTGGGTAACGTGTCATTGGTTGGTCGTGATTGCTATAAGAGCACACGCACGCACACACGCATATTGAACAAATTAATCAAAGCCACTTTGTACAAAAGGTACATAAATAAATCAAGGGCAGATACTTAAGTATGAACCCGTAATATGAACACACCCACAGATACTGGACTGAGAATATAAACAAAGTTGTACCTTTTTCTTAAATCATTTTCAACTTCGTCAGCGTCCCGTGTATTTTTTCACTCAGTCACCGATAACCCAAGCTTCTGTCCTAGGAGATAAGACAGCAGCGATGCTGTCAGCATTCTCCCGTCGAGTAGCGGCCTCCATTCACAAAGGGGAAATGCTGCGTGACAATCAACCATTAACCAGAATGCAATCAGTAAAGTGCATCACCGAAGAGATGCGGTTATCTAAAATAATGGCAGCCTCAGACCCTTCCCACGCGAGGTAGACTGCGGCTGCTTTCCATAGGTTGCAATGGAGCCCTTCACAAGAGGCCGCGTGTCTCCTTTGACAGGAGGCGGTGGCCGTCATTGACTGCTTTAAATAGTATGCAATGGAGCCCTTCACACGAGGCCGCGTGTCTCCTTTGACAGGAGGCGGTGGCCGTCATTGACTGCTTTAAATAGTATGCAATGGAGCCCTTCACACGAGGCCGCGTCTTGAAAGGCCCAAAGTACTTTCCGTCACACTATCACGACTTTAGTTCGTTCGTTTGAGTAGAAACGACTTCGATCACAGATATTTTATTTTTCGAATTTCCAAACCTCAAATCACCTTCGCGTTATATATTGAGTAGCTGAATGACGAACGAAGAGAATTTAAACCTAGAATACGAATATTAGACACATTGTTGAATTGTAGACTTAGCCAAGTCTAGAATACTTTACCAAGGTGACTTAAATTGGCCTTAAGAACTCTATCTGAACTGGTTCTCCATAAGGTCCCTTGAATCATTCCTTACAAAGGTCTTTGAAAGGTCTTTACCAAGATCATTACAAATGGCCCTTCTTAAGGTCAGTAATCTAGATCATTCTTGTCTTTACCAAGGTCACTAGATTTGTTCTGTACCGACGTTGCTAGAAGCAGGTGACAAAGGTCTCTTGACCTGTCCGTGAACAAGGTCATACAGAGTGGCCTTTAAAGGTCACGAGAATTGCATTGTACTAATAAATCGACCAGTTGCCCCAGTTCTCTTACTGTGCCTTAACAAGGTTATTGTGTCCCGTACCAAAATTACTGTAAAAAGGTCCTTACAAAGGCCACTATGTTATCAAGAACGCTCCAAATGGCATTTACTAGGAATTCCCAAAATTCACTATAATTGGTCCTTAAGACAAAACTGGGCATTAACCTGTACCCAGATATATTCCGAAGGCCAAGGCAACTTGGACCGCCGTGCCCTTACTAAGGACGCTGCTGTAAAAGGCCCCTTGCTAAGGCCACCATCAGGAAGAACCCTTAAAAACAATTCTTACAAAGCTCTACAGAAACCCTTAAAATTTTCCTTACAAACTCCCACATAAATAACCCCTCATAAAGGTCCTTCCAAAGGTCCACAAACAAAATACAAAGGCCCACAGAAAGAAAAAGAGAAAATACAAAGACGGAAATAACCCTAAAACGAATAAAGAAATAAATTAAAAAAATTACTCACCTGGGCCATTGTAGCAATGCTTATCCCGAAGGCCAAGGCAATCCGAACGACCGTAGAGGGGCTGGCCTCCGGGAACTGCACGCAGGAACCACACCCGATGAAGACCAGGACCAGGGTCCCCAGGAACTCGGCAACGATCATCTTCCAGATCCTTCGGACATCGGTCACGTCCTTGACACCGATGTAACTCGTTATGTCGTTGATCTTCCCCATGGTGTCACTTGTGTGTCACTTGTGTGTCACTTGCGTGCGAGTTCGGGAATTTGCGTGTGTTTGTGATGGTGGGGGCGGGTGTCGCAACAGGTACAAGACGCTGATGGAGGCGGAGGAAGAGCTTAAGGAGGAAGTCGATCCACGGAAACGGCGATGTCCCTGAGTGAGGAGTTCGAGTGGGACTAAAACCGGCGTGTCGCGTCGGGGGCTCGACCGAACTGAACACTGCCACCTGATTTCCCACCTTGTATACGCCAAAGCTCTTGGGTCCCGTTGTGTGTGAGCGGAGGAGGAGGAGGAGGCCGAGGAGGAGGGCGATGAGGTGGTCGAGGAGGCCAATAAGGAGGTGGCAGAGGAGAAGGTCGAGGAGGAGGAGGAGGACGTGGAGGATGAGAAGTTATAAGAATGACGATAATAATTTTGATGAAGAGGACGAGGAGGAGGAAGATGAAGGGTAAGGTTGTCACGAACTATGTTATCCTCAAGTGTGACTTCGTAAGCTGTACTTGAGAGACGTTCTCGACGATGTTGGTGGCCATCTTTCAAGCATGACGTGGAAAAAACAAGTTTCCTTCTTTATGGGTTAGTTTAAACTAGTTTAAACTCAATAGTCAGACTTTGATCCTCTTCTTGCCAGGGAAAAGACTCTTGCCTTACCGCCAGACTGCTTTATTCAGATGTCTCCCTTTCTGTACAATGTCCTATGATGTAGTGTCATTTATCCTGACGATAATTGGGCGTGGTAACATCTAGGCAGGCAGGCAGTCAGGCGGTAGGACAGTTTAAGCGTAAGGCATTTTAAATCTGGATGTAGTTCAGTATTAAGGAACTGATTCGATTAGGTAAGGTCAGGTCAGTTGAGGTTAGGTCAGCTACAGCATTAGCACCTAACTGATTACTGATTACTAGTCCGTTTTCCTCTTGCTTAGATCTCACGCATGTAAGAGTGCACACACACACACACACACACACACACAAGGCATTCCTGTAGGATCTTGCCTCTCTTAAGGAGAGAAGCATTGATAACTACAGTTCGGTACTGTAGTACCTTGAGAAATTGTCCATATATCCTGCATGGAACAACCTTTTCTCATCTCGTATGTCGTAGGGGGGATCCATTTCGTCTTCGGACATTTAGTCTTCTGGACAATTAGTCCTCCACTAATTAGTCGTCTGAGAATTAGTCTCCCTTCGAAAAATAAATGTGGATATTTAGTCTTCTCAGTAACATGTCTTCAAGTTAAAACAAGATAATCAGCTTAAAACTTCAGTTATTAGTATTTTATTATCAACTGGTGATTTAATATAACCATATATAAATGATACATAAGATAAGAATAGGAGAATTAAGAGGCTCTAGGGTACCTTATATTACACGCCTGGTATGACGTATACAAAGATTATTGATGTGCTGCTAAAATGAGGTATATGTGTGATGGTGTATCAATTGCGTGGTCAAGTTGTCCACATTTCTGAAGACGAGTTGTCCAAGTTTGCAGTTTTGCGGACCAGTTGTCCGAGGAACGAGTTATCCGTTCAGTATATCGGTGAAGAATGTGAAAATAAATATCTTCAGGTCAGGTCAGGTCTTCCAAGTACAAGGATGATCGATTGACCTCAGGTCAAGAGTAACAAACTCTGGAATAACATTAATCATTTCCTTCCACATAGAATCGAAGGTAAAAAAAATCTGTACATCTTAACACATTATATATCTGACAGACTGAAATTCCCTTACAAAGCAAAACCATCTTCTCTTTGAAGTGAACATGTATCTCAAATCTAATAAGGGTTATGCACTCATAATAAATTTTATTTTAGGATAATTTTGAAATTACCTTGTGAAGTCACAATATCTTAAAATACGATAGAAAATTCTCTTCTGTAACCAAAGACGTTGAAATAAGACATCACTTAAAAGCGGTACATATGAATGGTACCGAAACGTGCGGTGTCGACAATTTCATGAGGACTAAACGTCCGAGCACGTTGGGCTCGAGCCTGCAACTTCTTTGGGCCACGGAGGTGACTCGACTGCGGACATTTCGGCCTCATGAAATTGTCAACAGCGGACGTTTCGGTCTCATGAAATTGTCAACACCTGACGTTTCGGCCCCATTCATATATACCGATCTTAAGTCATGTCTTATTTCAACTTATTTGGCACCAAAAGGGAATTTTTTATATTCATTCACGAATAAATTAATAAAAGTAAAGGCAAATATAAATAATAAATTAACCAAAGTAGTTATGTTGGTGCTTCAAAAATAAATAAGAAATAATTATTGGGATTTTGGTATTCTAAATTTGAAGTAGACAAAAGTACACGTGGAATAAATTTCTAGCTTATTTGATTGTAAAGACCACTAGAAGACTAAATGCCCTACATCCTACACATACATACGTGCACACGCGCCCACACACATTATATATATATATATACATATATATATATATATTTATATATATACATATATATTATATATATATATATATATGCAATAAAAACACTAGGAACGTGTGTTCACAAATGCGTAAGTAACAACTTGGAAAAAGTAAACTAACGAAGCAGAGCGTTTTCGTATAATTACATCTTCAGTGCTGTAGATGTAATTATACGAAAGCGCTCTGCTTCGTTAATTTACTTTTTTCCTAGTGGTTACTTACACACACACACACACACATATATATATATATATATAAAAATACACATATATAAAAATATATATATATATATATATATATATATATATATATATATATATATGCTGCGTGGTTTCAAACGTGGAATTGTGGACTGGGCGCAAAGGAAGATAAACAACTTTTGTGTACTGGGTTAATGTACAAAAAAAAATACACTATATATTTTGAGATGATCAACAAGCACTATGGGATCTGATATTCATATGGAGGTAAAAATGAATCTGACAAACAAGAGGACCTTCCCTGTGTCCCGTCTGCTGTCAAGCAATTTCATTCAGTCGACGGAAAACCTTTGGAGTTAAGGTTACAATCTAATACGGTCTAAAGGAAATCGTGTTTCGACAGTTTGATCAGATTGCAGACAGCGACGTGGAGGCTGGGACGGAGACGTCCGAAGGAAAACTCCACAATTCTCAGCTAAAACTATAAAGGTTATTTTTTTTTCCTAAATTCAAAGACGGTGAAACAACACATTCACACACAAACTAAGGTATGTTGCAATTAAAAACGGCAAAGCACACCAGGAATGCAACACTTCAAGAACAAAATATAATTCATAAAAAAGGAAAATATTTTGTGTGTGTGTGTGTGTGAGAGAGAGAGAGAGAGAGAGAGGAGAAAGAGAAAGAGAAATGAGAGAGAAAGAGATAGAGATGTGCGCAAAAAAGACACGCTGGCTGCAAGGTCATTCACTGGTATGCACCAATTATTCGGTATGCAATACTGCTGTAATAGGCCAGGATACAGTCGGGAGAAAGGTGCCAAGTGTTTATTCTCTCTCTCTCTCTCTCTCTCTCTCTCACACACACACACACACACACACACACACACACACACACAGAAAAACAGGACTTGAAAAATTAAAAGAGGATAGTTACAGAGGAGACATGAAAAAAGAATATCTCGCCACACAGAGTGGTAGATATCTGGAACAAATTGAACGAGGAATCGGTGAGTGCAAAAACTATACAAGAATTTAAGATCAAACTGGATGCTGAAAGATACAAAAGCGGGTCACTACGAGCATAGCTCTCTTCCCTTAAAATACAACTAGGTAAACACACACACACACACACACGTATACAACATACTGGAATCTGATCGTTAGCTGATGATCTGTAGTCAGGAAGCATCAATACAGTGAAGGATTGTTTAACGGCGCCACTGACTGAACGACTATTGATATACTGATAACCAGAGGAAGCCTGTTAGAATTTATGTTCCGATAACGTGAGATAAGGAGTATAAGGAGCGAGATAAAGATTTGTACCCCGAGGTATGGAAGGATAAGGTCGAAATCTCAAACCGAAGTTGGATGTTATCTGGAGGAGTAGGAACAGATCTGAAGTGCGATGAGGGGGCTCTGTGATGTGGTCCTGGCAAAAAGGTACGATCTTTTCCTAAGAAGAAGAAAATAATCGACAGTACTAGGATACATGTGCTATGTAAAAAAAAAAAAAAAAAAAAAAAATTCTACCATCCTTCAGTTTCGACCTGAGATGTGGCCTTGGCAAAAAAAGGTACGAAATTTGTTTTGGTAAAGGAAATAATCGACAGGCTGCAACCAGGATACATACGCAAAGTCCCCAATGTCATCCATCTCTCGTTACACTCAATTTATCTCTCCGTCACAATACTCCACCTTTTCGGCGCCCTCTTGTCCACAAAGATAGCAGCAATGGTTTTCGCTGACATGCTAATTTCCCTGTCTGCCTCGTAGACTATATCAATCAGCAAATGGCTTACCAACATCATCAACGGGGGAAGCATACACCGGGGTGGGGGGGGGGAGAGAGAAGGAGGGGAAGAAGGGTGTGGGGGCACTGCTTCACCCATACGCCTTCACCAATCCCCTCGGTTTTCCCGAGCAAAGCTCTCATGCAGTCACCCTTCCCATCCCAAAAGCTCTTGGTTGGTTCAGTCTATTTGCTCTCTTCACCGGAGGTAAATCGTCTATTGTGGAGACTGTCCTGCAAGTGGGATCAACATTAGGGAAGATTGTCACTTGTTTGTGAAACTCAATTTGACATTCAGGAATTGTATTTGAAGACGCGTGTCGACGGCAGGATGTAAACACCTCGTTTACCAATTCCCACAATTACTTGCGGCAAAGGTCGAGGGGATGGCGGTTCGAATCCTGCCACCGGCGAAGTTGAACCACGGGCATGGCTCATTAAATTCCACGCACTGTAAGGGGCATCGTCCTAGCCTTGCGATGGGAGGAGTTTGTGATGTTAAACTATATAATCATAAAGTAAACTAATAAATGAAGATAAATTTATTGAGGAGTAAATAGATAAACAAATAAAAAAAAAGGGGACGTTAGGTACAAAATCCTCTTGTTCAGAGTTACCGTGACTGAACACCGAATATAAACTTCTCGTAGTCGGATTCCAAAGTTCGCCGACAGGTTTGCAAAGAGTGACGTCACCCTATGAATGACGTCACCGTGTGAATGACGTCATAAGCCGTTTTCGACGACCTAGGCGCCACCTGATCCCAAATGACACACTGTTGTCGACGAACTTCTGAACCTGTGTATACCCTCCTGTGAGGAATACATCTTCGACCAACCCCCCCCCCCCTGTGGCCCGTGGACCCACAGGGGTCCACAATGGGGGCCACAATTCGTAAAATAGTGGCAGTTAGTGGATTTTTAATTATCTTGTTTGAGTGGTCTGTAAGAGGCTAAAAGACAGCAGCGCGGTGTCAGATACACGAGGTAACATAATAAGCAAAAGAATATACAAATAATAAACATATAAATAAAAAAATGAATAATAGTACATTAAAATTAACAAATGAAGAGACAAATAATATCGCTTATCGCAGTCAATGAATCGACTACACTTGCCGCTGAAGTGGTCACAGGTTACATCGTTCCAAGTCTCATCGAGTTACATAAAATCATTGAAAACTTACATATAGTCTTGCCTCTCCCCCCTTTAACCCCTTCCTTTCTGGGTGGTACTTTCCCTTTTATCCTTCCTGTCGCCAGACGATTTTATTCACATTCGAGGTATTAACCCTTTCAATACATGAGAGCGTCTAAGCTTTGTCACACTTTCCACAGGGGAAAGGGCAATGTATTATACAGTAATGCATTTCTAGCATCTTAATTGCTCTCGTCTGTATTCGGGATCAGTATGGACCAAAAGGCCACCTATCGGGATGTTCGTCCATTGCAATCCACCCTTTGACTTGTGATCCATCATTAATCTTGAAATATTCAACTTGCCGCCCCCACCCCACCCCCACGCGTAGTACCGCCCTATCTCTCAATTCTCGAGACAGAAATATGCTTTGTTGATAAGGAACCACTCAAGATGTCACATACCTTCAATTTATCGGCTCTTCTCGTGTCACATTTTTATTTTTATTTTCTAAAAGGACTTTTTATTTTTCGAACCCCCTTATTAATGTCTGCAGTCTCTCTCACCCTTACTAGTCTCCTCTTTTTCTCTCTCTTCCTTCTCACCCCCTCTCTCTCTTTATCCCTTTCTCCCTCTCTTTTTCTATCTCCCTTCTTCATCTCTCTTTATGTCACCCCTCTTCATCTATTACACCCCTCTCTCTCTCTCTCTTTATACCTTTCTCTCTCTTTTATCTCCCTTCTTCATCTCTCTTTATGTAGCCCCTCTTCATCTATCACCCCTCTCCTTATCTCTCTCTTTTTCTGTCATCTCTCTTCCCCATCTTTTATTCTATCGCCCCTCTTACGCCCTCCCCATCTCCCACTCACCTCTCTTTCTCTTTATAAGAACAAACTAATGACAAAAGGACCTACCAGTACATTCTATTGCTGATATACTAACACAACAAATTCGAGGAACAATTTGGCGGAGGGGGAGGGGAGGGGGCGCCCTTCCAAGAAAAACTCTAGCAAGAAGTTCCTTGTTACCTAGAGGCGCTACTCTAGCAGTCCGAGTTCTACTCTTGTCCCCACTGTTTGCCTAGAATCCTACTCTATGCTTGTTTGTGCAAAAATCCTTAGGGCAGTGATTCTCAACCAAGGTTAAAATTAATCCCTTTGGGATTAAAAAATTACAAGGCAAGGGGTAAATAATCATGTAACTGATAGTTGATTAATAATGAACTTAAATTTAATTTAGTAAATAATGTGTGTACGAGGGAGAATGTTAAGTGTGTGTGTGTGTGTGTGTGTGTGTGTGTGTGCGCGCGTGTGTACACAGAGGTAGAGAGAGGGAGGAGGAGGAGGTGGAAAGGGGGTGTCAGTCAATCTTGTTCAGTCCTGTTCAATCCAGTTGTTCACCCTAAGGAGGTAACTGGAGAAATACGTCAAGTCGAAGTGGTTCGTGACGAAGGATTCCCGCCTTAGTGCTCACACGCGCACGCACACAAAAAAACTACAGAGGTCCAGATTCGAATATCGCCCAAGGCGCTGCGCTGCGGGTTGTTACTCCAAGTCTCGTGGGCGGGGAGTTGTGTGTGTGTGTGTGTGTGTGTGTGTGTGTGTGTGTGTGTGTGTGTGTGTGTGTGTGTGTGTGTGTGTGTGTGTGTGTGTGTGTGTGTAAGTTCACAGCATTACCCATAGATCAGTCATATATGAGCTCTCTTCCGGGAGGGAAACCGCTGTCGATCACGAGTCCAACACGTGATCCAAGACCATGGTGAATCACACACACACACACACGCACGACCACTTCATGACAGGAAACGATCCTCCCATTTGCCAATGAAAGGCTCCCTTCACAATATCACGCTTACTGATAGATGGACTACCCAATTAACACAACACCCCGCAACAACCATTTGTTCTGTCATCTACTATGCAAACCACAACGCTTCATCGAATCATGGGCCAACACCAATACTTCTACCTCTCCCTACAACTTCCTACAGAAAACGGGACTATTAACCAAACTGTAAATGTATTTTACTAACTAAACGAACATATGAAATACAAGATAACGATTCTACACAAGGATGAAAGTTTTGGTAAACTATATCCCATAACACACAAACAAACACTCATTGATAATTAATCATTCAGACGGTGGTATGCATTATCGCCGACAGCTCGGAGCACCTTCATCTTCATGAACGACATGGCGTCGATAGATAACGGTCGGCTTCCCCGTGGCGATCTCAATACCGGTGATGGGGCTATTTTCAGATTAATCGTTACTGAAAACTCCCACCCGAAACGGTGGTGGGAGTCGTTGTTGATGGGATGTCACAGAAATTAATAAAATCTAGGTCCGGATAGGCATCTGCTCCTCCCCCCCTTCCCTCCCGCGCCAAGCACGACGAAGTATATTGCCAACATTCCCAACAATAAATTTTATCGTCTGAATATACAAGACCAGGCTTCTAAACTCGTACCCAAACATGATTACATGTGTCTATTCACTTATTCTTTGGATCACGTGTTGGACTCGTGATCGACAGCTATTTCCCTCCTGGAAGAGAGCTCAGAGCTCGTAGGTCCGATCTATGGGTAATGCTATGACCTTGCACACACAAACACACACACACACCCAACTCCCCGCCCACGAGAGTTGGAGTAACACCCCTCAGCGCTGTGTGCGTGTGTGTGTAATTATGAGCTGCGTTTCAGTCACGAGTAATCTCACTGTGGTTGCAAAGATGGCGTTCAAGATGTTGTGTTCTTGACCACACACTCAGGTCAGACCACGAAAGAGCAAAGCGTCAAGGTAATGGCCAGCTACTAGGAAAAAACAATCCTACCATCATCCACCTCAAGACACTGCACTTTAGAACTGCTTTAATCCAGTCATATCCTCTGCAGATTTTAGTCTAGAATTCCCCCGAACAATTCGACTTGTGAGATACGAAGATGTTAGTACAATATAATACTATTGGAAAAGAAAAAAATGTGAATTACAGGTAGCTCCCCTATTCCCAAATCTCGACAAGATTAACTTTGTTAAATTAATTAATACTTACAACACTGAACCACCAGCTATCATGGACTGCAAGGTGATGATCAGTTATACACTATATTAATTATGTCACCATCACGGACGACATACTGCGACGGATACACATTTTAAAGTTAACTCCTGTGTTCCACGTTTTCGTCGGCGACTGAGGCACAGGTTCATTTGTAAACAACGCGTTGATCGAAACTTTGCATGGCTTGGTAATTCATAAATATATATTACTACTGTAGAACAAAACAGTGGCATAGATAGAATACAAAAAATATGGTATATAAATTATATTACAAGCCATGCATCGAGTGAACTTTGCTCAACTCAGTTTCGTTTTGCATATACGCTTTATCATTCGACAGGAAACGGACAAGATGTGGCAACGGAATTTTGATTCGGTGACGACAATCGAAATTAAGAAAAAATTATTTGACGAGAAAAAATATCATATTGTCAAGGAAAGACGCGTTTAGCTAAATAATGCTACTCTATTACCAAGTGTCAACGACCACATGGCATGAGTGGAAATGGAAGAGATAAGGTGCATCAGAATTCCTTTACAAGTGAAAACTATACCGCGTTTACTTTTCAGTTTGGGAGATTTCCTTCAACAAAGTTTCTGAATATTTTATTTCTATTTTCAGATTTTAATGAATCCCAAACTCGAATTTTGTTGTAATTTACGTGTATTTCGACAAGGTTGCTAAGTCGATATGAATATTGGTTTTGTTTCTAGTGAATCTGCGTGCGGCTGAAATGTGGTAGTATCACAAATTAGTGAAATTACATATAGTTATTAGCGAACATTACGGAATTAAATATTCTAAATGACAGATTACAAAGCCTAGCAAAGAAAAAATGTAGATATACAGATTGGTACGCCATCATCATAATCACCATCATCATTTGTTGGGACCATACGTTGAGTTTGTGTGTGTGTGCGGGGTCGCTCACACCGTCGTCAATCCACGCGGCAATCTCCCACGCAGTAACCCATCCCATCCCAAAGACGCGCTCTTGACAAGATCGGTTGATTTTCGCCGGCCATGGGTTGTGTGGGCGTCACTTTTATCTCCCCGACTGAGTGTTGTCTCTTCTTGTGATAACCTTGTAAGTGGGATCAACATCAACCCCATTGACCCTGAGTTGGCGTTGACGTACTATACTGATACCAAGCCTAGACTAGGTCCCACGAAATGGTCTCTAATTTGATACATAGTCATCCCAACGGCACCCCGACTGTTTTGCAAACACAGTACCGAAGACGTCTAGACACTTCTTTGTCATAATTCGTTGTCCATGCGTCATGGCCGTACAGTAATACCGGGGGCACAAGCGATTTGGATCTTAGTCCAGCATAAATATCAATAAGGACATAATGCCCCGATTAAGCGAGTTTATAACGCCGTTGCATGACCCACCAGGGTATGTAATGTCCTCACCACAGACAGACTGAACTGTACCATCCATTAGCTGAACGGATATTTGGGCCACGAAACTGCAACCTAGGACATTTGGGCCTCGGTGACTGGGATATTTGGGCCACGGTGACTGGGATATTTGGGACATGGAATAAAAAGTGACTATTTCTTTTAATAATATAATTGTTTTATTCAATATCACAGCATAAATTGGACATATATTTACAGAAATCAAGTGAAATATCACAGTAAAATGCACAGAATACAAACACAAAACATCACAATTATTTACAAGTAAGCCACCTTTAAACGCCTGGACTTTGGTCTTGATCTAGTAGACCTAGAGTCCAAGGGGTCTCGTTTCTCTGTAAATGACTTGAGGGCTGCAACTAGCAGCAGCATCAAAGACAAAGTGAATGACCTTAGTGTCAACAATAGACGCTCCGCTATAACAGTGATCGATAAATCTACCCAATACCCAGTCCTTGCAAGTGTTGAAAAGTGTTGGGGCGAGAACGCACCCTTACCTCACTCCTGACTCAACGGGAAAGAACCCGGACACGCTTCCTACACACTCCATATCACCCTCGTCAAATGAATCAACATAGGTTGCAAGAAATTCCAGTTGAAATTCAAATCGGCGATTCATACGAAGCGCTAGGATCCGGTCAGTTGTTGACTTACCTAGCGTGAATCCAGATTGGCCACACCTCTGAAACGTTAATAGACGGGAATGAACCCGTGTCAACAACAGAAGGATGAGCAACTTCCCCGGCTCACTGAGCAGTAATGTTTCAGTAATTGTTTTAGTTCTGCTGGTCCCTTTCTTGGTCAAATGGAATGATACCTAATTGCCAAACGGTAGACAGTAGTGCATATAGCCCAAGGATCACACCAGCCTCACCTCTGACTGTAATCAATTTACTGCTGACGTTGCAGATGCCGGCCGCTTTTCCACCCTTTAACTACGGTCTTACCTCAAAGATGGCGGAGTTTCAAAATTAACATATAGATACATAAAACTATCAAAGTAACATAAAAACAGTAATTACACACATCGTAAAGATATTTGGTAAGAATTGTAACTTTATACTGTATTGCATACATTCGTTTCGGCCATGGATATTTCGGCCACTGAGGTTTCAGCTAGAACTCTGCAGGGTGGGACGTTTCGGCCACTCCTAATGTTGCTATTATTATTTATTTATGAAAGAATTTAAAAATTACTTATATATCATACCAAGTAACAATATTTTTTGCACTTACTGTGTGAAGATGAAATGAAAATGCAGTTTCACACAGTAAGTGCAAATGAAATGAAATTTATGAAACAAGTTATCTAAATTGAAATTATTGTTTATTCATTATTGAAAGGAAATACATTATTATAAGGAATTTTAAAAATTACTTACATATCACTTCCAAGTAACAATATTTTTTGCAATTACTGTGTGGAAATGCATTGAAAATGCACTTTATATGAAACCAATTATCTAAATTAAAATTGTGCAACTTTCATGTGTGAACTAAGATAAATGGTGTTATTGTTGCACAAAAAGTTGCCTAACAATGATAATGTATCATAACAAGGAGAATGTGCTGCATGTGTTAAGTAAAAAGATGTTATTGCCAATATGGTGATTCAGTTGAATGTGTGGATTAGGATTAGAAAAAGGTGTTATTCTAACCTAATATAGACCAAATGGAGAGTTATGGCAGAGTAGAGTTAAACCAACTCTAAAGAGAGAAGAGTAGGAGATTAGGAAAAAGGTGTTATTCTCACCTTATATAGAGCTATGTATTACCGGTGCATGGGCGATGACAACATGTGATAATCCAGAGCAGTTCCTTCTACATGATAATGGTCCTGATGCAGATGAACGAATTATCATATTTGCTACTGAGGCTCACCTCCTGAGCAATGGAACATGCATGAGGTAACTCTGGATTATAAATCAAGGACCAACAACATCAGTGAAGGCTGGAACAACAAGTTCACATCTCTGGTAGGGCAAGACCATCCAAGTATATGGAAGCTGATTGAGTGCCTACAAGCTGAGTGTGCCCGAGTGGCCAGTGTCATACTCCAGTCAGGGATTGGCATCAAACCAAAGAAGAGGGTAAAGAAGGTGTATGCTGAGCTGCAGAACCGGTTGCACAACTTATGTCAAGATAGAAGAGAAGGTCCCCAAATCTGCACCCCTAAGACAACTCGGTCCTCAAAAAATAGGACATCTCGTCCCTCATTTTTTTCAACAAAATTTTTGTTTAAACAATAGTTTTGAGATATTTAGCAAGCATCAAAATACCATAACATATTATGTACAAGACTTTATTAAGTAATACACAGGTATTATACATTACTCAAAATAGCAAGAATTAGAATACTATAATATATTATGTACAACATTTTATTAAATCATCTTATGTTTAGTAACATAAAAAAACACAAAAACATAAAAAAAAAACATACATACGAAAATAGAGAACACATTTGGACAATTTTTAGAAGATTTATTTTGAGGACGAGTTGACCACCCAGCTTGTCATTCGGGGACCAGTTGTCCTGGGGGAGCAGTTGACCGGGGACCAGTTGTCCTACAATCAGTTTTTACGTGGTGTGAGCCACATCTAAGCAGCATGAAATATTAACTCTTTTGCATCAGACCGAAGAAGAGGGAAAGGAAGGTGTATGCGGAGATGATAAATTTGTATTAACTTGATAAATTTATGTTGTTTATATTATTGTGTAATAAAGTGAATTTTTTAGTAACAGTTATGTTGTTTACTTTTTCCTAATCTTAATCCACACATTCAACTTAGTTGCCATATTGGCAAGAACACCTTTTTACTTAACACATGCAGCACATTCTCCTTGTTATAATATGTTATCAATGTTAGGCAACTTTTTGTGCAACAATAACACCATTTACCTTAGTCCACACATGAAAGTTGTATAATTTCAATTTAGATAATTTGTTTCATAAATTTAATTTAATTTTCACACAGTAAGTGCAAAAAATATTGTTACTTGAAATGATATATAAGTATTTCTTTTTTAATTCTTTTGATAATCTATTTTCTTTCAATAATAAACAAATAATAATAGCAACATTTGGAGGACTGGCCGAAACGTCCTACCCTGCAGAGTTCTGGTCACTAGCAACTATTATCGATCGACCTCGGGCCAAAGAGACGAATAAAATCTCCTACCGAGAACCAGAATATACAAAGGAAAAAGACGTCACCCCAGTACATGCACCAAGAGAAAGAAAAGAAGGCTTTGGTTTCATACCTTTTAATCCATTATGTGACAGTTTCTGCCCAGAGTCACTCACACACTATCAAGTGCGCAAACGCGCCCTTGGTGACGTGAAAAGGGGGAGAAGGAAAGGGTTAGAAGGTCGTTAGGTTGATTAGGGAGAGAGAGGCATGCGGGCCAGGGGCCCTCCCTAAGGGAGAGGGACCTCTACAAAAGCCCTGGGGCAAGGCAGAAGACAGCCTAAGGGGTCGGGTGTACACAAAGAGGCGAAAGTGACGACAAAGATTACCGGTGGGAAATCTTTGTGTATACATCAAGGTCGGAATAGCAATAGAATAAACAGGTAAATAAATCAATGAATAAATAGATATTTTAGTTGAATAGGTAGATAGTTAAATGAATGAACAAATAAAGAATAATTAGAATAATACATAAATATAGATATGTAATTGAATGAATAAATAAATGAGTACATAATTAACAAAATGAATAAATAAATATACAAATAATTCGATAAATACATGAATAAATAAATCAATAAGTAAATGAATATATAAAAAAGTAAACAAACATTCAAACAGATGAATATCCAAAGCTGATTTTGCTGAGCAAACCCAATGCATTAATTTAAAGTATTGTGTCGTCGGGCGATTTTATTCAGCTGAAGGCGGAGGTGGGAGGCAAAAGGGGGGTCGCGGTCGATTGGGACGCCGTTCTGTACTGAGTCCGCCCCCTCCCTTCCAGATGAATAAAATCGTCCGGAGGCATTAACCGGAATAAAATATATGAAGGATGTCACTGCATTGCAAGGGGTCTAGAAGTCGTCAAGACGGTAATGGATTTTTTTTTTTTTTTTTTTTTTTTTTTTTTTTTTTTTTTTTCTGGGTAACATGCATCAAAGTTTCCTTTTTCTTCGTCTTCTTCTTCTTCTTCTCTTCTTCTCTTCTTCTTCTTCTTTTCATCCCTTCACTATCCACTCGAAAAGAAGGTCTCAGTACCCTCCTG
>NC_134794.1:8876216-8878716 GCF_046742065.1 Oratosquilla oratoria
ACCACGTCCCCACCAGCATTCCTTACCCAACCAGCTTCCTCCTCTTCCTCACTTCCAGCTTCCTCCTCCTCTTCCTCATTTCCCCTGCCCAGAACCTCCTGTTCTTCCTCCTACTCCTCTTCCTTACTCCCTCTGCCCCTTCCTCCTAATCCTCACTTCCCTTGACCAAGTTCCCCTGGTCTTCTTCCTCCTCCTCATTTCCCCTGTCCAGAACCTCCCCTCTTCCTCCTCCTCACTTTCCCTGCCCACGTTCCTCCTGCTCTTCTTCCTTCTCCTCCTTCCTCCCTCATTTTCCTTGCCTAGGTTCCTCCTCCTCCTCATTTCCCCTGCCCAAGTTCCTCCTCCTCCTCCTCACTTCTCCTGCCCAGAACCTCCTGCTCTTCCTCCTACTCCTCCTCTTCCTCACTTCCCCTGCCCACGTTCTTCCTGCTCTTCTTTCTTCTCCTCCTCCTCCTCTTCCTCTTCCTATATCCAAGAACAATGTAAATCTCTCCCTATTTCAGAATGGTAATAATAACGCGATTACAACGATATAGGAACCCAAGCACTTCGTCAGCGACTACGGGAGAAGCTTCGTGCTTGCCGTGTCGAGTCGGCCCTGCGATCAAGCCCAGTGCAAGCCACGCGAACCATGCTTGGCACGTGGCACGTGCCACAAGGGCATGCAAGCACGCTCTTGGCCCTCGCGTATAAGTCGACCCTCTTCAATACAGCGACTGAAGACGATGGGAGGGAGATAGCAAGCGTGAAGAAGAGCTCAAGAAGCATACGCCAGGAGGCGATGAGTAGCTACGTCCAAGGCCATCACCTTTGGTCTATGTACTTTTTGGACTTTTGGGGGTGGGAATCGGAGGGGAGTGCGAGACTCGAACCCACGACTAAGCGAATAGGAGACCAGCGCGCTTCCAATTACGCCATCAGGTCACGCAACAAGTTGATCACTTATTCACTAAAGGAGCGTTCTTTCTTGGGCAGGCAAGCATCGAACGAAACCCTCCAAGGAAGATACGGTCGTTTTGAGATCACGTAAGGAGATGCTGCATGGTGTACTGTACTTTGTAGTCGCCTAAGAATAACAAGTACATGAAAGTGAAAGCACATCGAAGAGTGAATCAATTAAGAATCTCTCGGAGACCTCTTCTTCGCCTGAAGGAAATATTCTGGGTTTATGTATATACATACACAGACATATATACACACATACATGTATACATACATACATACATATAGAGGCGAGGTGGCGTATGAAACGTTAATTTTAGAGTATGAACTTCAGTCATACATACATACACAGACATGTATACACACATACATGCATACATACATATGGAGCCGAGGTGTCATATGAAACGTTAATATTAGAACATGGACCAGTCCATTGAAGAAGGCCCAAGAGGTCGAAATGTCTGGTATTGAATAAAACTCCATACTCTAGAGGTCGAAATGTCTGGTATTGAATAAAACTCCATACTCTAGCCTTAACTTTTCACTTACCCCCTCACCTCCATATTTTGTCAGTCTTTACGTACATACATATATACAGTATATCCATACATACGCACGTACACATACACATACATACATGCATACACACATCGCATATATGTTTATTACGTAAATACATATATATATATATGTATATATATATATATATATATATATATATATATATAAATATATATATACATATATATACATATATATATACATATATATATACATATATATATACATACATATATACATATATATATATATATATATATATATATATATATATATATATATACATATATGTATATGTATTCACTTGGTCTTTGGATCACGTGTTGGACTCGTGATCGACAGCTATTTCCCTCCTGGAAGAGAGCTCAGAGCTCGTAGGTCCGATCTATGGGTAATGCTATGACCTTGCACACACACACACCCCCAACTCCCCGCCCACGAGAGTTGGAGTAACACCCCTCAGCGCTGCGATACTGATATTATTTCAGCCCCGGGCGAGGGTCGAACCCGGACCTCCGTAGTGGCAGGCCAGAGCTCTAACCACAGCGCCATGTGTGTGAGTGTGTGTGTGTGTGTGTGCGTGCGTGCATATGCATGTATATATATACATGCAATAAAAAGACTGGAGACGTGTGTTCTGAAAATGTAAGGGTACTTTGAAGAGAACCGAAGCAGAGCGCTTTCGTGGATACGAAAGCGCTCTGCTTCGGTTGTTTCTCTTCGAAGTGGTTAACCTTGCATAACGCTGGTCAACACCAAATTCATTGTTTAATTTTTTAGCTGATTTAGGATAATTTTGATATGCTGAATCCAAAAATCACATTGGGTTTGCTCAATCAAGTCAACTTTCTGAAGTAAGCTACATATTTGTTTTTTGGATTTTTTGTTTTCGTGTACGAGTATTTTCACGTGATATAATGCATAATTCTTCCATATTTTTCGCAATAAACGAATTCTGAAGATTTTGAACGTGCCAACTTAAGACTAATTATTT
>NC_134794.1:8886216-8956216 GCF_046742065.1 Oratosquilla oratoria
TCAACGTTCTTCACCCAGTCTGAGTTCGCCTACAAGAAACAAACTCGAAGACCTCAACAATGATTCTGACGCAGACATCAACGATGATTTAATGTTCGACACAAAAACATGATTAGTAATCGTCAATAACGGCCTGTTTAACGCTTGAGGAGGTCGTCATTAACGATGGAAGAAAGAGGTCAGCTCGAAATGTTAATGGAGATCGCCATGATTGATGTGTGCCCTAAAATTCGGCTCAATTAGTCGTTGGCTATCAACGTTGTCTGTATGAAATGACTTGTTAACAACCCTTTCGTTACCAAAGAGAGAGAGGGGAGGAGGAGGCGCCAAAGAATTAATAAAATTGACTCTCGGAAGACTAGAATTTTGCACGAACGGTGTTTCCGTAAATAGTTTCATTTTCTATATCTATTTTATCAATTTACCTTTTATTATCTTCGTTTTAGTTTTGGAAAAATAATGTTTTCATTATCTTTTTTTTAATATCATGTTGTTTCAAACTAATCATAAATGTGTCAGAAAGTTTCAGTAAAATCTACTGTATACATTTTTTAATGACAGTTTCATCTTCCCCCAACTCTCTTTTTTCTTCTTTCTTTTACTTGTATGAGACCTATTTTTAAGCAAATGAAGTCTTTCAACAAAACTCGTCTGAAACATATAACCATGGTGATCTCTAATTTCCAACATGATAAAATTGACGCGTCTATAAAAAAAAAGCGCGCCATTTTTGTCGTCGTTCCAACTCGCTCGCTCCAATTTCTCACAGTGAAGAAGGGGAAAGCGAGAAAGGCCCGTCTACGCGTCGATGACCCTTCTCCTGCATAAGGTATATTCTAGGTCAAGCTAATTAGATTAGGCTAGGCTATGTTAGGTTAACTAAGGTCAAGCTAGTTTAGGTTAAGGTATAGGCTAGGCTAGCTGACGCTACAGGCTAGACCAGCTGAGACTAGGCTAGGCTAACCTGGGATACGTAAAGTTATACTAGGTTATGTTAGATTGAATCATATTAAATTACGCAAAACTATATTAGATTAGGTAAGGTTAGGTCCTGTTAATTATCGCATTTAACACCACAATTCTAGAAAGGTTTATTTGAAACTAATGGTTAGATTTCTATAATCTCAAATACCATATTCCTCTACACTGCAGTAGTTATCCTCTGGGTTCACTTTTATAGCGCAATATTGACACTATGGATAGAAATTCTGGTTATCCCCGACGAAATAATCTCAACCTGGTGGTCGTTAGAGGTCGTAAGTGAGGGCAAGTCACCCGAAATTTAGTGAGAGCTAGTGGATGTCGAGCGATTAATGTGCTGGGGTGGTCTTGCCAAGATCCCCATAGACAGTATCACATAAGCGTGGGTTACGTAAAAATGTAGGTGAAGAAGCACTACATACTGTATACTGCTTCTTTCGAACCTCATAACTCCTTCTGACCTAAGAAACAATTGAAACTTTATTTTTGCTAACCACAGACGATCTTATTAGTCTCTGTTATATTATTAGGAAAATATACAGTGTCTGGTCTCATGGATCGTATTTTACCCCAACGCACTGCAACTCCTTTACAACATATATCTTCAATGAGTGACTTTCGGGATGGACCAAGGGTCGTGGCCGGTTTCTTGGGGGCAACGGTTCCGTAAGAAAAAGTGGGACCTAAAATTGTAATGGCAAAACCCATACCAAGATGTCTGATTCTGTCTAACGCCAAATGATTAAATTAAATTTTTGTGGTACGTCTCCAGGAACAGGGGGGGGGGGGGCAATTGAAATAAAACATATTAGGGGAAATACTAATGCCTCCTTTATTGTTATTATTTTTTTAATTTATACATTTTACGGCCATGCGGTTTACAATAAATACTCAGCCTGTCACTTTATGATTTTACTTGGGAAGGTGGTATCTCTGTACGATAACTGGATAAATCTAATTCAACCTAAGCCATAACGGACAACTTAGTTTATCAAGTTAGTCCAGGCTTAGTTAAGTTAGTTAAAGCTAGTTCAACTTAGTTGAACAAGTTAATTCAACTTAGTTCAGGCTGTTATGTTGTCTTTATTTTCTGTTTGATACAATGGATTATGAAAGAAGGCCACGAAAGAATCAAGCCCAACTAGCAAGGTTAGATAAAGTTCAAGGAGATAATATATGCATGATTATCAATAATTAACATCTCCCCCAATTGTTCATACCAGTTTTAATGAGGTGACTGGCCTTCTCTTACTTACTCAAGGTCTATAGATATTTCAGTCCCCATCATGCCATATATTGCAAACCTTTTCAGACCATAAAGAGCTTCGCAAACATTGCATTAGATTAATTATCAGAACAATAAGACAAAAACGACTAACCCTATCGTCTACTGTGAACCGTTTCAGTAACAGAAAAAACAATAGAAAAATCTGTCAACGGGATTTCGTCGCATAAATTGGGTACACCGCAAGAACGGAATTGTTGGTGGCCAAGACATGATGAATGACTTGGAAGAAATTAAGGAGGAAGAAGAAGAAAATTAAGGACGGTGGGATGATTCGAGAAAGGGCAGATAGAGACGACATTACGTGCGGTCAAGGACCTCACAATTTGACGGAAACAGACGCCAGTGGGAATGAGAGAGAAACGGAAGAAAGTGGGGGAGATATAGGAAAAGGAAGAGAGTCAAAGACGGAAAGGGGAGAGGGACAGATGTAATTTCTTATCAGCGCTTCTATCCTTGGAGACAATAAGCTAGCTCACCAAAGAAGCTTGTCGTAGAGTATTTGGAATGATGAAATGGTGAGAACTACAATTTTACAGTTATTCAATGTTATTAAAATTAACTCAGAAATTTACTTTTTATGAACAATACGAATTTATTAAAGAAAACGTTTTCTAATAATGATAAAAAATAGTATGATATTTAAGGGGTGACTAAAACAAGAAACAGAGCTTTATTAACTTCGGTTGAATGAAATTACCTAACGGCAGTCAGAGCAAATGTAGAAGTCTTGAATTGAAGTGAAATGGTTAATCAAGATAGGTTCAACTCACTCATATACACTGATACAACCTCAAATATAACCCTTTCCAAGTGGCATACTCTGCAAGAGAAAGCACAAGTATCAACGCTGTTTTAAATGCATTTGAAAAAAAATCACAATTTGTACACGATCAATAATTTATTATAATGTTAGTTTTGGGGGGTCCGAAGTTATGTTTCTTCTATAAGCTTTTCCGCCAGTTTGGACATGTTGGATGGTCATATGACTGTATGATGCTGGGATTTCTGAATGTTGTTTTTCTATTGGATATTATCATATTGTATGATTTTTTTCCCTGATTGTTGGAATTCCGTCGTACATCCAGGATTGGTTCAAAGCACCATTTAATAGATTTAGGCAAAGATGTTCAAGATAGATGTAGGAAAATATATCTGCCCCCCCCCCTGTATGATTTTTTAATGGTTCCTTCCACAGCCTTGCTGGAGAAGGGGGGGGGGGTCTATGTAAGTTTGATTTTTGATATTTCAAATAATTTTCCATTTACTGGAACTGTGGGTTTGAAACTTGGTTTAAGCAAGTGTTTGTTGACGATATTGCGTTGCAGTTTTGGTCATTGTATATGTATATATAGTATATTGATTCTTGATGGACAGAGGGTGGGTTTATTTTAAGTTTTTAATTATTTCTATGGTTCTTATAGGGTCCTCTTGTATTACAAAATGGCGAAAATACGGATGGTTATATAGAAACATGTCGGCCTATCTTAAAAAAGTATATCGCATCTGCATAATAATGAAGACAATATAGCCCTGAGAATAATATCGGTAGTAATTATAAAATTAGAGTTAACTTTTTTGTTACTGAAGTTGAAATCGCGCATCAATTTGATAAAGTAAAAATAAAACGTCAGGCCCGACGAGCTTTTCTCGATGGTTTTCAAAGAAACTGGAAATGAAATTTGTAAATCTTTCACGAACTTATTCAATAAGTCATTAACCTCTGGTAAATTGCCTCGAAAATGGAAATTGGATAATGCAAATCTGATATTTCAAAAATGTAATAATGTTTTTAGCATGTATGACGAGAGCAAATCATTCAATACAATATACATGCATTTCTGAAAAGCGCTCCGCATAATCGGCTACTCGATAAATTACACAAAGGATTACAAAGGATTACAAAGGCGGAGCATACCGACAGGAGACCTTTTGATCCACATCTAGGTCGGATGCGAAAAAAAATCATATTAATAATAAAATAATAAATAAAAACTATAATAATATAAATAACATAAAATACACAAATAAATGCATAGGAATAGTTAAATAATAAACAAACAGGTAAATAGTAAATAATAATAAATTGATATATAACTAATAATAAATGAAAATCAGACAGACAAATGATAACAAAACAAAAACAAATAATATAAGATAAATTATAATCATTACAGCATCTTACTTAGGTATTTATCTAAATGATTCTTAAAGCTTCGAACTGAACTACATTGCACTACTTGTGCAGGAAGTTTATTCCATTCATTAACTACACGGTTGGCAAAGTTGTTTCTACCTACTTCCAAATTGAATCTATTTCCGGACAGTTTGAGACCATTGTTTCTTGTCTGATTCTCATTCGATGTGAAAATTTTGTCACTTTTGATGTTGTCAATTCCCTTTAAAATCTTAAAGACCTGTATCAAGTCAACTCTGAGTCTATGCTTTTTTAGGGAAAACAGATTCATGTGTTTTAGTCGATTTTCGTATGATTTATTTTTGATGTTTGGAATCAGTTTTGTGGCTCGCCGTTGTACTTTTTCCAGTCTGTCAATGTCTTTAATGAGATTCGGTGACCATACGGAAACAGCATATTCCAAATGTGGACGAACTAACGATTTATATAGCTTGTTAATGAGTGATGGACTTTTGAAATCAAAAGATCGCGCAATGAGTCCTAGAATCTTATTTGCTTTCTCAGAGGCTGAAATACACTGCTTGGATGATTTGAGGTCGTTACTGATAATTACGCCGAGATCTTTTTCACTATGACTTTTGTTAACGAATTTCCAAATAACTTGTAATCGTACTTGCTGTTATTTTTACCTATGTGCATTACCTTGCATTTGTGTTAATTTTCATTAGCCATTTTTCAGACCATTGCTGTAATTTATCTAAATCTTCTTGAATATCTAATTGGTTTGAGTGATCATTTGCCACTCCGCACAGTTTTGTATCATCAGCAAATTTGGAAACAGTAGATTTTAGTCCATGGTCTATATCATTTATATATACTATGAATAGAAGTGGGCCAAGAACGGAACCCTGAGGAACTCCACTTGTAACATTGTTCCATCTAGAAGTTTTTCCATTTAAAACAACTCTGTTTTCGACCATTCAACCAATTACTAGTCCAACCTAATAGGCTACCACTTATTCCGTGTAAAGCTAATTTAGTAAGTAGTCTTTCGTGTGGAACGGTATCAAAAGCTTTTGCAAAGTCTAGATATATTAAATCTATATTGTTTCTTTTGTCATAATTCGAGATAACTGTATTGTAGAATTCGAGTAAGTTAGTCACGCAAGAACGTTTCCGTCTGAAACCATGCTGGCTCTCATTTATCAAACGGTTACTTTCTAAATGATGTTCGATAGCATCTCTGATGATAGTTTCCATTATTTTTCCTACGATTGAAGTCAAACTTATAGGCCTATAGTTATTTGGCTTCTTTTTGTCACCTTTTTTGAATATGGGAGTAACGTTAGCTAGCTTCCATTCTCTTGGGACATCTCCGGATATGATGGATTTCTTGAAAATAATTTCTAATGGAACAACAATCTCATTTTTCATTTCCTTTAAGATTCTTGGATGCCAACCGTCAGGCCCTGGTGTTTTATTAACTTTGAGTTTGTCTATACACCTTTTAATTTTTTTCTTTTATTATATTTACCGTAGTAAGTACCCTAGACTTTCACAGGTTTCAGTTTGGAATTCACTTTGAGGTGTTTCGTATACGAATACCGAGCTAAAATAATTGTTTAAGATATTGCACATTCCTTCATTTGAATATTCAAGTCGACCGTCAGCAGATAATAGTGGACCAATGTGATTCCTAACAACCTTTTTATCTCTAATGTAACTACAGAATTCTTTGGGATTCTCTTTGGATTTATCAGCGATGTTCATTTCGTATTGTCGTTTTCTTTTTCTTATTGTCTTTTTTAAATATCTCTGTATTGATACATAACTTTCATAGTCATTAGATGCACCCGAGCACTTATATTTCTTATAAGCCTGTCTCTTTTTAGCAATACTTTTTTCAGTTTCTTTGTCGAGCCACTTTGGGCGAGCCTGATTTGGTGGATGTCTGTCCTTAAAAGGAATGTAAGTTTGAATCATCTTAGTGAGCGTATTTTGAAATATTTCCCACATCTGATCTACAGGTCTTTCGTTCAATTTTGCCTACCAATCTGTACGCTGAAGCTCCTGACGTAGTCCTATGAACTGAGCTTTACTGAAATCGGGTATTTTAGAAACACAAGTATCTATTCTAAAATTGTTTAGGAGTTTGAATCTAAGTTGACATCACAAGTAATATTCATAATTGGTTCAAAGATTTGCTATCGGACAGAAAACAACAGGTTGTGATAGAAATTCATCCGACAGGAGTGATGTAGTGAGTGGTGTTCCGCAGGCATCTGGTTTGGCCCTTTAAGAATTGTTTTTTGTACACTATCCCAGTCGATTCCCCCATCGTAAGTCATATTTAGATTAAAAATACATATTTATAAGAGCGGGTTCTATGAGAATTACGAAGATATCACGCATCGGCCAAGCCACGGGGGTGGGTGGGTGGGTGTGTCAACGAGATATCCATAGCCATAGGCCTAGTGCTATTCATGACAGTCTCATGTCACATAGGCATAGGCCAACAACACAGGCCATAACTTGGAAATGTTGGGACATTCGTATTTAGCTCCATGGTCTGCCAGAGCCGCCTAGGCCTACATATGCATGTAGCATGTCATTAGTGTAGGCTGTCATGCACATTTTGTGAATCTGCACATATGAATATTCGTTTAAATGTGCAGCACCAATAATGAATTTATAATTGGGCGCACAGGTAATGAATCCAGTAGACATGCACACATTATGAACCTAAGCTTTTTGCGAATCTTCATAATGTATGCATGTCAAATGAATCCGGCGTCTGTGCGTCCAATTATGAATACATTACTGGTGCTACACATTTTACGAATATTCATAATATGTGCAGATTCACAAAATGTACTCTTCATGGGCTACCTAGGCCTATAGCCTAGAACATGGCCTGTGTTGTTGGCTAAGTACCAAACACTGCAGTGCAATAACAATGCCTTACCTCTAGCTTGCGGCGTTTGTTAAAAGCTTGACTTTTTCGATTTTATGCCACTTCGGGGATCAATCAAAGGACTGGCTTGGGTGCAAAGATAGTTGGGATCACATTTGCCTTTAGATGAGGCCTCAAAACTCCCGAATATCCAATAGAATGAGCCATATTCTTCACAAAACAGTCGGGCTCAAAGTGATCCATGCAACGTCTAGAATGTGTACCGGGCACCCATAACAATCACTTCTTTCCCCCCAGTTCTATTTACCTTCCGCACCCATTCAGCCTGTCGATCTGTATCACTGGGGAATTGAAAGAAGCTCCGACCGCTATCTTGTCCGTTTTTACACTCAGCAGCTACACAATACACCATGAATTATTATTTTTCCCACATCTATTCAACAGATTCAACGTTTAATAATTGCGCGCTTCCGTAAATTCCCGACGATAGGTGAAGGCAAGGTCTAAGTAAACAGGTCTAACCACTGGAGCAGTTCTGCGCAGCTTCTGACGTCAATTGGATGCGTCCATTTTCTCTTTGTGATACACTGAAGAAAACTGTGAAACGCCAAGGAAGACAGGAACTATAATATTTTATATATTATATATATATATATTATATATTCATATATATAGACAGGAACTATATTTTATATAATATTTGTCAGAATATAACTAATTGAGTGGAGCGGTGCGAGCGAAGGCGACGTCATTTTCGAACGACGGACCAGCTTCAACTGACAGCTATAGGACCCGCTAACCCCACTTTGAACAGCCAGGTGACGTTCACGGGCCCGCTGCGCCAACTCCCTCGAAATTCGGTCGGAAGTGGTTAGACCTTATATTCTTAGATCTTGGGTGAAGGTAGGCGCTGTTTTCAAAGCGCAGACGATTCATTTCGTTGAAAAGTGGCAGTTTTGTTGCCTAAATTTAAGTGTAACAGTAAGAATATTTCGTGGAAATGGTCGGCAATAGTTTCTTGTTTACTCTGCTTGGAATTTTGAAAAATTATCTCCTGTTGTGCATTCTGACCTTTAAATCATTTAGATGGGCCGAAGAGTCAATGACAAATGAAATGGAACAGATAAATGTAAAGGTTTGCATACAAGTAACAAAAACAACTGTAGCAATTATTCCATGAATGGCAATCAGCTTCAGAAATCAGATCAAGGAAAAAAACCTGGGTGTCATAGTATCCAGATCTAAAACTCCAGTTTACAAAAGCTGCAACAGATGTCCAGCAAGTAAAAGGGTTTATTGAAAGAACATTTGAACATGACATAAAGTAGTAATTACTTTACATAATTCCTTTGTAAGACCTCATCTCAATACTGTGTTCAGTTTTAGTCCTCCCCATCTTATAAAAGACAGACAAATTAGAAAGGGTACATAATAATCACTAAAATGATCCCTCATTTATGCAATAAATTAAAACATACATTGCAGGATGATCTAACTGAAGTCTTTAAAATGAAGTGTCCAAGTGAATTTATTCTATTTAGTTTATCAAAACATACATTGCAGGATGATCTAACTGAAGTCTTTAAAATGTTCCATGGCTTTGTTTATGAACATATATGATTACCTTATTGTGGACTGTAGTAATGTCACAAGAAATAATGGTTACAAAATTGTCTATAAGAATGTTTTTAACTGGACTACAAATGTTTGGAACAATCACCTTTCATGTAAAGTTCATATAAAATTGGTACTTTAAATTTTTTTTTAGATAAATTTATAGTCCAACCCCAATCCAGCTTATTTTTCAGCAACATGTCATACATTTTGATTGTCAGTGGTTCTTAAGTTTCCACTACTTATACCCTCTTTCAATTTGCAAGCAGCCTAGTAGGACTAATGTCTTGTTGCTGTTTGCATCTCTTTTGTATTTGTTTTCTCTTCTGTGTTTGTCCATTTGCTTTTGTATTATTAGGTGATGTCTTTCTTTAATTATAGCCATTCTTTTACCCATTCTGCCTCTGCTTGCTTTTTAGTTTCTCTTTTTCTTATGGATAGCTGTCCTCAATATATAGTTGGGGGTTGTTTATCTTTTTTTCTTAAGTCTCTTTAAATATATCTCCTGCTGCCCCTCTAAATGATTATTGCTATTTCTCGCACTGCTCTGTCTATGGATGGGAACTAATCAATGATAAAGGTCTCCAAATTCTTTTCTATTTCCGCTGCACATTCTTGCCTATTTGCTTTTTTTTTTTTTTTATTCTATATTTTCTTGTGTATGGGTTTTAGTTTTCCTTCAAATTCGATGGTGATTTTCACTGGGAAGTGGCTTGATGCGGTTCATGTGTGGTTTTCCATGTCTGTTAGGATGGAGGGTGAGCACAATATAAGGAGTTGCTTACAGTTTATGTTGAAGTGACCGTTTGGTGGGGTAGTTGCTGTTCTGTATTAATGTTACGAGTCCACTTTGTGTTGAGTTTTGTCATCTCTGTGGGAAATGTGGATTGCAGTACTAATTTAGTTTCCTGTATTAATTTTATATGTTGTATTTATGTAGTAATTGAAGCAGCTCTGTTTGTGACAGTATTGTTTATTTGTAGTATATTTTGGGTGTGTTTTTGTGTTGGAGTGTCTTTGGGTGCATGTGTTGGGTGGTGCTTGCAGCTCTTTGTGTACTTTGTATTGATGAATGTGGTACATGTGAGGTGGACCTATGTATATCATGTATTGCACTTGATACGTGTAAAAAGATGGATTTTGTGCATGTAGGACGTGTATGGGTCCATATTTTTTTCTGTGTGTCTGGCTAAAAGGAGATGAAAGAAGGCATGTGGCAGAATAATGATATATCTATGTGGAGGGGATGGGAAAAAAATGGAGGCGATAGATTGATAAAAAAGGAGAGAATAGATTGTGTTTCTGGGCCAATCTTGAGACCAGGTACTGGTCCTCAGTACAACACCTCAAATAGAATAGGAATAATACTGAAAGACTATTCAAAATCATAACAGCTTTATCAGATTACAGGATTAACCTGAACCAGTAATAATATCTTATACAATTATTTCTAACGATTCTTTGATAATTGTCTATGGTGGCTAGGGCTGTCATTTGAACAACATTGGAGTTATTTTGCATCTCTCATTAACAATAATAAGCTGCACTTCATCTTACACCTCTTCAATAAATTATGTAAATGCAGAAACACATAATACAATTAACAACCAAAGTCCACCACAGCAACATAAACCCATTTTTTTTCCAACAGTAATCAGCATGGCACAAAATATACATGATCATAGCACCTCCAACTGTAGATTCCCACCCTGACAAGATATGCCCCTCCATTTGGAGCCATTAGAGCAGTAAAAGTCTTCCATTATTTGTAGAAAATCATGGTCACACCCCTTTCTGACTTTTACCTAAATACCTGTTAAATCACACTCCTTTATGACTTTTAACTAAATACCTGATAAATCACTTGAAATTACATTTGTGCTATCAAATTCCTCCACCACCTCTTGCTTGACATCTACTAATTCATTTCCAACATCTGTCCAAAAATTACTTTTCAATTCTGCCAAACATGAGAGGGATGATTCACAATCAATACTTTTGAGGAGCTTCTCTCCTGTATCAGTCTCTATATAGTTACTCAGATCACCAGGCGAAGAGCATAAAGTCTCGCAATGCATACATCTATGATGATTCTCTCCCTTGTAAGATTGCACACGCGTTTGCAGAAACCCAGAAACAGAAAATGAAGTTTTACATTTAGCACATTTAACAAGTTTCTCCAATGGGTGAGTATGCATATGCTTACTGAGGTCATCAGACCTAGAAAATGAAGTTTCACAAAGAGTATTTTCATGAGGATTCTCTTCAGTGTGAGTTTTCACATGTTTTTCAAGATCACACAACTGGGGAAATGAAATGTCACAATATATACACTTATGAGCCTTCTCATCTGAGTGAGATCTCGTGTGGTTTTTCAGAGTAACAGCATTAGAAAAGGTTGATTTACAAAAAGTACATCCATAAGGCTTTTTTCCTGTGTGAGTTTTCATGTGGATTTTTAGACCAGTATACACAGAAAATGATGCAACGCAAAGAGTGCATTTATACGTTTTTTCTCCTGTATGAATTCTCATATGAGTCCTCAAAGTACCCGGCAGGGAGAATGAAGCTCCACAATGGGTACATTTATGCGGCTTTTCTCCTGTGTGAGTCCTCATGTGACTTTTTAGGCCGCTAGATTCGGAAAATGAAGCGATACAAAGAACACACTTGTGAGGCTTTTCGCCAGTATGAGTCCTCACGTGACTCGTAAGTTTATCTTGGCGAGAAAATGAAGATTCACAAAGAGTACATCGAAAGGGCTTTTCACCTGTGTGAGTTCGCATATGACTTTTCAGACCGTCTGGCCGAGAAAAAGAAGCTTTACAAAGTGTACATTCGTGCGGCTTTTCGCCTGTGTGGGTTCTCATGTGTATTTTCAGTTTACCGGGCCGTAAAAACGGAGCTTTACAAATAGGACATTTGTATGGTCGTTCCCCTGTGTGGGTTATCATATGGGTTTTCAGCATACAAGATTTGGAAAATGTTGATTCACAAAAAATGCATTTATATAATTTTTCCTTTGTATGAGTTCTTATATGGTTGCTAAGTTTATCTGAGCGGGAAAATGAAGCTGTACACAGAGAACATTCGTAAGGCTTCTCTCCTGTGTGAATTCTGACGTGTTTTTTCAGAGAACCTGAGAGAGAAAACGAAGCTTCGCAGAGATTGCATTTAAAAGGCTTTTCTCCGGTATGCGTTCTTATGTGACTTCTCAGACCACCCGAGTCGGAAAATGAAGCGATACAAAGAGAACATTTGTATGGCTTTTCGCCCGTATGTGTCCTCACGTGGGTCTTCAGATTACTCGATACAGAAAATGAAGACTCGCAAACTTTACATTTGAATGGCTTTTCCCCTGTGTGAACTCTCATGTGTCTTTTGAGAGCATCAACACGAGAAAATGAAGCTTTACAAAGAGTACATTCGTGAGATTTCTCTCCTGTGTGAGATTTCATATGGCTTTTCAGATGACCTAACTGAGAAAACGAAGCTTTACAAACAACACATGTGTGGGGATTTTCCCTCGTGTGAATATTCACTTGGATTTCCATATCTGAGAAAATGAAGCTATACACACTGTCCACTCATCATTTTTTTCTGACGTGTTCTATTACGGTTTCTCACAGCAGCAGACACTGAAAATGAAGATTCACAAAGAGTATATTCAAGTATTCCCCTTGTCTGAATACAGGATCTGACTCACAAAGACATAGTTTTATTCCCTGTGCATGTTATCATGTCTTCAGATGACTACATGAACAAAATTAAATATTACGTGCACTACATTAATGGAGTTTTTCTCCTATGTGGGTTCTTGTATAGTTATTCAAATGAGAATCATGAAAACAGAGATCTATGGGAGGGACCCAGGACTACTGCCAGCTGCTGTGGACCAGGTTTCCAGTCAGTGAGACTCAATGTAACAATTATTATTATTCACCCCTGTATTGAAACCATCAGATGGAAAATAAATTTTCACAAAGAGTACATTTATAAGACTTACCCAACCTAAGAATTCTGATGTGGCGATTATGACCACTAGAATGGGAACATGATACTTCTCACAGATTACATGTAGGAAGCCAGTCTGCTGTAGGTTCTTCTATGATCTCTGAATATTATATGCAACTGCAGCTTCATAAACAGCACATTTCTGAAGCTTTTCAAATATCAGACTTGGAAAATTAAACTTGGAAAAAAAAAAAAAAAAAAAGAGAGATATCTATCTATCCCTTGTGTACTTGTATAGTTCTTAATATCTCAAGGCTGACAAAATGAAGCTTCACAGTATACAATTATGAGTTTTTTTTCCAGTACTACTTCTCAAAGGACTAGAGTGGAAAACTGAAGTTTTGTACACTACCATGATGAGACTTCTCCCAACGGTGAATTTTCAATTGGCTTATCAGAATACCACACTCAGAAAATTAAGCCTATCAAAGAGTATACTTAAAAGGTTTCCCTGTGATTTCTAATGTGGTTTTTTGAACCACTAGAATGGGTATAAGACTTCATATAGGATAGATTCATGGGACTTCTTGTGCATGTAAGTTCTCTTATGGCTTTTCAGATTACCAGACATGAAAAACAAAGCTTCACAAAGAGATAATTTGTTCAAGCTACATGCTGTCTTTCACTTTAATAAATATACTCTATTGCAGTATAATTGGGGAATAAATTCTCATTGCATACATGTATACAAGACTTTTAACATTCATGAGTCTACATTTATTCAGTTGGTGAAAAAATAAAAGACTTTCTTGGTATTTCTAAACTTCTTGCAAGAAAAATCTTGAAAAGGTGCTATGCCATTTCTTCTGTTTAATTCTGAAGCAGGAATAATTCTTTTCTGTGGATGAATATAACTTCTTGCGATCTGAAAAAAAGCAGTTATGTATATATTACTAGATAATAGCTCATGAAAATACTGAGTTTCCTTTTTTTAAATAACAGTGCATTAATTTTTTAACAGATTATAATAAACACTTCATAACATTCAAAGTGAGGACAAGAATGACTTGTATGAGGCTGGCTGGTTTAATGAATTTTTTTAAATGTTTTTATTCTTTCCTTTCTTTTCCTTGTGGATGGATATTGTATAGTTATTTTGTACAGATGTGTTTTGAGGAGTTGGAGGTAGTTTCCAGTAAGTTTATAAATATAATAATGAAGTGGGTATTTTTTTGTTCTGGGAAAAGTTAAGGATGTTTTTTGGGCTTTTATGGATTTGGAAAAGGCTTATGACAGGCTAGACAGAAAGGCACTGTGGGAGGTTTTGCACATATATGAGATCAGGGGAAAGCTGTTAAGGGCAGTCAAGAGTTTTCACAAGAGTAGTAGAGCCTGTGTTAGCATTAGAAATGTAGAGTGAGTGGTTTGATTTAGAGGTAGAGGTGCATCAGGGATCTGTCATGTTGCCATGACTGTTTAATGTGTACTGGATGGGATGGTGTGGGAGGTAAATGTGAGGGTAATGGGCAGGGGATTGGAAATGGTTAATGAAAATTGAGAAAAATGGGAGGTGAGCCAGCTGTTGTTTGCGGTAGGGTCACAGGGAGAATTAAGGAAGTTACTAGCAGAGTTTGGGAAGGCATGCAATAGGAGAAAATTGAGGGTAAATGTGGGCAAAAGTAAGGTGATGAGATGTACAAGGGGAGAGGATGGCAAGCAGGTTGGAAGTCTTAGAGGAGGGAGGCTTGAGAAAGTGGATAGCTTTAAGTATATGGGGTTGTATGTAGCTGGAAATGGAGGAGTGGAGGCCAAGGTAAATTGTAGATTGAGAGAAGCAAGTGCATTGGGGGATTAAAGTGTAATGGGAAATAGACACTTGGGAATGAATGTGAAGAGGAGCTTATATCAAGGGGTGATTGTGCCAACAGCACTGTATGGGGCAGAGACATGGAATTCAAGAGAGGCAGAAGTTGAATGGGTGGGGATGAAATGGTTACCTCCCTGGTAAGGGGGAAAAGCCCTTGGTATAAAGAGAGATAGGAATTACTTTTAAAAAATTAGGCATTTTGAATACAAAATTCCAAGATAAACGAGTCATTCTGAGTATTTTGAATTAAAAATTCCAGGATACGACATAAAATAGTTAATCAGTTACCCTGTGCTGTAGGAGACTTGTAGGTATTCAAATAGACAATGAGATAGCCCAAAAATCATACTTCATTTAAAGAAGAAACTATGTACTGGTGTCTATACCCTTGTGTTGGCATGGTGTGTAGTATAAAATATCGTACATTGTACTGGTGTGTTGCTTATTTGGAGAATTATATGTTTCCCCCTCTTTATAAAATTATGTTGTGTTATTATTTATTGTAATCATGTGTACATTATGTATAATGGTAATATTATTAGATATTGCAAATGTGATGCACGTCTTTCCCGCGCAAAGCTGGAGCTTGGAGTTAGTTGAAGCCAGCCTTTGTGGTGTGCGCACGCATTTGTTGTCAGTGGTATAAAAAAATATATTATATATTGCCTATTCGAACTCGGTTTCAATAGCCACCTAAAACACCCTGCTGGAGAGTGCAAATTTATATGTTCATGTCTTCTGTATGGTGACTGCATCTGGGGCATATAGTGTCCTACTAGGCTGACCTTATGTTGGTATAGTTCTAGTGCTGGGTACTTAAACACTGGTGGATTAGTGTGGTTCTTGTGTGACTGGGGTATTTTCTTTTCTGGGTTTATGTTCAAGGCAACTAAATTTAGTATGGAATTGATGCTGTTCTATAACTTGTATGCTTCTCTAAGGTGTAGAATACTTAGGTTTTGGAAGATTTCTGAGTAGTATGTAGCAAGTGTGGATTTCTTGTTGCATCCTGGGAGCTGTGTTTGTGATGTGGTGTGATGGATATACACATCCATTTGTACTTTCTAGTCTGTTGCTCTATGAGGAGTATTTTCTTTCTTCTAAGTAGTGATAATAACTAGGGATTAGTGCAGCTCTTATTGTAGGGGACCCAACTATATTATTAGTTTAGTGTAGCTGGGAAGGGCACTTTAGTGTAGTCATTAGCAAATAATGTATATTATGATGACATAGAACAAGCCACAAGGGTAAATTAAAAGATGAGAGTATTACTATTTATGAAAATAATATTGTTGTTGCTATGCAAATAATGTGATTCAATCAGTGTCATTATCAGTATGGTGTTCTGCAACTCCCAGCTACTGTTTAGCAATACCTCTTCTATCCTAACCAAAAATAATCTCCTAATTTAATGTAACCTAATTCAGGAAATTACATCAATCTTGACAACAGCATGATCTTAATTTACCAGAACAAAAATGTCTTAACATTTCCTTAAATTGTATTATTATAATTGTTCATAAGTTATATGAATAGAATTTATAAAACAATGATGAATAGAGAAATTAAAGGATATTACTAGGCCTCACCCACATTACAATCAGTAGATAATGAAGCCAACATAATCGCATCCACATCATCTTTGTTTTGATATCTAGATTTAATTTTTTCCATACAAATCATATTAAATACAACAATGGTTGCTTTAAATAAGAAAACACCAACGCTAACTGGGTGCAATTTCACGATGGGCATGTGGCAACAGTAATCACACCAACTACATCTTTGTTTTTATATTAACAGATTTTTTCAGTGCAAATAGAACTAACTAATACCAGCACTAACTGGGTGCAATCTGAAGATAAGCAGTGTGCCAACTTGATATATGGGCCTATACAATACATCCAGGCATAATTCTTGCATGATCTCGAACCAATTAAGGGTAAGTAGGCTGCATTAAAATGTACATTTCATTTACAGGCCATGCACTGGTGCCCATACCAAAATGGGTTTGTGATCTACCAATCCTAAAATACCTCAACTTGTCTATTTCAAGATAGTACACTTCCCACAGTAATTTTTTAGTTTCGTCCATGGGCACAATATAGCAATAGAAAATTAATTATCAATTTTGTAAATTATAATGTATCAACACAATATGCAATTTTGTGAGCGGAAAAACAACAACTGCTAAAACAGATTTCGTAAGTAACGAAGTCGTGCCGGATCAATGGTACGTCATGTTTGTTATGATAGTTGCCGACGTCGAAGAAATGATGATAAATTCGTCTAACCTAAACTAAACTAACCTAACCTGTGTTTAATAAATCATTACCTGCAAATTAAATGTCATCCGGCTCGTCCTCGTTGTCGTCGTCGTCGTGAGAGACGTTGGCGGGCTTTTCAACCACTCTCTCAGCTTGCGGGGTATACAAAGTTCTTACAGCTTGAAGGAATGCATGTATCTCCTTTCCATAACATTGCTTCAAGAAAATGTACCTGGCGAGGTACTGTCGGAAGTACCGAGGACGTATACCAGGTCTCAGCACCCATTCTTTTACGTCGCGCCAAAGCCTCTTAATATTTTCAGTGTGTACCTCACGGTCCCCTGACGCGACGATTTTTTTAGAGTGGTTGGCAGCATCGTGAGTGTAACCGATGTCCCCGAGATTGGTGTATGCACGCCTAGAACCGCTCACGATGACAGAACCTTGCCTGATGAAATGGCGAATGATTGGTACGAGAGTTTCTATGTCTCGCTCTTCTCCCTCAGGATCTACTAGTGGAACAAGAACTCTCTTTTTAGATTCCCTCTCAATGCCACCGAACATCCTCACCTGAGAGAGATTCTTGCCAACGTTGGCGTGCCTTCGAGAGATAAGAGTCTCGTCTATCTCTACCACAATCCCAGGGCCACCAATTGGCTCTTGGTGGTTGTACCATTCTTCACACACCTCGCTGCAAAAGCTCCGCCAGTGTACACTAGTCGCTGTCGAGAACTGGAGGTCACGGATTGCGTCCTCGTGACTAAAATTTTTGAGAACCCACTTGTTGATGAAACACACCAATTGCCACGGTTGTATGTGACTTCTTTCAAGAAAGGTTCCTTTGTAATCACTGACGCTATAGGTGCATTGCTTCTTCTTCTTCTTCTTTGCTTGTGCGATAGAGTTGTTGCACACCCAGGTATGCCGATCCTCACGGAACCAGCACGGTCTATTACACCTGGGGCAATTTACCCTGCATGGCAGAACCCCGTGTTCTCGCAGAAACTGTACAGATGACTTATTATCTTTGTAGCACCGCTTGTCAACGTCACCTGGAGTGGGAACGCAACCTGTGCACAGAGTGATGTCCATCTTGAAGCAGACCGGGCGGACGACAAACAATTGAGACAAGATAGCGTCCCGATCCTATGCTACCGACTTCGTTCATTGGCATATTTGCTTGTAGCAAGGTATTTTTCATTTTCATTTCCGCCCACAAAATTTCATATTACGTTGATACATTATAATTTACAAAATTAATAATTAATTTTCTATTGCTATATTGCGCCCATGGTCGAAAATAAAAAAATACCCTTCCCACTACCAATATTTTACCCATAAATGATGTTTGGGATAACCTAGTGCCTATATATTATCCGTTAAATGCACATTTCCCATCTTGTGATAGGACCGCCAATGCCACTATATTATGTATACAGTATTAAGTATATCATTCCAGCTGATGAAGAAGCTCACTACATAATACAACAAACGTCTCTTTCGACTTTTCACGCTATCTTTACACTGTAAGCTCCTTCCATCATTCCACTCTTACCTATTTGGTTTCTTTGCTATTGTTAACAGTCCAGTCCTATTTGGTAGGGTAGGGTATGAATTTTCTTCTGTTGTTACACTGGTTCCGTGCCCGTGCCACCAATCTTTGCACAAGCTGCAGACTCCGAACACGGATGACACTTCGATGTAAACAAACTTTCCAGGTTGATGGGCATGCAGCTGTGTATGGCGCGCGTTTTTTAAATGTCCTCGGTTTTTGAGACTGTACATACATTAAATGTAGACCTTGCAGTAATATTTTTTAAAACAATGATGTACTAAGAATTGCAAATAACTTTTATAGAGATGCAATGGCGTAGTGGTACCAATTTGGCTTGTTAACCAAGTAGCATTAAGTTTAATCCCGTTAGGACTGAAAAGCATCACAGCACTCGAAGTCGCACCCAATCCCATGAGCGGGGAGTTGGTAAATCACCTTGGTCTTGAATCACATGTTGGACTCGTGATTGACTGCTGTTATGCTCCCAGATGAAAGCTCATATATGGCCCGATCCATGGGTAATGCTGTAACCTTAAAGACATCCAATTCCTTCCTCGTGAGTTTGAATGCCGGCTCGCAGAGCAGCAATACTGAAAATTTCAGCCCTGGGTGAGACTTGAACATATTGTTGAATTAGCGGCTCAGAGTGGTACCACTGGTGTGTGTGTAAGATTACAGCATTACCCATATATTGGACTATACGATTATATGAACTCTCAGCTCTTATCTGGGAAGATAATAGGTGTCAATCACAAGATTCAAGACCATCAGAACAGATGATGTTTGAGGCAGTGACTTTTCGAGAGCGCTCCTAAAACTTTATTTGCCTTGGTTTATGTGACATTTATTTTATTTCCTTGTAGTTGCCAGGATCTGTTTTATATTTCTTTTTTACTTTCAATATCATCTGGTTGAAGTAAGTGTTGTCTAGTTAGTGCATCTGTATTTTCAATATAAGGTTGATGAAGTTCTATATGATCTTCCTTATGTCTGTTTGCCATGTACCACAGTATAGAATGGGGAAAATCTTAAGATCATAAGAACGGAAGAGAATGCAAGAGACCATAAGGCCTACACTAGGCAATTTGTCCCTTACCACCTTTCATTCCTATCCATAAAGTTATCTAATCTTCTCTTACAACAACTGTTTCAGTAATCACTACATTGTTACTATGTCTATTCCATTTGTTAACCATTCTGTTGGTAAACCAGTTCCTGCCTGTTTCCTTTTTAAACCTAAATTTGTCCAATTTAAATCCCTTACTATGAGTCCTAACCTGCTGTCTTGATATGATGACCTTGCCTGCATCACCCTTGTTAAAGACCTTGACACATTTGAATACCTCTATTAGGTAAACCCTCTTCATCTTTCCAGAGTGCAAGTTAAGGTCCCTAAGTTTTTCTTCATATGGTAAATATCTAAGCCCTTGTATCATTTTGGTCATTCTCCTCACATCATTTTCATTTCTATTTGCGATTTTTTTTTTTTTTTCATTCAACCTCTTGCCCCATATTTGTCTTCCAGGAAAGCCATGAGTCCCTGGTAACTGGTAAAAGCCATTCAAGGAAGAAATGTTATCTGGCTGTGGCATGTGTGGGGCAGTGTAAGATAAGGTATTCCAAGCCTACAAGGTAGATATTTCTGTTCGATAGATCAGTTACCAACACTGCCAAAAACCAAAAGTGGAACAGGACAGGGCAAGTCATGTGAAAGGAGGAAAACTAGTGATTCACCATGGTCATAGATCATGTGCTGGACTTGTGATTGACAGCTATTACCCTCCTATGGTCCAATGTATAGGTAATAATACAAGTTTAAATGCACCCAAAAACCCATCCACTTGCTGAAGGGGGACAGTAATAGCATGCAGTAGTGAATAATATATCTGGCTATTTTGGGACTGGGTTGTCCACTTGATGAAACTTGAGACAATTTATTATTAAATTTCCTGTCAATACAACACCATTTTCTTATAAGTATCATAAGTGTAAACATAAATTTCTTTAGTGAATACTTTTCTTTTATCAAAAGAAACACCATGGGAAGATAAAACCTTTATAAGTACATGTTTTGCTTATTAAAGCTTTATCACATACTTCACAAAGCTCTAACAAATGAAACATTGTACTTAGGTTCCATTCTCATGTAGTGTTTCTTTCTATAAACTTGTTGACAACTGCCAATTACATATAATACTTTTTTCCAAGGATAGTCACCCTTTAGCCTTTTTATTCTTTCTGACATAATTAAATTAAAGAAATTCCCAGTGGTATAGTATATTTTGGAAAAAATACTCTCAGTAAAGAAACCCTTTCTTAGAAGGGAGAAGGAAGGAGTTCAGGTTGAGTGGAGAATGGCTGTGTTTAGATGATACTGTGATGCATGGAAGAGTCATGGATGGGGGCTTAAGGAGTTATATGTGAATGATATTTTGATGCAGCCCAAAGGGATTTCTTCACATCTCTTTTCCTGCATTAGAGGGGGAGTGGTTGCTGATTAAGTGAAGCAGTCTTGCTGTGGATGTACTGTGTCTTGCTGCATTGCTTCCAACCCAGGGCAGTGGGTGGGATATAAGGATGACCCATCATCTATTAGGAGCTAAGATGGGAGGAAAGGGTGGTGGATGGGAGTGGAATGGGTCAGGGTGGGTATATGCCTTTTGACTTGGCTATCTTCCTGGTAAGGGAGAAAAGGAACTTAGTATATTGATAACTCTCAGCCAACCATATTTTATTTGTGTAAAGGTAGACACAAAATCTGGTCATACAATTCTGAGTTAATGTTTGTTAACAGAAGCGCTGTATCCTTAAACCATCTCTTAAAATCAGAATAAAACTGGCTAATGTACTTCATAATTATTCAATAGGACAGGAGAGGAATGATATTCAATGAATATTCTAAATCGTAAGTTTTATTACATACATACATACATATACCAAGGTTTTTACCCCCTTACCGGGGGGTAGCCAAAAATGACAAGGCACAAAAACATTCCCACCCATTTCATCACCGAAAACACTCCACACCCCTCCACCCTCCCTCCCATCTTAGCACCTCCTAGATGACGGGTCATCCCTGCACCCTGTCCACTGCCCTGGGTCAGAAGCAGTGTCGCAGGACACAGCACATCCACAGCAAGGCCGCTTCATTAAATCGGCGACCCCCCCTCTCCGTCCCCCCATATAAAGGAGAGGACGGGGAGAAATCCCTTCAGGCTGTGTCAAAAATTTTTGCTCACACACACTACCTCACCCCCCAGTATAAATCCAAAACTGTTGTAACATTTTATATAATTTCTCCCCATTATGATTTATGGTGTTGGCAAACCAACCACTTGAACAACTAGGGAATTTTCTTTTAACTACCAACATTAATAATATAACAGATTGCAACTCGTCTTACAACTTATCGTTACATTATGCAAGTGCAGAAACATGTGATACAATCAATAGGCAACACCTCAGAACCTGACTTGGGTTTCCCACTGTATCATTTCAATAGATTTTCACCCTGAGATGTGCTCCTATATCTGGAGCCATGAAAGGAGTATGGTAACATAATCTTGTTTTACTTCTATAAATTCATGATCATGCTCTTCTTTGACCTCCTTTCTCAAAGTGTCTCTTGATTAACTTGGTTTAAAGTCATGAAGTCCCCCTCTCAGAGTAGACTAGGTTAATGCCTCCTTTTAAAGGAGATTCTAAAGCAAGGATTTTAAAGTAGTATGCCCTTATTTTGAATATCAGGCTTCGAAAAATAACCTTCACAGTGAGTACATTCATGAAGCTTCTCCACTGTGCGAGCTCTTATATGGTTTTCAAGATCACATGACTGGCAAAATGAAATCTCACAATCATTACATTTATGAGGCCTTAGCTCCATTTTTCCAATCTGGGTTAGACATTTTTAATTCACAAAGAGTACACTTGTAAAGGTTTGTGAGTTCTCACATGTGTTTTCAGACTATAAGACAGGGAAAATGAATCTTTACAGAGTGGTTTCTACCCTGCGTGAATTCTCGTGTTTTTTCAAAGTACCTGAAAGAGAAAATGATGCTTCCCAAAGAGTGCATTTATAAGTTTTTTTCCCCGGTTTGAGTTCTTAAATGATTTTTCAGACTACTTGACTGAGAAAACGAAGCAATACAAAGACTACATTTGAAAGGCTTTTCTCCTGCGTGAGTCCTCATATGGTTTTTCAGACCAGAAGACGCAGAAAATGATTCACAGAGAGTACAATTATAGGGTTTTTTCCCCAGTGTGAGTTCTCATATGAGTTTGCAGATCACATTTATGAGGAAATGAAGCTTCACAAAGAGTACACCTGAAAGGCTTCTTTCCAGTGTGAGTTCTCATATGGTTCCTTAAAGTATCTGGCAGGGTAAAAGAAGCTTCACAAATACTACATCCAAAAGTTTTCTCTCCTGTATGAGTTCTTGCATGTCTTTTTAGAGAATCTAGCCGAGAAAATGAAGCTATACAAAGAGTAGTCATAAATCTTCTCTCCAGTGTGATTTCTCAGATGTAATTTCAAGTTACCTAGACGAGAAAATAAGGCTTTACAAAAAGTACATTTGTGAGTTTTTATATGGTACTTTAAAGTATCTGCCAGAGCAAAAGAAGCTTCACAAAGACTACATTTAAAAGGTTTTTCCCTTGTACGAGTTTTAGTGTGTCTCTTTATCATATCTAGTTGAGAAAATGAAGCAATACAAAGAGTATTTATATGGCTTGCCTGAGTGAGTTCTCATACTGACTTCCATTTATCAAAAAAAATGAAGCTATATAACACTATACACTCTTGAGGTTCCCCCAAGATTATCATATCTTTAGCAAGTTACTTCAGATGTGGAAAGTGACTTTCTAAACTTTCGTTTTAATGCACTGGCTACCTTCACTTTATCCTTTGCATCAAATTCTTTATATTTCAACATAAACACTGGAGGTGTTATTGTTTGCAGTATTTCATACTAAAGTTTTCACTAGAAAGATAAATATTACGAATATGAGGCTAGATGTCCTTGTATGTGGAAAACTATAATAATGCCCCAGCCTAACCAAATGTCACTGAAGGCCACGGGGGATCACGGCGATCTTCGCAATAGAGCCACATTTACTTGCCAGCCGTGCACAGATCTCGGGTTTCTCTTAGCTGATCTTATGAAAGTAAATTACCATGACTGCAATGGAAATAAGTTTCATATGCTTTAGTGTGTTATCCTCGGTATTTTATATATTGTGTTTTTATGTGTCCATTTTACCAAGTTATATCAATGTGGAAAGTGCGACTTTCTAAACTTTCGACATAAACACTTGAGTTGTTATTATTTGCAGTATTTCACACTATAGTTTTCACTAGAAAGATAAGTATCAAGAATAAAATATTACCTCCATATCCTCAAACCAAGTCATTTGTTAAAAACCACAGGCCTTACCAGGAGGCACAGTCCAATTAACGTCAACTTGCACTCCGTGTGGCAATTCATGACCATGTTTTCATGCGCTCTTTAATGTTTTAGCTATACTACAACACAACTTTGTCGCCGCTATCTACTCATCTGCTGTTGTATATTCTAGAGGCGCGGGTATTGTAACTATAGCTCATGATCCGGGGACTGCAAGCTCATTTTTTCCTTCAAATGAATGTTTATTCATAAGCATCTGCAGTTCATATTTCTGTACTGTGGCAAATATTTCAGATTTTGCTACATTTAAATAATAAGGTGTTAAAGTCTTCAAAGTTGGAGCAATACCTGCTAGAAATGCATCCACAGGATGTGGTGAATCACCACAATCCGCCTTAGCGATCTCATCTTTAAGTTTTTCTGATTCTGTGGGCTTCTTAAAACACTGCTGAATGTTACCAGTGCTTTTCTGTGCTTCAAAACACTTTGTGTGTTTTAAGGTAGCTTTATGCTTCATCAGGCCAGACTTATTACAGTTTTTGAGTTTCCAGTCTTTCAGTTCAGGGTCTTGCTGCCACTGAGGATTAAACGACTGCTGGTACCATCTTTTGCTTTTTTTCTCTGGTGGGGTATTTCGAGTCCACTCACCACTGTGTGAGTGTTGCTTGGACTTCTTCCCTTAGCTCTCTCAGCAGTCTGAAGGCCACACTATCTTGTCTCCTCCTCTGAAGCCTTTGACGACTCCAGAGACGCTTCTGTCGTTTTCGTTTTAGCTTGGGCTTTGCTAAGCAAGCCGCCGCCAAACAAAGCACCAAACCGTCATCCATCTTCAGTATTGGGAGTATTTGTTATTGTCAGATACGGCTCGGCTCCAGTGCCGATCAAAACATTAAGCCGAAATTTGTGATACAATTTGGCTAAGTTCGTGTGACCAGATTCTGGCTTAAAATTAAAAAAAAAAAAAAAAAAAAAAAAAAAAAAAATATATATAATAATATATATATATATATATATATATATATATATATATATATATATATATATATATATATATTGCTGAAATGAATTACCCTAAATATTGCTCGTGTGACCGCGCCTTTACCGAATTTGTCACGTTTGACAGAAGTCACAGAAGCAACAATACCTATATTACTAGACTGTCCAATTTCCACTACACGCTGTAACAACCATTTATTCTGTAATCTAGTTTACCCGTCAAACAATAATGGCAATACCTGTCGTCTTTCCACAAATTTCTACAAAAACCAGGCACTCAGTTAACCAACCTAGAAACACAACTATTTAGACCAACACATGAAATGCATGATGACATACAAGGTTGTCTGCGAGGAAAGGAACGCCGTAAGCTACAATCAGGCGCGGATCCAGCCCCCCCCCCTTGAGGAGGCTGAAGCTCCCCCCAAATTTGTTCTTCCATGAATCATTGTAAGGATGTAATTTAATCGATTTTAGTACTATTTGATGTTTTGCCAGGTCCGGGGGTTAAATAAACTGACAGCATGTGTGCGGTATTTAGGCGGAATTGTGTTGTGTTTGGCATTTGTTTAATTCCATTTATCTGTTTTATACTGCGCGAGTGCGCGTGTTGTAGGGTTGCCAGGGTTGTGTCTCAATTGCGCTGAAAAGGGATAGAAAGGAGATATACCACGTTCGTTGGCCGTTTAACATACCTGTATTTTCACCTATATTATTGTTTTGTGTTGTTGAAGCAATCAAGTTGAAGCAATCAATCAAGAAGTATCATCTGCAAACAGTAAGTATTCAGGAATACCACAGGCTTTATAGATATCGTTATGTAAATAAAAAACAAAATAGGACCTAGAATACTACCTTGAGGTACCCCCATACTTACACCCATTAATCTCGATTTAACACCGTTAAATAAGACAACTTGATTACGATTAGATAAATATGACTGAAACATCTGAAGTTAAAAGTCTTATTCCGTACTCAGCCATTTTCATCAATAGAATACTATGATCAACTGTGTCAAAAGCCTTTTTAATGTCTAGAAAAACTGCGGCACATATTTTTTATTAGATAGTCGAGTTGCAATATATTCATGTAAGAGAGCAACAGGCATATATGTTGAGTGGTTTTCACGGAATCCAAATTGATTATCGAAAATGATCGCATGGTACTCAAGGTAATCTACCAATTGCTCAAGAATAACGGTTTCAAGTACTTTAGACAATACCGGAAGGATCGAAATCGGACGAAAATTTGATATGTTTGATGTGGGCCCATCTTTATGGATCGGGTGTACTACAGCAATTTTTAGGACATTAGGAAAGCAACTCTGTTGAAAGCACAAAGTGATTAAATGCATGAGTAAATGAATAATTTTGGGAGCAGCAAGTTTAAGGCTCTTTGTATTAAGGCAGTCATAGCCATTGGACTTATTTTTAAGATTATTTATCGCCTCCTGCTTAGCACAGTAAAGAGTGTCGGCCTCAACATGGGCAACTGCCGTGGCCTCTGTTTTGATGGTGCCAGTGTCATGATGGGGAAGTTTCGCGGGTGTGCAGCTGAGGTAATGCGAGAATACCCGCTCGCAAAGACGATTCATTGTTTCAGTCATCGTCTCAACCTCGTCTTGACCAAGGCCTGTGACACCAAGGAGGTAAAGCTCGCTCTCCAGACTCTCAGCTACATCTATTCCTCAAACATGCGCTCGATGAGGTTTATTGAGCTCGTAAAAGACCACACGTCCACGAAGCGGAAGAAGCTGGTCAGCCTCTGCGCTACTAGATGGGTTGAGCGACACGACTCAGTCATTGTGTTTATGGAATTCCTGCCAGTTATTGCTGTCTTTCTGGAGAACGAGAGCAACTCGGACTTGACGGCGGGACTACTACTAATAGCAATCCGAGAGCCACGCTTTCTGATTGGTCTCGCCGTCGCTGAGTCTGTGTTAGCTCACACTGTGGAAACGAGCCGAGCCCTGCAGTCCCCTATGGTCGATCTAGTCTCAGCGTACGCTACGATTGGTGATGTGGTGACGCATCTAAACAAGACCCGGGAAGGTGCACTGACCAGCTTCCAGGACATCTTCAAGAAGGCAGAGGGGCTCCTCCAGGAGATCGGTTTATCACATGACACCATTCCTGTACCTCGAGTTTGCAAGCGCCAAACGCAGCGAGCGAATTTACCCTTCCAGACAGCTGAGGAGTATTACTGAAGATCTGTATATGTCCCATTCCTCGACCATGTATTGACTGAGCTGCAGACCCGGTTCGGGAATGATACTATTCCTGTTGGCTTCAAGATCAAGAATCTGCTCAGCAGCGCTGACGGAGATGTTGCTGCTGTACTGGAAGCGGCAGAGGTTTATGAGGCTGACATCGAGACCTTGAGCCTCGTGAAGGCGGAAGCAGAGCGCTGGTATTCAACAACAATGAAGTTCGAATCCATTGGAGATGCCCTTGCCCACGCCCAGACCCGAATGTATCCGAACCTGGCCAAGCTCCTCCGAGTTTTGATCACGCTCCCAGTCTCGAACGCAGAGGCCGAGCGTTCATTTTCAACCCTGAAGCGATCATTTTCAACCCTGAAGCGACTGAAGACCTACCTAAGGAATACTATGGGTCAAGATCGCCTCAACGGCCTGGCGCTACTCGGCGTTCACAATGAAATCAATATTGAAATAGACAGTGTAATCAATGTATTTGCCCAAAAAAAACAGGAGGTTGATGTTCGTGTGAGATCCCATGAACAATGCTGTGTGTTATTAATGTAATTTAGATACTTTTATTAACAGGTTCAGAAGTTCATACACGTTTTTGTTTGTATTTCTGTTTTTAAAGCTACTTTTATCTTTTATTACTTCAATGAGTCCATGTGCACTAACACTACACACGGATCCTGCAATAATTTCTCTCTATGCGAGAGTATACGCGTGCCAGTTCCTTATCACTGACTAGCACAAGCGTGTAACAATATAAAACTAATATACATTCTATTATATATGTATAAAATACAGAAAAATCTGAAAAACATTATTAAGTTAAGTATACCTCAGACTTCTGATACATCAGACTACTCAGAGGAAGGAATTCAGGTTAGTCCCCCACCCCCAAATTTTTATCCTGGATCCGCCACTGGCTACAATAACTCATTGTTAACAACAACACAAGTTAACACAGTTATCATATAAGCAACGCTCACTCGAGTCACTACTGCTGTGATCCGTGAAACTACAGAGGCCAGGCCAATTGTAATATGTTGCTAGATTTAGAGCAAAGTACCTGGATATTACTATTGCATTCAAATATTAATTTGCAAACCTAAATAATGAAAGCTACAATGAGAAAGTTTAAAATTCCATGATATCTAGCTTTTTAAATCCAAATATCCCAAGACATCACCAAAAATCCCAATATCTTGGGAAAAATCACATCGAGAGGCAGCACTGACCAAAAAACGAATATGAGTGATTGGCCTAGTGCTGGGCAAATACCGCTAATTTCAATACCGGAATTACCGGTAAACAACAATGCCGTTACCTGAATTGCCGGTAATTTACCGGTAAAAGACTCGTGAGGTTAGTAGTGACGTCCCAAGTTCGAGTCGCCTTTATGACTTAAATCTAACAAATTTTCATCCTACTATGGTGTGTAGTCACAACTCAAGTTTTGTAACGTCGTCACTATAAAAATCCTGCGCTCCGAGTCGTTATTCCAACTCTCGTGGGCGGGGAGTAGGGAGGGGGTGCGTGTAAGGTCACATCATTACCTCCTCTCCCTCAGTGCCTAGGCCTACGCACCAATCCCCCCTCCCCCTCTCACACTCAACTCCACTTCCGTCTCTATGTAAGTGCAATTTCATACAAAGAATATATTTTTCACATAGAAACACAATTTCATAAAAGAAAAATAATTACATGCATCATTTTTACACATTACACATAAAAATTCATTTCCAAAATCACCCATTTTTCATTTAGTCAGGACAAAGTTTTTTTGTACAATTGAGGTTTTAAAGGTTTTGTGTGAGATGAATTGACATATGTAGGTCATTTTCATAATGTTTTTTTTTTACCAACTTCCTCTTATATTAGGCTCAGGAACACATAATCTCAACCCTTTGAATTTGTCAAAGTTTTTTTTTAATTGTTCATAGTTGTCGTTTTTTATATTGGAATTACGTTAATTTTGTATTAGCAGGACTCTACGATCCCTATATTTATATTATAGTACCTTTAAATGGACAAAAAACACACGCATATATTTTATTTTAATTTTTTATTCTGTGTATCCATTTGGATACATGCCCACCGGAATCGCCAGCGCGCGCCACCTCCACCAATCTAGGGTAAGGCTCGCAAATATTAGTTACTAAGACTACGCGAATAATAATTACATGCGTATCACTAACAAAATATTATTTTTGAATAACACGTTACCTTGCGTCGTAGAGACCACTTCAATGGGCACAGTGTTAATCCACCAGAATCTTTGATCGTCTCTGCCCGCTTATTCTTGTCTCTGCTTTCCGTGAGTCTGTTGTGGTATACTGTATTCCCTGCCCCAACCCATAGCTTATATATATATATCCTTGTCAGTCATCACTCGTGCGAGTCTGATAAGTGTATTTGTGAACTGTTTGTGATTAACTCCAATACAAGTACAGTACAAATAGATTGTAACATGCAGATGGTGTCTTTTCATAAGCAACTGCGTACATTTATAATATGCATATATTAATAATCATTAAATATAAAGTTAAATAATGAAGATCTGGTAAGTGTGGAAACAGTGTCTCTCCAATCTTCCCGTTCTGTGAGCTTTCATGTCCGTTCTACAAACCAACGTGCCTTATTTCCATCCTCTTTCACTTCCGCTAACCATTTTTTAAACAGGGGATCCTTTAACCAGGCAGACTGAAAAGTTTTCGAGTAGTTTGACCACCTCTTCATTTCTAGATCACATAGGCTGACTAATCGAATACATACATTTTGCACTTAACCTCTGCGGGCCGAGATGCGAACCAAACGATCTAGCACGTCTGTTAATTATCATATTCGAATACGTACATTTCGTACTGTGCATCTGTGGGCCGAGAAGGGAGCAGGACGATCTAGCACGTTGAATACGTTCCTGTTAATTTTTCATCCTACGTAGGGCCGTCAGTACTGTCCACTCAGTACCACCAAGCCGAAACGTGCTTACCGCTCTCTGAGTATTATGGGATAGCTTATCGGTTAACGGAGCCTAAACGGTAGCAGATTTTTTGCTGGTAAGCTACCGTCAAGGTTGTTACCGATTAAAACCCGTAACTACCGGTAGCTGCCCACCCACTACCGTCACTCAGTACCACCAAGCCGAGACGTGCTAACCGCTCCACGAGTGTTTGTATAGCTTATTGGTTAACGGAACCTTAACGGTAGCAGAATTATTGCCGGTAAGCTACCGTCAAGGCTGTTACCGATAAAACCGGTAACTTTACCGGTAGCTGCCCACCACTAGTGATTTGCGTCAGGACGAGCCGCGAACAGAGCAAGTGCAACTACATTTAAAAAATGCACTTTCCTCCGGACGCTGGGGCTAGATTTTGTGTTCATACTACTGATTTAATGCTCTGTTCTTCGTTACTCTTGACTTTACATGTGGATTTAATAAATGGTAATATTTCCATTTATGAAAAATAGGATTCTGTACTCTTATTCACTATCTTGAGGTAGGTAGGTAAGATTTCAGAAACACACAAGCATGGATATTTAATGTGAAAATTACATCCAATAGTGCCTAACCTAACCTATCCTAACCTTTCTGTAGAAAGAGTAGCTCTTAAATGGATAAAAAAGTGAAAACTACATTTGTGTGTTACTTGTACAGAAATGGCAGATATTTCCAGATTGATTTATCCTTTCAAAATTGTCAATCAATCAGATAATTTATTGTAAACAGGTTATTTTCTTTGTACAGGATGGTACAGCACGAATTTTCATGGCATTGTATCAGTTGTGCCATATTCACTGTTATGATTAGCTATGAATACAGCAGTGATGTAAGTGGAAGTTGGGATCCATATTTGCATTAGTGTAAGCTCAGAACACTTCCAGTACTACAGATTTAACCTAAACAAAACCAGGATTTTCTTTATGGGACTTGTATGGGGGATTGGTTGGAGGGAAGTATTGAGTTTTGTGGTATTTCCTGAAGGGCTTGTCTAGTTATCTGGGTTTCTATGTGGTTTGGGTTGTTATAGATGTTTGAGTAGTGTGCTGCTGGTGTAGTTTTTTGTTGCATTATGTTGGTGGTGCTTGTGAGATGTACTGTGAAGGGTATGTGTTGTTTTTGTGTAGAATTGTGTTCATGTCATTTTCTTGTGATGTTCTGGTGGATTTTGGTTTCTGTATGATGTCCTCTCAGTGCTCCATTCTGCAGTGTATGTATATTATGTTCAATTTGTTGATTATTGGGAACCATGTTGTTGAGAAGTATGGTGGGGGTTACTAGGCTAGATAGAGTGAGAAATGAGGAGGTGAGGAGGAGAACAGGGGTGAAAAAGGAGCTGGGAGATAGGGTTGATGAAAGAATATTAGGATGGTTTGGACACATGGAAAGAATGAGTGAAGAAAGACTAGTAAAAGAGGTATGGAAGGCAGATGTGGAGGGAGTGAACATGAGGGGACGTCCTAGGATGAGGTGGATGGATGGGGTGAAGGGGGCTTTGGGGAAGAGGGGAATGTCTGTTGAGGAAGGACGGGAGAGGACGGAAGACAGGTGAGTGGAGAATGGTTGTATATGGATGATGTTGTGATTGCATGAGGAGGAATGGGCAGGGGGATGGGGGGTGAGGTAGTATGTGTGAGCAAATTTTGACGCAGCCCAAAGGGATTTCTCCCCGTCCTCTCCTTATATGCAAGGGGGGACGGAGAGGGGGGGTCGCCGATTAAATGAAGCGGCCTTGCTGTGGATGTGCTGTGTCTTGCGACACTGCTTCTGACCCAGGGCGGTGGGGAAGGTGCAGGAATGACCCGTCATCCAGGAGGTGCTCAGATGAGAGGGAGGGTGGGAGGGTGTGGAGTGTATTTAGGGATGAAATGGGTGGGAGTGATTTTATGCCTTTCCCTTTTTGGCTACCTCCCTTGAAAGGGGGAAAAAGCCTTGTTATATGTATGTATGCTGTTGAGGCATATTTTAGGGTGGTTCTTATAAATTGTTTGTAGATTGTTATTAAATTTTCTTTTTGTTGTCCAGTCAGTGTTGGTGATGGTTTTCTGTATGTTTGTTTTCTTGTTGATTTTTGCTGTCAGGTGCTTGACATGTTGGGTGAATGTTATATGAGTATCAATTGTCAGATCCAGAATTTTTGGGTTTCTTTCTAAAGGAAGAATTTGACTATTTAATTTCACTTTTTTATGGCTGTCTGGGATGAGCAATGTTGTTGTTGATTTCTGGGATGAAGCTTCCATTCTATTATTTTTGAACCATAGTTCCAGTTTGTAGGCTTGGGTATTCTTTGCTGTTATTATGCATTTATTGTGTTGGGTTATTATTGTTAAGTCCTCTGCATATGAGGAAACTGGTGTTAAGTTCTGGTTTAGGAGTGGGTGGGTCACTTAAGAAGAGGCTGAACAATTAGGGTGAAAGTATTGCACCTTGATGTATTCTATTGTGTAGTCTTTTTGTACCTGAGATATGGTTATTTTGGGTTACTCTGTATTAGTAAACTTCTTGTCATTTTTATGAATCTGTCTTAATTATCTTTTTGGAGAGTATGTGTCTAGGGACCTTGTTGAAAGACTTGTTCATATGAAGAGCAACCATAACTACTTTCTAGTGAGGTGTTCTTATTGAATCTTTTAGTGCTTGTTGTGTGGTGTTAGGGAGCAGAGTGCTGGTAGAGTGGCCCTTTTTGAAACCATGTTGATTGGGGGAGGCTGGTATTGTATTTCTGTTTTGATTCTTGCTGCACCCGACCTTTCCATCAGCTTGGATATTTTGGTCTGTATGATGCTGGGTCTTCTTGTGGTTTGTTTTGTTTCAAGATGGGCATTATGTGAGCTCTTTTTTCAGATTTTTTATATGTTATTTAGACAAGGGTACTGTAGTTGAAAATATCAGTCTCTTATGGGATTTTGGTCCAGGTGTTTGAGATCTTGTCAGGACTTTTTGTTTTGGAGTATTTTAGGTTCTTTATTGCTTCTTATGTGTCTTTAATGTGGAAAGGGGGTGTGGCTTCTTTGTCAGGTTTTGCATTTCTTTAGTTATTTTCCTGTTTTCTTATGCAGTGGGCTAGTTTTAGAGAAGTGAAAGATTAGTAAAAAGAGGTGTGGAAGGCAGAGGTGGAGGGAGAGAACATGAGGGGGGCAACCAAGGATGAGATGGATGGATGGGGTGAAAAGGGCATTGGGAAAGAGGGGAATGTCTGTTAAGGAAGGAAGGGAGAAGACAGAAGATAGGGGTGAGTGGAGAATGGTTGTATATGGGTGATGCTGTGATGCATTGAAAAGAGTGAGTGGGGCATGGGGGGGGTGAGGGAGTATGTATGAATGATATTTTGATGCAGCCTGAAGAAATTTCTCCCCATCTCTTTTTCTGCATGAGGGGATGGAGAGCTGGGGGTTGCTGATTTAATGAAGTGGCCTTGCTGTGGATGTTGCTTCTTACCCAGGGCAGTGGGTGAGATGCAGGAATGACCCATCATCCAGGAGGAACCAAGAAAGAGGGAGGGAGGGGTGGCAAATGGGAGTGGAGTATTTGGGGATGAAATGGGTGGGAGTGGATTTATGCCTTTGACTACCTCCCTTGTAAAAGAGAAAAAGCCCTTGGTATATGTATGTATTGTAATTTTTTCACTGATGGTGTCCATGATTGATTGTCTGTTTTCACATGCTGTGTTGGAGAAGAGTATGCTATTTTGTGCTAGTGTTATGAGTCTGCCTTTGTTTCTTGTGTTGTCTTCTCTTATTGTTGTGTAACATTGGTCAACAATCAAAATGCTTTCGAGAGCAAAGAATTTCCAACTAATTTTAGGTTCCACAGTTCACTGGAAAAAGTCTAAATGCGAATCCAAAAAGTGAATTTTAAGTGACATGTTACATTTCATGTTCTTGTAAACCTTGATGAGGTTTTCCACTAATTCCTCACAGTTTCCTTCTCTTCTGGTTCCGAGAAATCCATTCACCACTAATTTGAATGCTTCCCAATCAGCTTACTCCTCCCCATTAAGGGTTGATTCAAAGTCATCATCTTTAAGAAGCTCTCGAATCTGAGGACCAATGAAAACTCCCTCTTTTATCTTAGCGTCGCTCAGTGAGGGGAATTTTGATGTTAAATACTTGAATCCCTGACCAGATTTGTCCATAGTTTTTACAAAGTTTTTCATGAGCCCCAGTTTTATGTGTAGTGGTGGTAGCAAAATTTTGTTTGGTTCAGTGAGAGGTGGATGTTGAATATTTTTCATCCCAGGCTCCAATGATTGACAAGGTGGCCAGATTCTCCTGATATAATGGGAACCTCTTGTATGGCTGTCCCATTTACACAATAAAGCAGCAGTAATTGGTGCATCTGTCCCACAAGCCCATCACAAGAGCAACAACCTTTAAGTCACCTCAGCTGCCACTGATGTTCATCATATTTTATGCATTACAACATATGGTTTATATTTTCATAAGTTTCTTTCATATGTGGTGCTTTGCCCACAGGAACTGATGGTTTACTGTTTCTATTATGCAGTGAGACACCTTTCAGATTTGTTTTTAATGAATCTATGAACAGCCTCCAGTGTTTGGGTTTGTATTCGATGTAAAGTGCTTCTATCAGACCATTAATATTGTTGCAGCCACAAAATCACCTTCCATTATGAAGAAATTGTTGAACTGCTGCTGATGGTCATGAAATTTTGAAATTTTGATAATATCTGCTAGCTAATCTGTGAATGGGGCACTTGTTATTTGTGATGTCAATTTTGTTTTATGTATTAGTGCAATGTGTATGATGTGTTCATGTCAGAAGTGGAGTAGTTCTCTATGTTTGTAAGTACATACATATACCAAGGGATTTTTCCCCCCTTACCAAGAAGGTGGCCAGTCAAATGGTATATACCCCCCCCCCCACCCATTCCACTCCCCTCCCCATCCCCCCCCCCTCATCTTAGCCCCTTGTGGATGATGGATCATCCCTGCATCTTGCCCATTGCCTTGGGTGAGAAGCAATGCAGTAAGACACGGCACATCCACAGCAAGGCCACTTCATTTAATTGGCAACCCTCCTCTCCATTTGTTAGTGAGTCTGTGAATGTTTATCTGTAGTACGTTTAAGGTGTGTTTTTGTTTTGTTGTGTTTGTAGGTGTGGGTATTGTTTTGTGTTGGTTACATTTTATTTTATTTTATTTATTTATTTATTTATTTATTTTTGCATTTGGAAGTAAGTCTTGGAGGAGAGAGGCAGAGGAAGTGGATAGTTTTAAGCATTTAAGGCCGTATGTAACAGGAAATGGAGGAGTTGGAGGTGGTTTTTATGTTGTTGGCTAATAAGAGGAGGAAAGAAAGGGCAGGCACTAGTGTATGGTCTCTTCAAGTAAAAAAAATAGAGATATAGGGGAGGGAGAGTGTTGGGAGTAGTGTGTGAAAGTGTAGAGTGTCCCTAGCCAGGTGTCAGCCCTCAGGGCTTCACCTCCCTAGGGAGGTGGGGATAAGATATTTCAACTTGAGGACATTCTTGGATAGCTTGTGTGAGATCTCTTCTTGGGGGAAAGGCATCTATCTCTTCTTGCTGCCCAAAGATTCCAGCAGTGCAGCGTGTTGCAGGCTACATATACAAGCAGCTTGAATATTTGGGATACAAATGAGATTGGTGTGTATGATTTTTTTTTTTTTTTTTTTTTTTTTTTTTCTGCTGTGGATGTGCTGTGTCTTAAAGGAAACAAACAGGGATAGCCCTTCATTCACTAGGTGCTAAGATAAGAGGGAAACAAGGGTGGCGGGTGGGAAAGGATACTTGGCTACTACCCTTATAAGGGGGAAGAAGCCTTTGTATTTACATAGTTGTATTGTATGGGAAGGGGAGCTATGCTCATAGTGACCTGTCTTCATCTCTCAGCATCTAGTTTGTTCTTAAATTTTTGTATGGTGTTAGCATTCACTATTGTTTTGTCTAATTTGTTCCAGACATCTACCATTCTGTGTGGAAAACTTTTTTTTTTTTTTTTTTCAGATCTCTTCTATAACTCCTTTTTGAGTTTTTTTTTTCATGTCCTGTTTTTCTTTTATACCACTTTAATAAGACTTCTCTGTCAAGGACTTCCATGCCTTTCATGATTCTATAAATGGCCAATAGATCTCCTCTTTCTCTTCTTTGTTCCAGGGTTGGTAATTCCAGTTTAGATGATCTTTGTTCATATGTCAACTTTGAAAGTGTTGGGGCCATCTTTGTTGTTGCTCTTTGGATTCTTTCTAATTTCTTTATATTCTTTTTTGTACTGGGTGTCCATAGTGTTGCAGCGTACTCCAATCTTGGTCTTATCAGTGTGACTAATATTTTTTTTACCATTACTTTATCCAAGTAATTAAAAGCCACCTTTATTGATCTTAGTAAATTGTAGGTTTCTCTGACTATTTTGTTTATATGCTTGTCTGGGGACATGTCTTTGGTGATAATTACTCCTAGGTCCTTTACAGTGCTAACTTTCTTTACCTCCTTTGTACCAATTTTATATTGTCCTGATATTCTTTTTTTTTACTTTTTCCAAACTTTATTGTACTACATTTCTTGATGTTAAAGTTTCCCACTTTTGGCTCCATTTCCAGACATTGTCCAGGTCTGTAGTAACCCACAGTCTTTTTCTGTACTTTCTTTAGTAGTTTTGTGTCATCTGCAAAGAAGTTAATATAACATTCTACACCTTTATCCATGTCATTTATATATATAGCAAACATTATCGGAGCTAATACTGAACCTTGTAGGACTCTACTTATCATTTCTTCCCAGGTCAAATTTTTATCTCTAAGTACCACCCTCATTTTTCTCCCATGCAAAAAATCTTTCATCCATTTCAATAATTTTCCATGTACACCTATTGTTTCAAGTTTTCTTAATAGCTTTTTGTGTGGCACTTTATCAAATGCCTTTTGTAAATCCAGGAAAGCACAGTCTGCCCATCTGTCCCTTTCTTGCATTACATCTATTAACCTTGAATAAAAACAAATCAGGTTTGTGGCACATGATCGTCCTTGTCTAAAACCAAATTGTTTTGGATTCAGTATATTGTTTTCTTCCAGATGTTAATCCATCTATTTTTGATAACGTATTCTTTCACATATTTTAGCTATTGTGCTTGTAGGGGAGACCAGTCTATAGTTTGTTGGGTCTTCCTTATCTCCCCCTTTATATATTGGCACAATATTGTCATTTTTCCAGTCTTGCTGTACCTGTCCTTCTTTGAGTGAGCAATCCATTATCTTATATATTTTGTCCATTAGTTCATCTATACATTCTTTTAGTATCCAGTTTGCAATTCCGTCCAGTCCGTGTGATTTTCTGACATCAAGGTTTATTACTTGTTCCTTTATTTCTTTCTGTGTCACAATTATTTCTTTCATTGGGAGGGAACTTTCTCCCTTTCCTTCATCCCAGTTGTGTGTATTTTCATTTGTGAATACAGATTTGAAATGTTCATAATTTCAGCCATTTCTATATCTTCTATATATTCCATATTCCCTTGACATAGTTTCACTATTTCCTGTTTATTTTTTAATTTACCATTTACATATCTGTAGAATAATTTAGGTTGATCCTTACATTTGTCTATTATGTCTTTTTCATAGTTTCTTTTTTCTTCCCTGTGTATTTTTACATATTCATTTCTTAGTTTGATATATATTTGCCACTTACCCTTTTTTTTCCCATCTTTCCTAAGCTTTGTCTATTCTATCTTTTGCCTCACTACATTTTTTGTTGTACCAGCACTTAATGTACACCTTTTCCTGTTTTTGTTTTGGTATGTATTTATCCACTCCTTCATTTTAGATTTGTTTTGATATCCCTTTCTCTTCCATCTGTGTTTCTTCATTTAAGTTTTCCCAACTTGCTTTTTGAAGGAATTTTATGAGTTTCCCAAAATCTGTTTTGAAATTTTATGAGTTTCCCAAAATCTGTTTTGAAGGAATTTTATGAGTTTCCCAAAATCTGTTTTGTTACACATTTGTCTTCCTCTTCTGTGTTTCTCATTTACCAAATAATTTTTTTCTTTTAGTTCAAACTCAGTATGTGGTCACTCTTCCCAATTGGTGTCTTGTATTCCATTTTATCCACAATTTCAGGCTCTAACATAAATATTAAGTCTAATGTCAATGGTTCTTCATTATTTTCTATATCTGGTATTCTCTTTTTTTCTCTTAAGTATCTTTTGCCCATCGAGTCATTTTGTATTCAATGGTCATGTCCAGTAGCTACCGTATTTTTCGGACTATAGCCCGCACCGTTATATGACCCGCACCCCCTTACACCTTAGTGAAAATCCACACAAGACCCGCACCGCTGTATGACCCGCAGTCATATGGCGTGCGCGGCAGTGTAGATCCGACGATGTATACTACCCATGCATGGGTGGCCACAGGCACAGCTCACGGCGGTTGTTGTTACGGCCGGCCGTTGACGTGGTGATCAAAGTAATTTCAAAGCTGAGGCTTTTTCTAAATTTTCTGTTTCATCAATGCTTATGTGATTTATAAAAAAAAAAGATATATGTTTTCCGATATTAGCAGGTTTCTTGGTGATATCTTGCTTTTCAGGATTCATCACAATTTGGCTTCTGAAGCTGCCACTAGATTTAGTGGTAGCTTCGATGAAAGAGGGGTGATCTCGAAAGTGTGCAACTGATCTTACGATGCCTTTGAGATGGGTCGAAGACGCGGCATTGCGATTCATGATCATGATACTAGTATTCCTCCAGTCCTATTTATTTCTGATTGTGATGAAGATGAAGAATAACCAACAAATTAATTTCAATATTTTATTGCACTTATATATATATTACAAAGAACCTTAATAAATTTGTGTGAATAATGCCATAAAACCCTGTTTGATTGTTTACCAGTAATTAATCACTTGGTTTATAAATGCCATACAAACACTGGTAATTAATTTTTAAACCAAACAATTTCCAATGGTTAGTTTTCAATAGAATAGAACAATAATAGAGCACATTACTGAACTGTTATGAACAGAGTCAATGGAGCACATCGTTATTAGAAAAAAAAACAGTGATCACAGACGACAGTCAATGTTTATGAAGGCATATCATCGCTCACGAAGCCATCGAATTCCTCATCCTCTGTATCGTCATGGAGGAGGTTGTGGTATAAATCGGCCAATTCTGATGCAGTGACCTCAACCGTTTCCATTTCGATTTCGGATTCGTCCGATTCCTTTTCCGAGTCGTAGCATGCATCGAACATTGCAGGATGGCACATTTCTGATTTACGGAAACCGTTCTGAATAGTCGATTCTTTAATTTTCTTCCATGCTTGAACGACCCACATGTAATACACAAATTTAGCATTAAGGAATCAGGTACAGTTTGTAATTTGTAATTGCGAAAATGGCCGCCCGCTTGTTTTTGTTTGATCGCGACACACGATGTTGGTGTTGGTACCGGTCACTTGTATTGTGTTCATGCTGTTTAGTTAAGCCTGTTTTATTTGTGATAATGCCTTTATTAATAACAAGAGCATGTAAAGCGGGTAAGACAAATCCTACCTTCTCTTTGTCGTTTGTCTCGATCGTACGCGCTGTATTATGACTTTAATAAACTTTCATACAAAAAATCCGGTCGGTCCCCCCGCAAATCCCCGATCCGAGAGGGCACCCAGCTAAACTAATCGTTCATTTTTTTTTCTTTTTTTTTTTTGACTGCGTAAGAGGGCAATTTCTAACCAGAATCCACAGATAACCCGCACCTTTATATCACCCGCACCCCCGAAATTTGGCCCCTTTCTGAGGCAAAAAGCCGCGGGTCATACACCGAAAAATACGGTATATTTCCCTAAAGGTCTTCTCCACCTTTCACTGTTATCTCCTAACATATTTCTTTAGAGTTAAAGTCACCCATAATTACTAAGTTTCCTTCTTTTCATATATCACTACAAATTTTCTACTTTTCATGTCACTATTATCAAGTTTTATCATAATCAATTCCACATTATTTCCTGTTATCTTTGCCTTAGTCAAAAACATGACTCCTCCACCCTGTTTCTCCTCTCTATTTCTTTACCCAGTGATTATATAAACCTTGTCCAACAGAATTTGGTGGTAGTGAACCTTTTAATTTCGTCTCAACAATTCCCATTATATCCAGTTTCTCTTCCGCCAAATAATCATTTAATTCATTTAATCCTGAAATCATGTCATCTATGTTGGTATACGTTACTTTTAATTTTTTCCTTTTTCCTCTTTTATATATATATATATATACTGTATATATATATATATACTGTATATATATATGTATATTATATATATATATATATATACTGTATATATATATACCATTTTCTCAGCCTGAAGTCCAGTACACTCTCTCTCTCTCTCTCAAAAAAAAAAAAAAAAAAAAGTTCTTTTCGGTCTCTGTTCTCTCTCTCTTTTCCATTAGCTCCATTTTTAGTGTCTTTTCTCTCTTTTTTATCCATACATTTTTGTAATTTTCACTTTTTGCCAATTTTGCTGTATTTGTTAGTACTTCATCCACTATCACATGAGACCTTAGTTTAATTTTTAGTGGTCTATTTTTTTCTTTAGAGTATAGTCCCATTCTATGCACTTCTATTTCTTTTTCATCTCTTGCCCCTCCTCTTGCATCCCTTTTCAGAATTTCATTTGCTATTTTTTTCACTCTTTCTCTTAACATTGTATTTTTCTTTAATACCATATACTACTATACACTTTTTTTTATCAACTGTGTCCCTGACCCAATTTTCTTTCTCTTTAATTACTTTAATGACTGTTTCCTTTGCATTTTCTTCTACTTGTACAATTCCCTTAAAAGTTATGTTTTGGTTTTCCTGATCCATTTTCCATTGATTTTTTATTTCTTGAAGATCTGTCTCTTTGATGGTTTCTCCAACTTTCTTGGTCATAACTTATATTTGTTCTTTTACTTATTTTTTCAAAGTCTTATTTTTGTTAGTATCTTAATTTCTCATCCTGTTGTTCTCATGTTTGACTATGTTTAATTCCTTTTTTAGATCATTGAGCTCTCTGTTTCAGAATTTGTCTTTTCATCTCGTTCACTTCTCGATACATTGCCCTGTATTCTGTTTTCAGATCTATAATTTCATATGTTAGTTCTGTAATCTCTCGATTTCTTAGAATATTTTTATATCTTGTTTCCCTTTCTAATTCTATGCCTTTATTGTTCTACCTTTTCTTGCAAACCCAGAAAATCCTGTGATATTTTTGTACCTTTGATTCCTCTGTGGCTTTTCTATGTATGTTGCAGCTCTTTTTTGGGATGACACCTAATGGCGATTCAACCCTACTCACATCTAGTCTTTTCGTTGGTTCACCATATTATATATATATATATATATATGTATATATGTATATATATTGTTTGGCTTCAAGATTGGTATTATTATGAGCTATTTTCCAGAGGTTTGGAATGTCGTTTAGCTAGTAGTTGACAATATCAGTTAAGGCTCTTGTGGCAGTTTGAGGTGGATGTTTGGAATCTTGTCTGGACCTTCAGCTTTAGAGCTTTACTAATTTCTTTATTGCTTCTTCTGTGTCATTACTGTGGAAAGGGGAGGTGGCATCATTAACAGGTAACATGTTCTTTTGTCTATTGCCAGATGATTTTATCAACTGAGGTTAAAACCCCTAACTCAAAGAATTTTATTTGAATTCATAGTATGCTGTTGCTGACAGTTCACCATATCTCATCTTTGACAGTATTGCACCAATACCAATGACTGTTTTGAGCTCATGATGTTAGGTAAAAAGGTTTGGTCATTAGGGTGCATGTGTATCCATCCATATACCAAGGATTTTTCCCCTTATAAAGGAGGTAGCCAAGTCAAAAGTCACACGCACTCCCACCCATTCCACTCCCATCCACCTGCGAGCATGTGGTCTCTTAATATTTTTAAACTAGGGGATTGTTGTTGTCTCGTATCAGAGAGTTTTGTTTGAATGGGTTGTTTTGCAAATTTTCTTCTTCAAATGACAATTATATCTGATCATTATGTTAAGAAAAAACAATTTTCAACATAGACTTTATTATTATTAAACATCTTAACTATGATATATATATACAATGACTATTCAATATGGTCTGATTTTGTACATAATAAAATGATAACTTTTAGAATCCTGTTTTTTATTATCATCAATAAAATATTTACAGACTTTCACAAATTGTAACATTTGGCATAATTAGTTGTTGTAATTCCCAAATTGGAGGAGTGAAATATTAAATGATCTGGTAAACAGATGTGTTGCACTGGCTTATGCCATTGCAGTTGTTAGTTGGGACTTCCAACCCCACAATAAAGAGGTAAAACTGGTCACACACTAAACTAGGATGATGCACATGATGGTCTATATCTCCCCTAGTCTATGACACAGGAACAATGTCATATACTCAAAAAGTGACACAAGCAGCTAAATTGTTTAAAACACGTACAAACACACGCACACACACTCACTCTCTTGGGGAAGAAAGGAATCTTGATGGATACTCAATTTGGATTCAGAAAATGAGAGTTTTTTCTAACTAGCCTGCTAATATTTTTATTTGAGTGGTTGTGCTGAGAGAAGGTTAGTTGGATTGTGTATACTTGGATTTGGAAAATGATTTTGACAAGGCGCTGCATAAGATATTAACAGGGAGGTTAGAAAACAGGCTTTAAGGGGAATACATTGGACTGGGCAAAAGACTAAGTAACAGATGTGAAGAAACAACGGTGAAAGAAGAAAAGTCTGAGTAGAAAGAGGTGACTAGTGGGGTACCACAGGACTTTGTTCTGGCACTGGTAATGTTCCTTCTGTATATCGATGATAAATGTAATAGGTAACTATGGAACCTTATTTGCAGATAATGCCAAGATTATGAAAGTGAAAAGTGAAGAAGAATGTAAACTACCTCAGAAAACCTAGATAAAGTTTATGAATAGAGCCAGGAGTGGACAATGAACTTCAATACAAAATATCTTGGAATAAGGTCGAAGTAAAATGGGAGATGAATCGATTGCAAGGCCAAAAGAGGAAAAGGAATTATGGATTCTTGATCAGGGATGATCTATCATTGGAAAGTCTTTTAAAAAGGACAAGAGGGAATTTTAAAGTTGCTGAAAAATAAGTGTCCTCAATACATAGATGAAGACGTGAAAAAAGTAAATGAAAGTCTAATTCAGCCCAGATTGATACATGCAGCTGTTGTGTGGTCATCACAATCAAAGAAAAATAAAAGAAACACAGGAAGAATACAAAGAGCAGCAACTAAGAATATTCAGAGCCAAAATGATGAGACATATGAAGAGAGACTGAAAAAACTAGGACTTCACACACAGGAGGAGCAAAAAGAGAGATGACCTGATAATGATATTTAGATCAGAAAAAGGTACACAGAAAATGGGCAGAGAGGATCTGCTGGAATGGGATGAAAGATCAACAAAAGGTTGTTATAAAAAAGTGGGGGAAAAAGTTAAGAAGTACAGCTTGTGTATATTATGGATTTGTGGAACAAGTTGGATGGAAATATAAGCCCAGAAAACAACATAGATTAATTTAAGGCAAGGTTATATATGTGGAGACAGGACTCCATAAACACAGCTCCCACTTCATATACAACAATTAGGAGAGGAACAAACACACACACTCACACACACACTGTAACAAGTTTCCTTACTAGGGGAGGTTGCTATCCTATCCTTGAAGACAAGTTAACCTGGCACGATGAGAGAGGATTGGGCATTTTACAACCCTGCAGAAATTATGCTCCTTTCCAGATTCCCCATGCCCTGATTTTCCACTCAAAAGAAATCCACGGAGAGGATAACAAGCCTTCATTCTTCCTTGCCAGACCACCACTCATAGGTACCTGTCACTGGTCCTTGTGTAAGTGTTATATGCACATATGTATGCATACATACATAAACATGCACAAGAGAATTGAATATTCACTTCCTGAATGAGTAGTTTACATACATTAATCTCCATAATATATATATATATAATACTGAAATATGTACTAACTAGAATTACTAAACAATTCTACTAATGTTTATGTAATCCTGTCTTTCAGTATAATTTTTTTTACCCTATCAACTGCAGCAGTTATATACCAAGTACATCAAAGCTTTTGTGAATATACAAGTATACACTGCCACAAAGAAAAAGACACAGCATTCAGGTTTATGTATTTTATTTCCAATGAGGTGACAAATAATGCTGTGTTCTTTTGTGGGTTTACCAAGCCATCCAAATACAACTGAATGTTGCCAATGCCATAACACATTCAATCAGTCCTGTTATTTTGCTACACACTGTTTATATACTTTTATTTTCTCAAGTTTCCATCATGGGTTTGTGCTGTATTATCTTTATGTACAGATGCTTGGAGGTTGGAGGCCTTTGTTGTAATTCTTCATCCAGTTTTATATTCACTGTTGTAAACAGCGAAACCCAATCTCAACCACTCTATTTTGTCAAAGTTTTAACCTACTTTAAAGTGTTTAATTTCTGGGTGATCAAAGAAGATTTACTTAAAACTTCCATTTTCATGTTGAGTTTAACCTTTCATCTGTACATACATGATGCACACATGCACACACACACAGACACATAAACACTCATGTGTACACACACACAACCCCCACATTTACAAACTTATTGTATGATGAGCTTTTAGCCACTCTCCAGTTGATGGAATGCCCAGTAAATGTTTATTAATTGTTCTTGAGTATAAACAATTTTTTTTTTAATATTCTCACTACACGTACAGTAACATTTGCCTTACAAACAGCAGAAAATGTAAAAGAACATCTGTACACATCTCTCAATCATGTAATACAAAAACTGAATACAGTTCCTTCAAGTATACTTGACTTTGCACCTAAATCTTCTCAGATGAAATATGGACAAAGGACTCGGACCACCAAGCGGTTCTCCAGGGCAAACCTTTGGATGGAATTTTGTACACACGTGTCAAGGGAATTTCTCGACATGCTCTTCCACATAGAGGCCACATGCCAAAGAGCTAGAAGAAGAAATGACATGTGGGGAAATGAAGACACAAGAATGAACTTAAATGGAGTAGAATAGAAAAACACATGGACTATGAAAAGTACATTACGAGTTGAATGATGATGACACTAATCATGATGATACCTGGCAGAGGGGGAAGGAAGATGGGAGAAAAACAGCATTTCTTGTTAAAGGAAGAGCAAGTATATGGCAATGTCTACACTATCCATGGACACAACTGAGAAATGATATATATGTATCTATATGTATATATATATTACAGACAAGCTATGCAAGTCCCACCAGAAAATTGGGGTTTCCATAGCAAAGCAAATACCATATCAGTTTGAGGGTAATCAAGCAAAACCTCAATAGTAAACATGGCTTACAATACTTATCAAATCCAGCATTCAAACATGCTGTGGTTATTTTCCAAGAAAATAATAAAAAAAAAAAGTAAGGAAAAAAAAAATGGTGGCACATAAAGATTAAAACTCCCATAACTCTCAACTCCCCTCCTGCAACTTGCCCATCAACTTCTCCACCACCCATTACATCACACACTTCCCTAAGAAAAACAAACTTCCTCTGGAAGTAACTTGGAACAAAATAAGCCAAAAAAATAACATCATGGGACCAAAAAATTAGCACACAATGATAACTCAGTGAGTGAAAGCACAAACAATTAGGAGTTGCTACACAACTTATGAGCACAATAATTCATTCATTAATGAATATTCTTTGAACTACTCTTATCTCTTTGTGGTGGTTTTAGAATTGCTCTTTTATCATTTGATATCCAACATGTAGCATCATCATAATCAGTTATGATACTATTTCCTTATCCTTGGACTTCTGATAGCCCTATCAACAGTATTTATCACAACAACCAATTTAACACCAGATAAACTTTGATTTCTTAAACCTTTGACAACTTTTCCATCACCATTTCACATAACATTTTCAAGTTCAAGTATAATACATACATTCAGGATACTACGAGTGATACTTGAGAGTTCTCCCTTGAGGGTAGCCTTTGCTCTTTTTATCAGCTGCTGGAGAAGTGGCAACTGAAATAGCCTGCAACACCAGTCAGTTGGTTTTGAAAATGATCTAGAACAAGACAAGAGCTCTCCTGAATCTACATCAAAGTAGGATGAAGCTGAAAGTGATATGGGTTATACAAGGCAAACACATTTAGATGACTAACCACAAGTAAAATTTGGGGCTGTAGTAGTAGTAGTAGTAGCATGATCTTAAAGCAAATGCTTGTGTAACTTCATGACAAGTGTCACATTTGCAAAATCTATTAGAAAAAAAAATATCCTTGCAGTAATACTTTTGGAAATAATTTTTCTTAATGAAATGTGAATATCATATCACATATATTAGTAGTATAAATATCAATTCACACTGATTCTCTATAAACATATTTCCAGTGACTTAATGGTGGTTGCTTCTTTCCATCAATGAACTAATATTAATTCAGGCACAAAAATTCTCGAGACTAACTTAGTCCCTCAAGGCTTACATTACTTTCTCCATCAATATAATTTTTTATCTTTTATATCCATAAGGACTCAACACAAACAAGAAAACATATTTACATTATTCAGAATCCTTTGGTCAACTGCTTTCTGTAGTACGTGTAACTCTTTGAAAACTCCATTTCACTTATTGTTTGAAATTTCAGTACTCAATAATTTTCATATGCTTTAAGTATAATAAATACGACTCCAGTGTCTACCCATGATTCTCCAAGTTTCTTGGCAAAACCTTACTGGTAAACAGGAGTGAGATTTAGGTGAAGATTGAGACGTGCATTCTCCTGCTGGGAGCTGCTGGTGCTTCCGGTGCTTCCGGCACCGCTGCCATTGGTCATTCCTACATGGTCCCGCCTAGTCTTGATAGAAAGGATGATATGCAATACCATTGCTTTGCAGTCTCCACAGACACACATCAGCTCTCCACGGATACGGTCCTCATCCCTATTTGTTTTCGATCTTGCCAGTTGTTTTCTGTTACAATAAATTCATAATTAGTGATTTTGATATCTCTATAAATAAAGCTTCTTGGTTTAATAAGTTTCAACAACAATAAACTGCATGTAACTGCATATTAGAAGGAAATTTAAGTGAACCAGTTAATAGAAATCTTGAACTTACTGAAGATATAAGTCATATTGCCATGGGATGTCACGAAAGCGAGCAATAGTGCGTGCTCGAACCAGCTTACGCCTAAAGAACACCCAAAAAAGAAAATGGCTTAATATTAAATACAATTGTTGGCCATGCACAAAGAGGAAGGCATGCACATGCAATGACCACAGTGTGTGTGAAAGTGGTAGTTGCCAACAAGTATAAAAATAAACATGATGTGAGGATGGAACCTTTATTAGTATGATGTTTTGATCATTACAGCCTTTTCAAGTGCATAGTCATAATACTCATGACTGAAATTAATTACAAGGAAGGAGGTAGGGACGGTGGGAGGCAGAGAGGGGTCATTGAATACTAGGAAATATTAACGAGAAGTGGACCAAATGTCTGGGAACAGGAAAAGTTAAGGATAAGATGAAACAAATGACTGGGTGAAGAATATTAGCTCACAACCAAGAAACGAAAATAAGAAGGGTGAGCAATTATCTACTGAGGAGTGACAATGACCTTGAGAGGAAAAAGGGAGTTTGGAGGGCAACTAGGGAAAACTTAAAATTTTGTTGGCAATGGGTATTAAAGGAATCAGGTGGGGTGAGATACTGAACAAGCCCAAGGTCAATGTCCATCGTCAGTAGACAATTGCTAACCCTTCTTATTTTCTTCTTCCTTTTGTTCCTTAATTGTGAGCTAATGTCCTTCACCCAGTCAATTATTCTATCTTATCCTTAAGCTTTCTGTTTCCAGACATTTGGTCCACCTTCTTAACCTTTCCTAGTATTCAGTGACCCCTCTCCCCACTATCTACCTCCCTCCCTCCCATCCTCCCCACATTCCTCTTATTTAATCTCTGTCACATGTATTACTCGCGGCCTGAGTGGGTTAGGGTGTCGTTACCTGCGGCGTAGGTCGAGGTGTGGGTGGTTCAAATCCTGCCACCGGCGAAGTTGAACCAAAGGCATGGTTCATTAAATTCCATGCTACAAAGCCCTCTATGAGGGGCACCATCCTAGCCTCCCAATAGGGTGTGTGTGTGTGTGTGTGTTTGGCGTTACACTATATCACATGTATTATGACTATGTACTTTAAAAAGCTGTAACAATCTCTGTCCTCACATGGTGTTTATTCCAATAAAATGACCACAGTCTTGCAAGCATTCCATCAAAGAAAGCACTTTCCATTAAATAGTGATAATCAGTAACAATGTCATAACACCCCAAATCATGCATATCAAACCAGAACAAAATCCCATTAAAGCAACAACACTGAACAGTAGGTAGGCATGAACAAAAATTATAGAAATAAAAGATGTATCACAGTCTGAGTAAGTAAAAATGATGTGTGTGTGTAATAACTTGTTCAGTTTACATGAGACTGGTTATTATAGCCTATATCTCCCAATGGGCGAGATGCAGGGACGACCCATCATCCAGGAGGAGTCAAGAAAAGAGGGAGGGAAGGGTGGTGAATGGGAGTGGAGTATGTGGGGATGAAATGAGTGGGAGTGGATTTATGATTTTTGACTTTGGCTACTTCCCGTGTAAGGGGGAAACAATGATATATGTATTCCTGCATCTCCCAAACTTGATTTGTGTACCCAACGGGCTGATATTTCCCATTAGAGGCATTTAAAATGCTGGTCATCATGATAACTCTTTTTGTCTGTAAGATAGATTGTATTTTGTCATCAATGATGGGTAGCAGAAGTTAGAAGTGATCAGCATTTCTCTTTTGAGTGGAAATTAGTCTCCAATCATAATGAAATATAGTGACTGACCCACGGGGATGTCACTAAAGATAGAGTAAATGTTGTGGGACAAAATTAACCAACACCTTTGGGAATATTGTATTGAAGAGTGGTAAAGGAAAAATTTAAAGAGGGTGGGTAGCAGAAAGGAGGGATAAAGAAGTTAAAAGTGATGAATATTGCTTTACAATACAAATTAGTTTTCAATGATATAAGAATGCTACCTGATTGGTAGGTAGGTGTGTCACTGAGGCCCCCAAATTTGACTATAAAACTTGTGCAGTCAATGCCTCATATGGGGACAGGGGGGGAGGAGAAAAAGGGAGAAGCAAATGAATAAGGGTGAATAATTACCAGTTTGGTAAGCGCATGTTATATGTACTCCCTAAGGATGGAAAACAATGTCAACATTACTACTTCCAACCAGGAGATATAGGGAAGCAGGTTGCACCCTACTACTAACTTTTCACGCAAGACCATCAAGGCGGCGTCGTTCCTGCAGCATCGGAAAGTTATGCAGCGTCGTGTAGCTCGTCTGCAGAAGAATGTACAAGCCGTGGCAGGCAGGAGGCCCACATCCAGAATGTGGTGGGGAATGGGGGAGGGGAAAAATCAGAGATGAGGGTGGAAGACAGGAGAGGGGAGAGATGGTAGAAGAATAAATAGGATGAACAGTTGGGGAATGAAGAGTGATTATGGAATCAAAGAAAGGAAGAGGGAGAAGTAGGAAAGGGGATAAATGAGTGGAACAGATGAGGAGGGGGAGAGGTAACATGATAAAAGGAATAACAATGCAAAGATAGAAGAAGAAAGAAATGTGAAGGAAAAATGTTGGGAGGGACAGATGAAGAAGAAATGGAATCAATAATGGAAAGATGATAGGAAGAAGTAAATAATAAAAAATAAATAAATAAAATTGATAATAAATGTAGGGGCTCAGGAGGATGAGAATGTGAAGGTGGGTTAATGATGGAGGTGTGGGAAAGGGAGATATGAAATGGCAGCAAGGAATGGGGAGGTGAAAAAATTGGAATAAGGAGATGGGGGGAATGAGGGAAGGATTGTGGGTGACAGGTGAATGATAGGTGGTGTGTAGGGTGGATAATGAAACAAGAATGAATGGGGAGAATGAGTAAAAAGTGAGTGACAACTCATGGAGGAAACATTGAAAATGATGAGTGAAATATGGTGAAGGGAGGGATGGGAGAATTAATCCCAAATATGGGAAATTTTAAAAGGGGTAGGAAGAAGGAAGGATGGGGAAATTGTGGAGATGAGATTCAAAATGAGAGAAAGGGAAAGGAAAAAAAAAAAAAAGTGGGATATAGAATGGGTGGAAAGTGGGTGAGAAATGGGATTGGAGTAGAAAATGGATTCAGAAAAGGAAGTGTAGTTGTTGGGGAACAAAGTGGGGAAGGAACGGGAAGCATATTTAGAGAATAAACAAGAGTTGGAATGGGAAGTGAGGAAGGAATTGTAAAAGGGGGTTTGGAGCAGGAAATAGGTTTGTTTCCCAATGAGAAATGGGTTCAGAACAGGAAATGGTTGAAGAAATGAGAAGTACGGCTAGAGCACTCGAGAAGGAGAGGGAAGTGGAGTGATAAATGGGGACAGGCAATTACAAGATAACCAGTGTGACAATCAAAGCCGCATGATTGGGGAGCCAGAAGAAGGTGAGTTGGGAGGTGGGGATGGGGAGATGGGGAAGGTGGGGTATTCCAGGAATGGGGAGGATGATGGGGGTGGCAAAGGTGGAAAAGTGGATTGGGTGGAAGAAGTCAGAGCATTTAATGATGGCAAATGGGGAAGTGGAGAAGAAAAGGAATGTATAGAGGATGGGGAGGATGAGGTTTGAGGGGAGGAATAGAATATTTGTCCAATGTGGGAGAATGTACGGGAGGATACGGAGTAAGGTGAAGGGAATGGAGAGTGGTGGGGAAGTAGAGGCGAAGAATTTCGGGGCAGAGAGAATTGGGAGTGTGGATGTGTGGGGAGTAAGGTTGAATGTGGGCATGAATTATGAGTGGGTTGAGGTGGAGAATAGGGAAGGGGACAGGAGGTTGAAGGAGGTGTAAAAGAGGATTGGGACGGAAATCGGTAGGAACAGGCGATTGGTGGGGAAAAGGGTTGCCCAGAGGGTGAAAGGGAGGAATGGGTGGAACAAGGAATTGAGGTAAAGGTGGAAGAGAGGAGTGGAGGAGGTGTAGTGGAAATAGAGTTGGTGACAGAGGTGGTGCAAGTTATGGGGGTAGTGTGGGTGGTAGGTGAAAAGTGGTTGATGGAAGGAGAGTGGATGGTAGAGAGAGAGTGGCTAGTGGAGATGGAGTGGTTGGAGGGAAAGTTTATGATTGGGGAGTTCCTCATGGTAGGAGGAGAGTTGGAAATAGTGGATGGGAAGTAAAAGACAGATATGAGGAACAAAATTGCATGAAAAAGATAGGCAAGAACCATGTGGCCAAGGTGGAGAATTAGGTGCAAGTATGCCAAACGAGGAAGAAAACAGTTACGAAAGAGGAGGTCAAGAGAAGAAATGATGAATGTATGGAGGGAGATGAAACTACAAGCGGAATGGTGAAGAGGAAGGAAAGGAAGGGAAGGGGTTGTATGATATAGAAAATAAAAGTCAATGATAAAGATAAAAGGATGAGGGAGGGAGGAAAGGAGAGAATGTTCATATTGATTGTGAGGTGTAGAGGAAGCCATGGAGGGTTGCAAGCATACATGCAGGATGCCAGGAGATCACATACCGGTAATATGGCAAGGAGAGAATAAGCAGAATTAGAACATTAGGCTTCACAAAATACAAAGACCAATCCCTTCACTACAGTGATATATATTCATCATATTTTCCTGGTTGGTTTCAACTTGATTTTATTCTGGTGAAGGGAGATTCATAAGACAGAATTTTGAACAATCACCATCTTCCTCTGTCCAGTATCCAGCTGAATAGATTGGCAGTAATCGCCAGAACAAAACTTTGTTTGTCACTGTAATGAAGGGATTGACAAAAAGCACATTCAATACAACCAGGGTTCTCAAACTTTGATTTGCAACCTCTGCTGAGGAAAGATGGCGAGGAAAGGAAAAGGGAAAAAAAAAAAAAAAAATTATCATAAATTTGTTCTATAACTCTGACCAGTAGGTCTGTAACCTAAAGTACATGGGTGAGTGTGAACACATGTTCTTGAACAAGGTTGTGGAAAGCACTCTGAGGGAGGTATGGGGCCACCAGTTTCTAATAACATTAACTGCAGGATTGTTAACATCAATGTTTGAGAACCGATTGCATATGATACAAGCAGCAAGCATTGTTAATTGATAAACAAAGCATAGAATAGAAGTGGAGAATGGATAATCACAATTTATCATATCTGTGAGTTCATTCATTGTTAATGTGGTCATCACAGACGTTGCAGACAGCATCACAGAAAGCCACATGCAAGACAGATGTTAAGCAAAGACTTACTTGCGAATGGCTTCATTAACCATAGGAGCTGGCGGCTGCACGGGAAGTGACATGGGTCCGTCACTTCTGCCTGGAGTTGGGGATGAGGGAGCGGAACCTACGCTTCCGCTGAGACTACTTCGGCGATCACTGCTGCTGCTACCACTACCACCGCCACCACCACCACTTGTGCTGGGCATAGAAAATTCCTGCAGAGTAGATCCTGCAGTTAGTGTCAAGAGTATTTCTAGTTGGCACACATTACTCATTACACACTTCATAAGAACAATTCGTTAATGTGTATAAACTGACTAGTCAATAGTTCTACCAAGCTGTGATCATCTAAGAGGTCATTGTGAAAATAGTGTTTTGATTTTTTTTCTCACGAGCTCATACAAAATATAAACAACCTTATAAAGTTCAGCTAAGCAGGCAGGCAGATAGATCATGCTCTTCACACTCGTATATCATCAAATCACAAACAAAATTATTCATCTTTTAAGCTGAGGGAAGTTACAGGCGATCCTGCCCACACAGACGAGAGCACTGTAAGATGCTTCATCCTGACCTTTATCAAGAAAAAAATTTATCTACAAAATGAAGGCAAGCCAAAGTAGAAAGGCCTTTCATTCCATGGAAAGGCTTAAGCTAGTTGGTGCCACGTGAGGGGGATGGGCAATCACCCGGAGAGGGGCAGCCCAAGAGAATTTATTCAGTATTAATTTGCAGCCACAGGGTTCTCTCTGCAGGAACCCTACAGCATCAAGAAATGCAGCAACAGCCACCGACTAGGCCCATACATCTCTTGGTCGAGATCCTGGGCCCGGTCTGGGGACAGAGCACCAGCTCACAGGGCTGCACCCCTAGTGAGAAGGAAGAGGTAAATGAAGCAAGTGAGAGGTTGCCAGCTCTTGCTACTTGAGCTAAGCTTCAAACCAACACGAGCGTCAAAGCTACGTGGGGCTGTGAGTGAGGGCTTTTGGTACCTGGTAGTCTAGGATGGACTTTATCCATTTCAGGCTTTTTTGCCTTTGGTGCTTTTTTACCTGCACTTTTTTAAGGACGCTGCCAGGCAGAGAGGACTGGAAAGGAATCAACAGCTAGAACAGGGTACGCTGAAACACTATATGGCATGCAGCCAGGGACAATGTTTACCTTTATCTTTTTTTTTTCTTAATCCCTAAAAGAACTTTGTCCCAGTGCTATGCTGATATTTTCTAGAAACACTACAATCCTATTAAGTCAGCCTACAAAGGAAGGGTATTGTAAAAGATTGTCTTGAGCACACAACTCCAGGAACTAACATATGACTTACTGGGCATAAACTATCAAAACATTAATCATACTTTTTTTTTCTATTTTATAAATTCATTGCTGGACAATAACATTTTTTAGCTTCTGCCCTCTCGATCAGTGTCAGTTGCAAGCCCTGGACGCTTGTGGACAGTGACAATTAAATCTTGTAATTTTTTGGAGGTATTCAGTAAAAAAGCAAGCTATCTGGCCCATACCACTATTTGAGAACTAAAACTATCACTAGAGACTGCTTCATATAACATAAAATCTAATACATTCTTGAACGTTACCTGTAGTCTGGATAAGAAAGCCCTTGGAAGGGATACTGAACCATCTTCATCATCATCCCGTGGAGAAAGGGCGTGTGGCGTGAGAGCAAACACCGGGATGTTGGAGAAGTGCTCCGTAGGGATACGCATCTGTAGTGATTGTGTGATTGATCAGTGATTGCCTATGAAGCAATTGATTAAGTGATAAGATAAGACATATATTTCATGTCTGGAGGGGTTGCTGGAACAGTTGGGTGGTCAGTCTTGGAGTGACTGCTTTGTGGTCTGAGTGTGAATATAGTGTTGTATGGATGTGACTTGCGACACTGCCTCTGATCCAGGGCAGTGGACAAGGTTCAGGGATGATCCGACATCCAGGAGGTGCTAAGATGGGAGGGAGGGTGGAGGGGAGTGGAGTGTATTTAGGGATGGAATGGGTGGGAATGATTTTATGCCTTTTTCTTTTTGGCTACCTCCCTTGTAAGGGGGAAAAAGCCTTGATATATGTATGTATGTATGGATGTGTTATGTGATATTGTGTTGTTTGGTCCCTCTTCCCCATTCAAGAGTGGTTATAAGTGGCTGAGGAAATGGCACAGTCTGAAGGGTTGTTCTTGTCTGCTTTGTATATTTCTGGAATGGATTGGGTGTAGCAATATAATCAAGTACATACATATACCAAAGGCTTTTTCCCCCTTACATGGGAGGTAGCCAAAAAACAAAGGCATAGAACCACTCCCACCCATTCCATCCTCTACATATTTCACACTCTCCTCTACCCTCTTCCCTCCTCCTTATCTTGGCACCTCCTGGATGACAGGTCATCCTTACATCTTGTCCACTGCCCTGGGTCAGAAGCAGTGTCGCAAGACACAGCACATCCACAGCAAGGCTGCTTCATTACTGGGGGTAAACCAGTAAATCAGATTTGACTGTTAGGCCCTGCTGTGGTAGTACAGTGTCTTGCTGTATTGCCTCTAACCCAAGCCTTGTGGCAGGGGACAGGGATGACTTTTCATCTATGAGGCACTACAATATGAGGGACAATGAATGAGTTCTTGAATGGGTGTCAATAGGTATGATATTGTATTGTTTTCTAGAACAGAAGCTCATACTGTTATTTTGAATGAGGTGACAAACTATCAGCTGTAGTTGAATAAAATCATTTGGCTTCAGCAAAAAAAAAAAAAAAAAAAAAAGTAAATAAATAGAAAAAAAAAAAATATATATATATATATATATAAATAAAAAAAAGTTATACTATTGGTCACACTCTTATAAGGAGTGAAAAAGCCTTTTGGTACATATGTATCAGTTTGTATGTATTACCAGTTAATAGGGTCAAATTTATTGCTTTCCATTTAGTAAATTACAGAAGGAATGGAGAAAGCAGAAGATAGTGATGAATGGAGAATGGCTGTGTAGAGATTATACTGTGATGGATGGAAGAGAGTGGGTGGGGGTTGTGGGGTTAGGGAGTGGTTATGTGTGAATGATATTTTAGTGCAGCCTGAAGAGATTTTTCCCTGTCTTCAATGTTTCTGTTGTTTTACAGAGGAGACTATATCAAGGGGCATAAACTATGAAAGGATTACAAAGGAGGAGCATGCTGACAGGAGACCTTTTGGTCCATAACTAGGTTGGATGCGGAAAAAATTATGATAAATGAATAAAAGATAAAAACTATGATAATATAAATAAAAAATGAAATAAATAAATGCATAGGTATAGTTAAATAATAAACAAATAGGTAAATAATAAATAATAATAAATTGACAATAATATATTGACATAACTAATAATAAATTAAAATCAAGCCTCTGTACATACCTTTGAGACGCACTTTTTGCAGACTAGTCTCTTGCACAGCCGACATTCTTGCCCTCGTGGACCGAAGAAGCTAAACCTGGTCTTCATGCACAGGAAACAAACCTTGCCCTTGGCCATGTCCTCCTTGATAGTTAGATCAAGGGGGAGTGACTCCAGATCTGCTTTCGTGAGAACATTGCGGATATGGACAACTTCTTCTAAAGTGAGGGACAAACAGTCCAGACGACTAGAGAAGTGGGACTGGAAAAGAAAGGAGAGGAGTTATTACACACTAGTACAGATTCTTCACTACCCTAAACAATAACACATTACTTTGTCAACAACTTTAACCCCTCAGCTATGGTGATGCACTTTCCGGGTTTATATGAAAATTAGTAATGAAAGCTGAAACCACATAAATGTCAGGCTTCAGATCTCCGTGTCTCCTCCATATTGGGCTGTACTTATCTCTTCATTCTGGTTGCTGCTACACTATTCTATTCACTTTCACAACACCATCTTTAGTAAGGACGGGGTTAAAGAAGAACTATGTGACTGAGTGATGCTCTTTACAATTCACACTTATGTCACTGAGATTTTTTGCACTGGAAAACAATATTTTGGCACTTGTTTCTGTGCTACTGATGCTTGCCAGTGATGTGGAGCACCTTCAAGGATCCTGTGCATTTGCACCACATGCAAACACCATGTCACAAGAAGATATGGCTCAGGAGGAGTTGGTTTAATGCACCTGTGTGTTGGTAGGTGGACAATTATGTAGTGAGATCGATACTGTGGGTTTTGTTTAGTGGATGTTATGTATTGTGTGCCACACATGTCAAGGTGACAACATCAATAGAAAACTTCAGTCTCCATATGTACATGATCCATGGGTGTCTGTGTGCAACTGTTGTTGATTTCTGTACCTTACTTAGGTGTGTTGTAATTTGTGTGTATTTTTGAAACAAGCTCTGCCCATGTGGGACCTAGGTAGAATATTTTTTTCAGCTGAGCAGTTGAGTGATACCCTTTATTTATTCATTTATTTTTATTAATTTTTCTATTAGAGCCACCTTTTGAAGTTCTTTTTTTTCTTCTTTTTTCTTTTGCTACTCTTAGAAATTATGAAAGAATTAAAATATAGCTTACCGAAGACAGGAAGTCTCTTTGGGTCTGTGACGCTGAGGCCACAAAGTGTCGGTATGTGGGAGAATCTGGTGGTGATGAGTTGGTGGGTGACTGCTTTGAAGGTGACTGTGATGGCGAGCATACGGCTGACGGAGGCTTTGAAGAAGGTCGAAGAGGAGACTCGCAGACGGTGATGGAGTGGCGTCTCTCTGGGGTGCTGTTGCTCCCGTAGGTGGCAAGGTCATATGCTGCACAAAGTTGCAAAAAACGTAAGCTCTTGGATCTAACCATTGCAATCCATGGGTGTGATATCACCTTAACAACAACACAATATCTCTTCCTTGAGTGATATAGGGGCACACAGTTCCAACTTAATCTAAAGATATAGATCAAGTTGGAACTGTACATGAATTTGAGTCTGGGTATGTTAGAAAATTAGAGAATAGGAGACGAGACCCATCAATCATTGCTACTATCCTGTATACTACAATTAGGTAAATACATTAGGTATACACACAGACATAAACACATACCTCCCTTCCCGTATAATACAACTAGGTAAATACACAACCAGGACAGCCTACATGAAGAACTGTCACTCTAGGATAGCCCGCATGAGGAATTGTCACCCCGACGAAGTCTGGGGTGACGATTCTTCACGTGATCCAAAAATTAAATCAATCAATCTTACCCATCCTGGAGACAGGAGACGCCACCGGAGACTTGATCCCGGACGACGTCTCCACAAACTCGGTGTGGCCGCCGACAGCGCCTCCGGCAGCGGTGCCGTTCTTCTCCGGACTCCCCTTGCTGGGGGACGCGTTGGCGTTCGGGCAGAACTTGTGCTGCGGCAGGCGAGGGCTTGATGGTGGAATATCGCTCAAGTCGTCGTCGTCGTCATCCTGTGAATATACGGTCCAATAAGAACAATACTACTACTACTACTACTACTACTACTAATGATAATAATAATGGTAATAATTATAATAATACATAAATGAAATGGAAAACAAATAAGATATCGCTGTCGGTGTGGCGGTTGTTTGAATATTTCGGCCATTCCGTGGCACCTCCTTTCTTATACTAACCTAACCGATCCGACCTCAAAGGACTCCGAAAAATCATGAACTGACAGCGATATAGTCTTAATTCTTAATTTTATGACACGATTTGCAAGCACCGTCAGATGATTTCATTCAGCTAAGAGAGGCTCCCACACCTATGCATTTTGCCGAAGGAAAAACTCGAAAGAAAAAAATAAAATCAATCTGCCTCGTCTCGGTTTAATCATTCAGCTGAAAGAAGAAACTTTTGCAGCACAGGCTGGACGGCCAAACCAATGAACCCTTTCACTGGTAAATGTTAACTCACTGTCAATAAGGATGTATATACAAGATACCTTGCAAAATGTTTAATTAATTCTATATTAGTTATACTACTAAGCCTCTCAAAATTGGAAATAATTAATCAACGAACATGTTTGAAGAAATGGGACAGGAAATACTAGTTACACTGACAAGACCAAAATTGGAATTCGCAGCGTCTCTATGGACACCTAGTTTAAAAAAAAAAAAAAAAAAAATAGAAGGTATTCAAAGATGGCACCAACACTGCAATTTAACATACGAACAAATATTGGACAAACTAAATTTACCAACCTTAGAACAAAGAAGAGAAAGAGGCGATTTGATAACCCTTTACAGAATTATGAAAGGGATGACCTACTAAAATGGCACAGAAGAAATACAAGAGGACACGAGAAGAAAATTAAGAAAGTTACAGAAGAAATCTGAAAAAACAGCTTTCCAGACAGATATCTGGAACAAACTGGAAGAGGAAACAGTGGGTGCTAAAACTATACATGACTTTAAAGAAAAAACTGGATGCGGAAAGACAACAGCGGGTCACCATGAGCATAGCTCTCCTCCTGCAAAATACTAAATACACACACACACACATATACAGTATATATATATATATATATATATATATATATATATATATATATACTAAAAACCCACTGTTGATTGGATTAAGAAAAGAAAGGAAATAACGATTTCCGTATATTTCGATCACTGGCTGTGATCCTCTTCAGCGGAAAGAAATATACGGAAATCGTTATTTCCTTTCTTTTCTTAATCCAATCAACAGTGGGTTTTTAGTGTATTTACTAATGTGTTACGACATTACTTGGCAGTGATATATAACATATATATATATATATATATATATATATATATATATATATATATACAGTATATATATATATATATGGGAGGTTTAAAACATTTCTATAAATGTGTATACCTGAAAGGCTTCCAATTATGAGTACCTGTAATAGCTTTTCCCCTATTTGAGGCAGACTCCCCCACCCCCCTCCCCCTCCCCCCAGGGCCATTCGACATCAAAGGACATCGGAAGCAAAGGTATTTTGAACAACCAAAGCAACAAAGGCAGACCCCCCACCCCCACCCCTATCCCCAACGCGACCATTTGATCGCAAAAAACACGAGATTGTCAAAGGATAATAAATCATAGCTGGTCAAGATTAATCTACTTTGAAATTTGTTTGATTGCCTCTGTGCTCCCGTAAAAAATGGTGGTGCACATTTCATCGTCCAATAATTACGAAGCAAGAGGGAAAAATATATATACTTTTGACGTCACTAGGGTAACCGACGCGCCAAGCTGTGATGCCAATTATTTATTTATTTATTTATTTACTTTCTGAGCAAGTGCAGACTGCTTAAACCTATCACTGTGAAGCCATTTATTTATTTAATAATTTATATAATTATTCGTTTTTTTTTAACATTTCCAGCAAGTACTATAGCTGAATAAAAAAAAAAAAAAATGCTGTTTCCAGACGATTTCATTCAACCGAGAGAACTAACACCTCGTGAAGGAGTGGATAGCGTCCTTGTTTCAAATGCAGGAGGCTCAAGTTCGATCCCTAGCTTTCGGAGCTTCCCAATCCATCTCTGCAACTGTCAGCATAGTTGAACTCTTGGAGCATTGGTTTCCGGCTCCATTCCCAACCCCAAATACCATTCCAACAGTCTCGACTCTTCACTGCGGTGAGGTGCATAGGTTGTATCGTCGCCCAGGGGGATAGACCGCCGGTCCTGTAGTGGACCATATAGATTGAACACCTACACACAAACATACACTAGTTGTCTTTACTGTTTACATTGTGTAGGTAGTTCGAAACCCCATGCATCAGCGCGTAACGGCAGATTATGGGGAGAGTTTAGTCTTGAATCCTTCAAAAGACCCGACAAAGGATATCATACCTAACCACCTCGTAGAGCGAGAAAAAAAAAAAAAAAAAACCGCCTACATCTCTTCCCCTCTGGGATATAAAATATGACACAATTCATGGCTCGTAAATCAACCAGAGTTATTGAAATATAAATATGTGGAGCTCAGAGATCTTATCAATTAGTATAATTAATTCTAAACACAAATGACAACAGTCAATCACGTGATTTGGCTGAGTACCTCATCCCCTTTGCAATGGTAGTGGGTGACCTTTTCTCTTACACTGGCTGCCGCCAGTCGATTTTATTCATCTTAGTTCGACAGGAGGTGACCCTTGATTGCTTTAGCTACGACGACGCTCCATATTGACATTATTTTGGCTAAGGCCAGGTGATTTTATTCAGCTGAGGGCGAAATCTCGTGTTGAAGGGGTTTAGGTGACATTGGTGTGTCGAGTTTGGTCGCATAAAATATGGCGCCAGTAGCTAGAACGATATATATATATATATATATACATATATGTATATATATATATATATATATATATATACATATATATATATACATATATATGTACAACACTGAATGGGTCCCAATGAACAGATATATATTTTTATCAACCACTTAACCGATTGCGCCATCTTGATGGCACAATCGGCTAAGTCACTAACACTTGTCATGTGCTAACCCAGGTTCAAATCCCTGACCATACCACGTATCAATTTCTGCATGTTGGCCTTCTTGAGTACTTCTTGATGTTGATGACTTAGAATTAAAGTGTATTGTAGTTTATATATGTTGATATATATATATATATATATATATATATATCTACATATACATATATATACATATATATGCAAGTAACCACTAGGAAAATGAAAAATTGGTGGCCGAACGTTTACATCTATTTAAGACATCTTCAGAGGTACAATACAAAGAAGAGAAATAAGGACATTATATACATACAGAGCATGTAAGAAACTTGGATTTCCTAGTGGTTACTTGCACATTTTATGAATCACGTGTCGTGATTTCTTGTGGTTACTTGCACATTTTATGAATCACGTGTTGTGATTCCTTTGCACACACACGCACACACACATATTATATATATATATATATATATATATATATATATATATATACACATATATATACATATATATATATATACATACATAAATATATACATATATATGTAATACTGTATATATATATATATATATACATATATATATACATATACTATATATATATATATATATATATATATATATATATATATATATATATATACACATATATGACTTCACAAGGATAATGATTGAGGCTACAGAGACTTGCTGGGTATTGGATAACACTTACATCAGTTGAGAAGTTGAGGAGGTTCTGCACGGGCGCCTTGATCAGCTTGCGGCGCGGCGGCGGAGTCGAGTCCTTCTCCAGCACCAACATCCCACTGCGGGAGGTCTCCACCACTGTGGGAGAAAAGAAGGAGAGAGAGGATGTTTAGTTCCTGCTCAGAAACGGGTGGAAGGTAAGGTATAGAAGGGTGGGAGGGAGGTGGATTGAGGAATGGATTGGAAGGGGGAGGTGGATTGAGGAACAGATGGAAAGTGGGAGGTGGATTGAGGAATAGACATGAGGGGGTAAGGTGGATATGGAAGAGGAGGGAATGGAGAAGAGATTTCTGATGTGGTTTGGGTTTCATGGAAAAAAGATGATAACGAACGCCATCTTTTTTTGAGAATTTGATTCGTAAATACAAGTCTATCTCCCGAATTTGAACACCGCAGATTCATCAATTCCTCAATTTTTTCCCCTCCACAGTCCAACGTGACGGCTGTGGTGGTGGTAGTGGTAGTGGTGATGGGTTGGTTTGATGTTGGTAGTTTGGTGGTGTCTTGGCGATACAGGTAAGTGGTATTTGGTATCTCTGTTCATCATCACTCACCACCTCAGCGTCGCCAGACGATTTTATTCATGTCCCTCTGCCTTACCGAATGGGATTTTTTCTTTTTGTTTCTACTGAAGCCAACCTATTTCAATCAGTTGTCTACCATATGGGGTACAACAGCAACCCCGGAACACACACACACACACACACACACTGTCTCGACAGAGACTGCAGCAGATCCGAGGTGAATACACACACACACACACACACACACACACACACACAGTCAGTCTCGACCGTGACGGCATGGGATTAAAGTGAAAATTAATGTGGTTGAAAAGATGAAACTCTGTACACTTGACCGTTTAGTGTGTGTAAAACACACACACACACACACATATCCACTACACACACACACATACACAGTCAGTCAGTCTCGACCGTCATGGCATGGAATTAAAGTTAAAATTAATGTGGTTGAAAATATGAATATATGTACACTAAAGTAGACACACACACACGAATTGTGGCGCAGTGGTTAGAGTTCCCGGCTGCCACTACGACGGTTCGGGTTCGAATCCCGCCCAGGGCTGAAATAATTTCAGTATCGCTACGGTGCGAGCCGTTACTCCAACTCTCGTGGGCGGGGAGTTGGGTGCGTGCGTGTAAGGTCACAGCATTACCCATAGATCGGTCATACATGAGCTCTGAGCTCTCATCCGAGAGGGTAGTATATGTCGATCACGAGTCCAACACGTGGTCCAAGACCATTTCCCGCCCACTCTCCATACATTCCCGATTTCCCTCTGCCTTAATGACACCCACCCAAACATAACGCTAATTAGCGCAATTAAAAGCAAAAGGGAGAGGTATACGGCAAATGAGGGAGTGAGTGGGAGGGATGAGGGGGGGAGGGAGTGGGAGGGGAAGGGAGTCGCTACCTGTCTGATGGAGAGTACGAAAAGGTACTGCTTGGGTAATTAGGGAGTTGAGGGCGAGGGAGGGAGTGAAGAGGGAGGAGGAGGAGGAGGAGGGGGAAGCTGGGAGGTGGTGAGGAGGAGGAGGAGGAGGAGGGGAATTAATTTCATGGTCATGTACAGGAATATCTATTTACCCGAGTTTAGGAAAAAAAAGCATTTGAGAGTGAGAGTTTTCGTTGAGAGTACGGGGGGAGTTTTAGCTGAGAGAAGGGAGTTGTGGGTGCGAATTGAGAGGAGTATATTTGGGACTTTGGGGTGGATCTGCAGATCAGAGTGAAGAGTATTTTCGCTAAGAGCAGTTGGGAGTGTGTGTGTGGGAGTTCTGTTTGTGAACGGAATGAGTCGTAATTGAGAGTTTGAGGGAGTGGGGAGGGAGTGGGGGACGGCGGCTGAGATTGAGTTTCTCCTAAAAAAAAAAAAAAAAAAAAAAAAACCGAAGACGTTGGAGCAGATTTCCAAAACAGACTTCGCAATCATCGGGTAAGAGCGAAATGAGGAGGCGACCTCCTTGCAATGTGAGCTGCTTGTTGTAAACGCGCATGCGCGCGCCCACAGCAAGAGAGCATTTTGCAAAAGTGGTGCTTGTTCTAAGGAGATGCAGTTGAGCAGAAATTATCTCGCAATTGATCTCTCCACTGCGCAACAGAGAGAAAAAAAATCTAGCTCATTCCCAACCATCCAGAGGCAGTACCTGCCTTCAATTTCCATTTCTGGGTTCAGCCAGAGTACTTTATTCGCCTGTTGGGAGACCTTGGCACAAGGATAAACAGCTTAATTAAGAACGCAATTTATTAACTATCGTAGCAAGAACTGGGAAATACATTACCCACAGAAAACAACAACAATTAGATAAATACACAAACTAAAATAAATTAATAAAACGTTCAAATGCACCATCATGTACACATTGATATTGCAGCTTATATCAAATTACAGCGGATCAGAGGCACAGGCAATTAATTACAGCGAAAAGGAGATCCAAGCAAGCTTGAGGCATCTGGAACGAGGGCAGCGGTCGGGCGAGAATCAAAGGGATTACATGAAGAACTCCAGCAAGGGGGAGCACCATCAGGCCGGTCAAAGGAGTGCTGGAGGTAACAGAAAACGGTGATGATGGTATGGGAGTCTACACGGAAGGAAACCCCCGACACTAAAGAGAGAAAAAAAAGAGAGACAGAGAGAGAGAGAGAGAGAGAGAAAGTAATGGGGTCCATCAGACACTTACGCACTGACGCTCTTCGGCAGAATCTTGGTTCCCACGAAGTTTCCCTCCTCCGGTCGAAGTAGCCACCCGAGGGCCTTCCCGATCTCCCAGATCGACGATTCCACACCTCCCACAGGTGTCAGGATTCCCCCCCCCCAACCCCAGGGTCTTCACCCGATGCTTCCTCCCCCCCACCCCCACCCCCCAGGGTCGTACTTCCATGCACGCAGTAATATTCTTCATTGTCTCGCTGCACGCGAACTCCTCTTCGTCACTTCCTCATCTTCCGGCATTGTCCTTCCCCCGTCACACTTCCGCAGGTTTCCTACCCACCCACCCCCGTCCAATGACCGTCTGTAGATAACCCAAGACCGTGGAAATGAGAGGTTCTTACGTGGATTATTTTCATCCCTCCCTCCCCCCCCCCAGTAACTGGGTTGACAATGACTAACCCATTCAAACCCCCAAACACACACACACAAACACACACACACACACACACAAACACACACACAAACACACACACACACACACACACACACACGGAGGTCCGGGTTCGATAACTTCAGTATCGCTCCAAATCTCTTCCGGGAGGGAAATAGCTGTCGATCACGAGTCCAACATGTGATCCATAGACCATGGTGAATCACACACACACACATCTATTATATGTGTGTGTGTAAATGGTTGGAGCACAAACAGAGCACTACTAAAAAATCAATGATAAAAATTAGTGTAAAAATACTGGTAAAATGTATCTTCCAAAATATATAGTGTACGGCGCTTCTATAAATATATCTAAGTGCTTCAAGGATTACAAATCACTGTGACGTTATAAGACATGTAATACAAAAAACTTGCTGTAATTTTGTATATAACCTAACAAACACGTACAAAAAACACAATTCTACGAACGAAAACACTGCAATAAATATTGCTACACTTTGCTGGGAAATACGGAAAATATGTGACATATTTTTTGCAGTATATTAACTGGTAGTTAGTGAACTCTTAGTGGGTCTAATGAGTGTTGAAGTTAGTGGTCTTCTCCAGGGCATATCACACTGGTCATCCATGAGCTTTACCAGCACAGTTGAGTAAAAAACGACTTCGGTAACAATATTTTATTTTTCAAATCTACACATATCAAATCATCTTTCCGTCAATTTATAGCAAAACTGAATGATGAACTAAGAGATTCTAGACCTATACGAATGTTAGACACAGTGCTGAAATGATCTTAGAGAAGTCTAGATTTCTGTAAGCGAGTTCCTATCTAGTTATTCAAATGGAGGTTGGAGGTAGAATGTCGAAGGTAAAATGGCTCAGTGTGATAACCACAAAACGTGACGGAGGGAGGGTTGGAAACCTTCCTGAGTACCGTCCAGGATTCGATCTCAACCTCGTACGACGCAGACCCGCGTTCGCATCTCAAAAGCTCCCGAGTACGTTAGGGCAAAGGTGACGGTCTAAGTGGCTGCTCAGCGCTTCTTCAGAGGAACAAGACCCGTGACTTCTTTTTCCACCTTCATCAACTTGTCACAATGTCCCAGCATATATATATATATATAATATATATATATATATATATATATATATATATATATAGAGATACACTGTATATAAGACAAACAGGACTCCTCTCTGCCTCTCTTCAGACTGAAAGAACCATTTACTCCCACCCCCCCACTCCTCCCTTAACCTGCCCCCCTCCCCCGGGTCCTCCTCCCTCCTCCCTCAGCCTCCTTTCCTGACGTTAAGAAAAACTAAAGACTAATTTCCTGCCCGAGATGTTTTTCTCCAAGACCCGGCTCTTCTCTCCTACGCCATCTTTTTTCTTTTCTTTTTCTTTTTGACACGTTTTCTCAATATGCTCGGCTTTATCCTTCCACACACTTCAATGCTCCTCAACGGTGCTCTCTCCACGTCTTATGAGAGCGTGTGTGTAATAAAGCGGGGGGAGGAGGTTTGGAGAGAGAGAAAAAAGGCGTCTTTATTTTCGTATAATTATTGTGTGCAGCAGAATATATGTTAGTGACAAAAGACAGTATTCATACAATATTGTATTATATATATATATAATTATATATATATATATATATATATATATATAATTATATATATATATATATATACATATATATACGAGTATATATATATATATATATATATATAAATATAGATACATATATATATATTTTTTTAACATCTTCCCTTCATTACTGGGGAACTATTTAAATATCTACGTAGTATTTGGGTCCCTGGGTTGTGAAGTCACAGAGGGAGCAAACTTGGCAATTAAAAATACTCGTATGTATAAATAATAATAATAATAATAAAAAATTGATAAAAGTGGAGCTACTCTTGTGTTAACTGACATATTCTCTTTGCCCCCCTCGTATCTCTCCACCAATCATGGCGCCAGCTCCTGCGACATGACGTCACGCCAAAAGGCTACTGAGGTCACCACGAATCGATGACGTCATATCCGGCGGTAGACGTTCACGCGGTGCCAAACGTTGGGAAACAAACGACCCGATCGGGATATCTACGGCGCCATTTTTCTCTGCGGGGAAAGAGGAATTTCGCTGCCGATAACTCGCCGTCGCTCGGCGTCGGTGCCGAATGAAGTCGCGAAGGCGTTCAATAATAAAGGAGAGATTGAAGACGGCCGCCAGCACAAAGGAAGGACAGCTTAAAAGTAATCAATATTTTTTCTTCTTTTATTTGTGCGGATTAGAATAAGTTTGGTGAAGGAAGAGGAAGAGGAGGATGAGGAGGAGGAAGAGGTGAATAAAAAGTTAGATAAAGAGGAGAAGGAAGAGGAGGAGGAGGAGGAAAATGAAAAGAATGAGGGGGAAGAACAGGAGAAGGAAGAGGATGTGGAGGAAGAGGAAGAGGAGGAAAAGGAAAAGAATGAGGAGGGGGAAGAATAGGAGAAGGAAGAGGATGTGGAGGAAAAGGAGGAGGAGGAAAAGGAAAAGGATGAGGAGGAAGAATAGGAGGGGAAGGAAGATGATGTGAAGGAAGAGGAGGGGAAGGAAGATGATGTGAAGGAAGAGGAGGAGGAAGTGGAGGTAAAGGAAAAGAAAGAGGAGGAAGAATAGGAAGGGAAGGAAGAGGATGTGGAGGAAGAGGCGAAGGAGGAAAAGATGAAGGAAAAGGAAAAGGAGGAGGAGGAAGAAGATGTGGCGGCGAAGAGGAAGTGAAGGAGGAAGAGGTGAAGGAAAAGGAAAAGAAAGCGAAGGAGAAGGAAGAAGAAGAGGAGGAAAAGGAGGTGGAGGTAACGGGGGCTGAAGAGAGGGAAAGGGTTGTGAGGAGCAGGGGGAGGGAGGGAGGGAGGGTGGGGGAGAGGAGGAGCGGGAGGGAGGGGAGGGAGGGAAGGAGGGAAGGATCCTCAGATGCAATTGCTGTCAGGCTGAAGTCGTAGGAAATGTTGATGGTGACAGGTAAGTCTCTTGCTTGGGTGAGGATGGAGAGAGAGAGAGAGCAGATGGAGAGAGAGAGAGAGCAGATAGAGAGAGAGAGAGAGAGAGAGAGAGAGAGAGAGCAGATGGAGAGAGAGAGAGAGCAGATAGAGAGGAGAGAGAGAGAGAGAGAGAGAGAGAGAGAGAGAGAGAGAGAGAGAGAGAGAGAGAGAGAGAGAGAGGAGGGCAGAGAGGTGATGGGAGAAGTCAGGGGAGGGGAAGTGATAGGAAGAGAGGGAAAAAGAGGAGAAGTGAGGGAAAGGGAAGGGAAGTGAGGGGAAGGGAAGGGAAGACAGGAGGATGAAGTAGAGGGAAGAGGGGGAAAAGGAAGAGAGACGAGGGTGAAAGGGAAGAGGGAGATAGAGAGAAGGGGGAAGAAAAGAGGGGAGGTGAAAGGAGGGAAAGAGGGGAGGGGGGAAGAGGAGAGGAGAGAAATAAATGGAGGGGAAAAGGGAGGCAGAGTGAATGGAGGGAGGAAGGGAGGGAGGGAGAGGAGACAAGATAAAGAGGAGGGGAGTGGGAGTGGGAGTGGGAGGGGGTAGTGGAGCACGACGACGTAAAAACAACCAATGAGGGCTTCTGTGGAGAAAACAGGCCAAAAAGAGGCAAGAAAAGTGTATGTCAAAAAAAAAAAAAAAAAAAAAAAAAAAAAAACTGGACATATGGTGAGAGAGAGATAATGGGAGTGGAGAAAGTACAGTGAGAGAGGGGGTATGGATACAGAAAGGATGGGGATGGAATAGGAAGAGAGAAGAATGAGGGGATAGGAAGAGAGAGGAAAGGATGAGATAGAGAGGGGAGGGGGTGTGATAAGGAGAGAGGGGAAGAGGATGGGAGAGGAGAGGGGAGGGAGATGGGATAGGGAGAGAGGGATGGGGGGAAGGGAGAAGGGGGAAGAGAGAGGGTGTGGATTAGGGGGGGGGGCTTAGGGCCCTGAGAGAGTTAGGGGGGTGGGAAACGACGCAGAAGTGAGAGGCGTGGATGAGATGTAGATTCTTAGGTTCAGACACGCGACTGTAGCCTCGCATGGTCCTCTTCGACAAAGTTAATTACATTTTGTAGATTAAGGTTCAGTCTGTTGCCAGACGATTTTATTCAGCTTGAGGAGATATTAGGACAAACCTGTTACATTTCCAAACCACAATTAGGGCTTGAAGGTTTCGCAAACACTCCACGCTGTTACTGTCCCTCTTGTGCAAGGGATTTTTTCTTCTTTTTTTTTTTTTGTAAGGGCGCATCATTAACCACAGATCGATCTATAAACGAGCTCTGAGCTCTCACGCGAGAGGGTAATAGCCGTCGATCACGGGTCCAACACATGATCCAACACCATGGTGAGGCTAAAGATACAAAAATCAAAATATTACTTGAAATCCAAGACGGTGTGGTCTTGAAGCACCCGTCACACGATCCGACCCGACCCAGCTAAGGGGAGGAGGGGGGTTGGGGGCAATGTCCCCCCAAACGAGATAACTTCGCTATCCCCCCCCCCAAAGGAAGTGATGAAATCGGGGGTATTTTGTGTTCCAACATGTCTCTCACTGTCTCTCTCTCTCTTTCTTGTGGTAAGAGAGACGCCATTCTCGTCTGGGTTCCAGAGCCATCTTGCCTTATGTCGCCATTAGTGTCACTTCGCCAAACGACCGTCACCGTGAAAGCCCCCCCCCCAAGCATCCTATCGCTTCAGATACGCCAAAAATACCATCAACCCGGGATATCTTGGCAGAGATAGGGGGAGATAGAGAGCGAGAGCCAGAGAAAGAGAGGGGAGAGAATGTGAAATAGAGAGGTGGGGAATGTGGAATGGACTCACCAAAGTCGAAAGACACGTCTTCAGCACTACCTGCTTCAGGAGGAAAGTGACCACAACTGAACACAACACGGAGACCCGCACGAACTCACGGTTCTACCTCTTGGCAAAGACGCACAGCACCCGACGCGGCGGAAACGCTGCGTACTGTCTACAGCGGGGGTATCGTATGTTTATATATCTTTTTTCAACAAAGAATCGCGTCCATCAAACCGACGACGGGCTGATTCACGGGAAACACGGAAAGTGAGTGTGTCACATTCGAGTAATGACCTCGGGAACACCTGAGGACGTTTCTGCCTACACATCTGGTCTGGAGGGACTAGTTGAACATTT